>NC_135740.1:43120949-43720949 GCF_041903045.1 Epinephelus lanceolatus
CACCTGAATTCTTTGCGACGGACGGACTCCGGGGTTTTTTCGGACCTAATTGTATTGCGGAGTTTTGCACAGCGGCGACTGGATCTTTGCTCTCAAACCACATAAAAATGTGATGGCACAACAGTCTCCTTCAGTACATTATTCTATGCTTTCTTTTGATTTTCACATTGGCTAGTCATCCTGTTTAATTTGTCTTCTGATTAAATCGGAACCGTTGAAACAAGTTGTAGGAAGCCTCTGCAAGTAATTGGTTGCTGGCAGACACTCTGTGCTGCAATAAAATGGTTAATCAGCAGTGACGTGCACTGTAGAGCCGATGCGCTGCTGGTTCTGCTGGCCTGAATAGAATATAATGTCTAGCCTACTTTTGTGTGTACAGCCTTATAGACTGAGCTGAGTAGTGATGCGTGGGTCGACCCGTAACCCGCGGGACCTGCAAATGGACCTGCGGGTCGGGCAGCAGTGATCGTCTGTTAAATCGGTCTGTAAATGATATTTTGACATTATTGGCTATTACTGTCACGGCATCCGAAGGTCCTGATGCGTTGAGCAGGTGACAGTCCGCGGCCGTTTTCAAAACACACTTGTGTCACGCACTCCAAAAGAAACTTGTTGAAACTTTAAACAATAATTTATTGTACAAAACGGGGGAAACAAACGTTGACAAAAACGGTTCCATAATTCATATTAAATTCAAAAGGTAACGAAAAACAGCTACAAGTCAGAGGGAATAGTGATAAAGTGGTAAAACTTGGCATTGATCCACAGCCTCAGACGGATGCGCTCAAGCGTGCCGTGCGCACAAGCTCCATTGGTAGGCTATACTATATTTTCACATTTTTAACAATGCAATTTAAAAGTTTTGATTTTTATTGATAACCTACATTTACCAACAACAAAAAGACTACATTTAGCACCAAAAAATGTTAAAAAAAAAAAGTAAATAAAAAAATGAATATCGAATACCAAATTTTCATAACGAATACCTACCCATAGAAACGAATATTCGAATATCCGAATATTTGGGTACAGCCCTACTGATGCCCAATTGTTGCTGCCAACGGACGTCATGCGCTACAAACAAAAGTTGAGCTCTTTCCCAATGACGCAGTGAAGTGTCAACCAAAAGTTATTTAGCTTTATTAGCTTTCTGTAAATTGCGATGCACACAGGGAGGCAATGGGGTGGCGAAATGAGATGTTAAAGTAGCACTCAGACACTGATCATGAGCACAGTGCAACTGAGTGCAACTTTTTCATGGCCACTCTGTGATAATGTAGCTCATCACGCTGTTGTGTTTGCGATTTAGCATGAAAATTACTTTAATCATCCCGTATGTAACAAACAGTTATTTTTACAGAAACCAAAATCTTTTTCCAAACCTAGCCATGTAGTATAGGTGACCTAAACGCAACCATCCTGCCCTGTACGTAACAAACAAAGTTATTGTAGCGGATATCACAATCTTTTTTTGAGCATAACCAAATATTTTGGTGTCTAATCCTAATAGTGCTGCTCTGTGTTTAACAAACATAGCTATTTAGGCAGAAACCACAATCTTTTTCTAAATCTAACCATGTTGTGTTGGTGGCTAAACCCAACTGTGCTGCCCCATACGTAACAAATGAAGTTATTTTAACGATAACAATGATCCTTTTCCCAACCTAACCAAGTAGTTTTGGTCCCTAAACCCAACAGTGCCACCCCTTACTCCACCTAAGTAACTATTTTAACAGAAAGTACCATCTTTTTTCTGAAAAATCCAAACATGCCACCTCCACTTAATGGGGTAGTTAGAGGTGTGGTCATTTAAGAAGTTCTGTGAGATCATGCTGCATAAGGTATGTAATAACACAACATGGCATGCATTTTATTTTTAACAGACAAAATGCTTTACTGCCTCAGCTGCTTTGAACACAAGTAATGCTCTTAACAAATCCATAACTAAACAGTCATAAATCCATGTACTGCTTCATGAGGTTCCTCATGGAGGGGAACATAAGCTCTAATTTTAGAAAGGAAATAGCTTCACGGGATCAAAATAACAAAGGAAGCTTCCTCCTTTCAGTTTCTCATCAGTAATGATTTTAATTTCAAACAAAACAGATCACTTCTTTATTATTTATAACCCAGCTGGCTCTCAGGTCACAGATATCCCACTGTCAAATCAGTCGACTAATTCACCAGATAGTTGTTAATATGTTAGCGGATGACAGTAAGCTCTCCCAGGGAACAGTGTGTGATGGGAACCATGTCTCCTTAAATCACCTCCTATTGGAGCGCCGCTAAAAATAAGCCCTCCAACAGAGCGCCTCAGTCCGGTTCATGCAGCCGGCACATTGTGGGGAAACGAAGGTCTGCTGGTTGGAGGAAAAATAATGGATGTTTTTAGCTAAAACCTGGCAGAAATACTGCACTTAAATCAGCTTTTATTTTCTATGGTAAAACTATGGCCTCTTACGGGAAACAGAATGAAGTCTACATTAATCTAGATGATTACTTCAACAGTTAAGAGCGAACAGAGCAGAATCTGAGCATCAGTCCAGACTTCAGTTTGGTTCTGTTTAGCTTTCCAGGAATAAGAAACTGCCAAAAGTATCAAAGGAAACTAAGTGGATAATCTTTTGGTTGGATGGTTGGTTGGTCGGGGTAATGCTCTCGCTCTCAGCAAACATAATTCTGAAGTTAATGACTGACATTTTTCACAAGTATTTCAGTTTCATCATTTCAACTCGTTCTCCAACAAATTTTCAAGTTATTTTCACATTTGCAGAAGGTGTTTTGAATGAAATATTAACAGTATATTGTGTTAACCAGTGTCTTCTACCAAAAGAGTGCCAATTAATGCCATCAGCTCACAGCTCACCTAAAGCTGATAGTTATGCTGGGCTGCACCGAGGAATGTCATTAGACTTCTGTCCAAAGAATGGGACAAATGTTTTTTACTTGATGTTGACAATGAATATTTATCCGAATGGGAACGTGAATGTGTGCACCAACTGACAGACTGACACTGCAATCCCCAAAGTGAAGCCACTAGCATGGCTTAAAGTAAGTAGAGGTCATACAGCATCACTGCTTTTCTTTGGGTGTCATTATGCATTACAGCTGTTAATACCAGGCGCTAGATGCATAAACCTGTTAGTACATTCACAGAGACAAAAATGTGTATGCGCATTATTTTTGTAAGATTTAAAAAGCATGCCCGATTCTGTTTTAGAAATCACGATCACTGTGGAACTGGGCACATGCACAGGCCTCATTTCCACTGCCACCAAGCTGTCAAATCCAGCGCTTGGACAGTGACTTCTGGCATCAGGCACCGATTAGTCTCGCTCACCAGACCTTTCTCAAGAAAAGAAAGGTCTGGCTGGGCCAACTCTCACTTTAAGATTGGAGAAAAAACACTCCGGCTGCTTGTATTTCTTTCAACCAATCACAATCGTTCTGGGCGGTGCCACAGCAACGGTGCGCTTGCAAAAATATTGCCGGGGGGGAACAAGTTTTGGTGTAACACGCCCACAAAAATATCGGCTACAGGACACGAACCATGGCAGAAAAATGGCTACATCCCCGCAAGATCAAACACCACAAAAGTTAGTAAAGGACGTGTTGAAAACGGTTGAAAACTGCTACACAACCGGAGGTGGTAGGGCGGGACTTCAGCGGGTGGCTCGTTCCGCCCAATGAGAGGCTGATCTCTGCAGCAAACTTCCGCCCACTCAGATTAGGCACCAATGAACAAAGCTGTCCTTTAAAATCGGCATAATAAGCAGCCAGTTGCTGTTACAGTTTGACCGCATCAGGAGAAAACACAGCAGGAAAAGAACGCAAGTTAAGGCAGCGAAAGTCCGAGCAGAGTGGCTGGGAGGAGTCCAACAAACACCGACTTTCACCCAGTAGGGGTGTTTGCATCCTGTTCTTTTTTCCTAAACCCAACCATGTGTTTTTGTTGCCTATCTCAACCATGCGCGTTTGTTGTTGAAGGAACAAAACGTCAATTTGTGGTGTTGTACTGACATAGTGCTTTTATTTTGAAAGAGACTGAATGCAAACTGTACATCTCCTGTGAAAACGGAAGAGTATTCTGAAAGAAGACAATGCACGTAACAGGCAGAACTTGCCACGGCGTCCCAGATCATCAACAACCAACACATCCAGGGTACCTTGCACGTCATATCTGGACATGAAAAATCCATAACCAGACATCGATATGTGACGAGGTTGGAGTGACAATGTGTTGCTGCAACAGCTCTCCATAAATAAAATCAGAAATGCCTTGAGAAATCTGTCCTCATATCAATACAGCTGTCATTATGCATGGCTGTGGATATTTGTAAGGTCCATACCACTGACGCTGAAAACAAGTGCCGCCACCTCTCATTTCCCTCCTTTCATTTCACCATGTGATTATTCTGTGGTCACATGAACATCCATTGATGTGCTGTGATCTTAAGCTTTACACTGTTTTGCCCGTTTTTTAATGCTGATGATGATCTTGGGATTTACTTCCATCTGACCGCTGCAGTAAGTGGAGCTGAGTGAGAGTTCAAGCTGAGTATAAAACTAAAGACATCTTGTGATTTCAGGCAGTGTGTGTGTTTTTTTCAGGGAGTCAGGTCCTGAGGTCTTATTGGTGCCATCTCAGCCTGCCGTTATTGACTGCCCAGACAGCCCTGCCAGGATAAACTGATGAGTTCTCACCAACCTCACAACCCAAGGTAAATACCCGGGCCTTTTGCAGACGGGCGTTCATGGCGAGATGTTCAAGTGTCTGCTCTGTGTTGTTCCCTCTCGCTGTCTGACCTCCTCCTTTCCAGGGTCCTGCAGAGCTGAGAGACCAGCTCTCCTCTGGCTAAATCTCTCTTCAAACTAATTTGACTCCTCTCAAATCTGCCTCTCTTTCCACGTGAGAGGAGAGAGTTTTCTGTGGGTGGTGCACGACCAACAGCTGCTGCAGTCAGGCAAATGGATGGGCCTTTCAGGCAGAGCGTACCAGTCCTGCACACGAGTAGGACATCAAGCACCCACTGTTCTCTTTCCTCCATCATCCTTTTAACCTTTGCCCTCTATCTGCCTACTTTTTCAGTTTTCCCTCATCCTTGTTCTTTTTTTTTGCAAAATGAATCCAAAATTGGTTCTCCCCTTTTCTCTGACATCTCCCTTCTTTCCCTCTACTCCCTCATTGGTGTGCATGAATACTCATTTTCAGTTGAGCTGAACAACAGGACCAAAGAGATGGAGATAAATACAAGTAGGTCATCTGCAATAAACTGCCACCAGATCAGTGCAGGTTAGGACCAGGACACATGCCACATTTTTAGCCGCCCGGAAAACGTGAGGTCGGGCAGGTTACATCTGAAGTTGCTAAGAAACCATAACCAGCACTGTATCATAGCCTATTTCCAGTAATCCAGACTTCAGAGCTGAACTTTTTCCACGATTTTTTTCCTGAGCCAGATGTAAAGCTCTAAAATGATCATCTTCATCTGCTATCTGAAAAGGAAGCAATCGGCCAGCTGTGATAGGTTGTTCCTCATCACATGACATTGGGTGCCTGTTCTTTTGCAGTCCAAAAGATGAACTTTGTTTATCTTGTAGCTGCCACGCCGTGAAAAATAGATGTTTGTGTGTGCTATTAACTGCATCACTCCTTCTGCCCTTCTACATTGAAAACAATGGATCTGAGAGCACAAAAAATGTGTCACATGTACGGGTCTTACGGCTGCTATAACAAGCACAAACACAAAGTTGGCCTTTTGTTGACTGAATCAGTGGTTACAGATGTTTTGTTTGTTTTTTTTTGCTTGTGATTCCTGAATACACAGCAGTGTCCACCTGCAAACTCATGCAGTCGACGTGTGTGGCTCCTGAGGATCAATAATACTCTCCAGCCCCTCAGATTCATCTTGTGACTCCTTGCTCAGACCCCCAGATTGGGAACCTCCAGTTAAAGGGATAGTTTGGATTATCTGAAGTGGGGCTGTATGGGGTACTTGTGCATTTTCAGAGTATCACAAACAGTAGATGTCCGTTGGCACGACCCCAGTTTGGAGAAGCAGGCTGGAGGCTGACACAAAAGCTAAGCAATGTACTGCAGTGGATGAGGTTCAGCAACAAAATGTATTTTAGCCTCCTGTAATCAGAGTATTTCTAGTGCTTTACCTTTCTGTCAGACAGCCCATTGCAAAGGGAAAGCTGTTAATGGCTTCAGTTCCCCATCTGTGCTTTCGTGAAAGCCACCAGACTCCACTGACAAAAACAGTCATTTTAGCACACTGAACACAGGAGCTGTTGGTCTACCACTGCTTCCACCAGTTAGTTCGTTCGTGTTATTATGTGACTTTGGTGAATCCAATCTAACCCATTTTAAATGCCAAAGTCTCAATGACACAGACAAACTAACTGTTCAAGGCAGCAATAGACCAGCAGCTCCTGTGTTCAGCAATGTTAAATCAGCAGTGTTTTCTCAATGGAGTCTGGCTTTGAAGATGAAGAAGTGATGTAATGGCTTCATTTTCTCGTCGGGCATTTTTGTCTGACATTCAGATAAAGTAGTGACAATACTCTCAATATGACGTACACTTAAGCTGATATTGATTTTTTAGGTGGCTAAAATACATCACTCCAGTCTGCTTCTCCAAACTGGGGGCAAGTTAACTACCATCGGTGGTATGTAACATGCCGTCTATAGATATGTAGCCCTTTAAGATTGCTAATTCATTATTTTTATGTTTTCATGCCTTGATCCTTTTAACTAAATGTGTCAAAAAGAATAAGTCAGTAATAATCTGTTCACCTCTGGTTTAAAGTCTGTGTCAGACAGTGTCATAGGCATATTTTTTGGAGCTGACCAAAAAAAGCAGCTAAAAAAAATCCACCAAAAAAAGCAAACAAGCCAAATCAGACTAACATCTCTGTGTTATAATATCAGTCCATCTTTGCCTGCTCTGTTTGAAACCACATCTCTCGTCTCTTTGCCTTCCTCTGCAGCCTCCTTCACACAAACACGGCAAAGCAAACTCTTGGAAAGGGTTTCAGTTAGGCAGGGCCAGAACAGTTGGGGGACTGATGAAGAATGAAAGCCAGGTGACGCAGGACTGAGCCTCTGCACACCGTGCCAGCCCGCCTGCCAGCGTCGCCAAACCGGGAGTTTGGCAAATATTCTTTATGTGCACAGCTGGATGAGTTTGTAAGTCTCTGCAGTGGCAGCTGCTGAAGGAGTTCCCCTTCCACATGCATCCTGACACAGCTCTGTCTTAAACATTAACACAAGGAGGAATTTCACTCTTCACTGTTGACTTGTATCAAGTACTTTGCCTGGATGTCCACAGGAAGCGATTAATCAAAATGTTAAAAGCCAAACATAAAGTGCAAAAACTACAGAGTTAGAAAAGGTTTAGAGTAGTTATTTCTTGCATTTGTAACTGCCAATATTCAGCAGTTGTGCAGCTTTAGGTAGGTCTGACATGACACTTATGTTGTCAACTTATAGTATGATATAATAGAAATGACCTCAATTATTTAGCTGACCTCGATATGGCTCGTTGTGTTTACATGTGTGTTTGTTTACAGAAGAATGTCACCAACATTTTAGCCATGTTGCCAGAAAAACCAGCAGGGTTTTCCCATTATAAGACTCTAAGACTCTTCTCTATCCCCGCCTACTTGCACAACTCAAGAGACTTAAAAGAGACACGGTCCTGATAGTCGTTAGATTACCAACCCCTCGCAATGACCCAAGTAGTCCGGCGTTTCTAGTTCTACCCTCCAATAATTTCATCTTCCACTACTTAAAGGGAAATTTCGGTTTATTTCAACCTGTCTCCTATCGTCCTAAATTTGTTTCAAGTGACTAGTGACATAAAAATAATAGTTAGCATGTTAGCCATTAGCCTAAATACAGCCGGGGCGCATAGTAGCGTCAGACCTGTTAAAATGTAAGTGAACGGGCAACCTTCAAGTGCAAAGTTAGTCCACTAAACAAGCTTTTTTTTTCCACAAAGACCGCCTCATATCGTTAGGATAAATGTCAGAGAACATATAGAAAACGACATGTAAACGTGCTGTCTTACCTTACCGGTGTGCTGCCATGTTTGTTTGGCTGTGCTTTCCAAAGCGCGGCCGAAATATCGCGAGAACAAGCAGCGATCTCATACCGTATTATCATGTTTCAGCATCTGTTCTATGTCAGACTGCTAAACCTATTGATTATTTGGGACTGGACTTAAAGTAACCTAATATTGCTCACTACACAGTCTGTTCACCCAGAGTATGTTATCTAAAATATTTACTAATTTAGTTTACTAAAATATATAAATGTGAAAACTGTAAAAGTTTGTCTTAAAATACAGCTGTGTGGTTTTAGACTGTATTGCACTGCAGGCTTGTTGTACCGCTGCTCTATTGTAGCTCCAGGTATGAGAAATATCTGATGCTCAGTATTTGCCTCCTTTATTCAGCTATATCACGTCTGGTAAGTGGCAGTTTCACAAACAGCAGATGGACTACATTTATACAGCACTTTTATCCTGAGAACAAAGTGGTTTACGGAGCCTTGCAATCGCCTACACACCCACACATATACACTTATGTACTGATGATAGCTGAGCCGGCATGCGAAGCGCTGACCTGCACATCAGGAGCAGATTTAAGGCTCAAACATGAACTGGGAGCAGTGTTTTTTTAATGGGAGGGAAACGGCTGCGCTGGCTGTTTAGGCTGCAGTGGGATTATTTGTCCAAGTGTATCACTCCCTGGGCAGAAACCTGTGAGTTTGAGCATTATTGTACACTTCCTAATTAAAAGTTAATTTTACTACACTTAATTCTCCACGCTCACCTGGGGAGCTGATGATTCAAACCATGTTAGTGCCTTGCAGGGGTGGAAATAATCAGTCATCCATCAGAGCGTGCAGAGATAGCTTTTATTGCATCAGGAACACCAGCAGTGAATAAAGACTCTTGTAAAACTCTGTACATTCCCCAGACAGCAAAGAATGTCTGCAAGGTAGTCTTATCTATTCATGCACTGCTGCGGTCCCTTATTAAGCCTCTGTTAAGTGAAGTTACAGATATTAAATTACAGCGTGTCTATCCTGAATGATAAATTACATGCTCATTATAGTTTATCTATATTTAACATCTCCCATCAGACATTACTGCCCAAATACCAACAGTGAGACAGAGGTAGATAGGACAAAGTCTAGTCTATTTTCAGCTGTTGGTTACATAACGTTTAGTAGAGACACATGTGACAGGAAAATATATGAATCTGAAAACACTAAAGATTTAAGAGTCCCTGTGGTTCTACTGTAGGTTAAATGTATGACAGTGGATTTTAATAACTGCTATTAATCACAGATTTTGCTCTACTACAGCTGAACTACAGTTGTTTGGGGAAAATAAAATTTCATCTAATGTCATTTTTACTGTTACATGATAAATACAATAAATTGTAAAAACGTAAAGGAAAAGTCCTAAAGCAGCTAGGCTAATTTATGCAAAATGAAATAACATGTCTTATGTCTAAGCTAATTATGTTAGCATGTTGCATAAGTGGTGAAATGTGTCTAGTAGAGGACAACAGTTTTTTCTGTAAACTTTTTAAATTATATTGAAGCTGGATTTTGTAAGGTCACTTTTGTGAAATGTTGCTTTTGTTCCTGGTTTCATATGAGTGGAGGAAAAGTCCACTAGCAGCTAGGCTAGTTCATGCAATAGGAAATGTCATGTCATAGGCCCGAGCTAACAACGTTAGCATGTTGCATATGTGGGGAAAACATGTCCAGTAGAGGACAAGTAATTGTTTTTTCTGTAAAGTTATAATGAAACGGGTTTTTGTAAGGTTACCTTTGAGTAGAGAACAAGTCCACTAGCAGCAAGGCTAATTTATGCAATGTAAATTATCACAGGCTTGTGCTAATAATGTTAGCATGTTGGATATGTGGGGCAAGTTGTCTAGTAGAGGATGACTGCTTTGTCTGTAAACCTTTTGAGGGTTACCTTTGCTAAATGTTGTGTTTGTTCCTGGCTTAATTTGAGTAGAGAAAAAGTCCGCTAGCTGTTATGCTAATACATGCAATGTAAAATGTCGTAGGGTTATGCTAATAATGTTAGCATGTTATATTCTTGTCTATCAAAGGACAGTTCTTTTGTCTGTGAAACTTGTGAGTTAGAATGGAGCTGAATTTTATACTTCTGTTTGATGTTGTCGCTGTTTAACTGTGTTTTCAGTGTTTTTATTGAATCAAACTTAACTGCACTTCACAGAAACTTGGAGAACACAGGGCTGCATTAATAGTGAAGCTTGATGATTGCAAGCTGATGTTTTGTCACAAAGAAAATGCAGCGTTGCGAGATACACTTTCACACTAGTATTGCTGTCATATTTAAGATGTAGCTTTTACATGGGGTAAAGAGGAACCAGGTCAATTTCTGTGTGTTTGTGAATCTAATTCAGGTTCTTAGCCACGTTATGCCAGGTTCAGACTACACAATATCAACCCAATTATAACCCGATGTGGCGTCATACGGTGTCAGCTCAGAGTGTGAACGACAATTAGTGTTGTACAAAATAATCCATTCGTCTACTCATGTAGTGTGTCATGGTAGATGCCACATTTGGGACGCCCCCTGACACCCCCCGAAAGTCTAGAATGTTTGATTTTCTTTTTGTCTTACACGACTTCAATTATAGATACTTTTTTCATTCCTTCAAGGGTCATTCTGACTGATAAAAATAATATTTTTTTTATACCATGACACCATGAAACAGTGATATTTTCTGAGACAATTACTGTACCATCATCGGAGAGAGATTATTTTGTGTGGGCTGAGAGGAGAACAGGATAATCACACAGCAGCTCCTGCTGCAGCACGCGTGAGTTCAGAACCTCCAACAACAGTTTTTGTTCGGAGAAACATATCTGAGATCAGCTGAGAGATCTAAACCTTACAGCATCTCCTTAGAGCTGCTTATCACCAGCCGACCAGCCGCCGCTTCAACAAAAGACCAGTTCATAAACTCACTGATGTCAGCAATGTGACGAACACTGTCGACGCATCGGAACGCAACAGAAGCAAACTCACATGATACATAACATAACACACGCAGGCAGGCACACACTGCAGAGGTGGATGGACACACACACACACACACCCACACCCACACACACACACACACACACACAGTAACACACACACACACACACACACACATGGTAACACAACAGGCCCAATTATCAACATGCTCATATATTTAGAACTGAAGTGTCTCCTCATGTACAAGCAAACTGATAAATCCCATTTCTTTGTGTGTATGAACCACACACACACACACACACACACACACACACACACACACTACTCCAGCTCTTGTAGTGTGTTTACTCTGCAGTGGCTCCCACAGCGATTTTATCAGTGAGCCACATCTCATTCCCTTCACTGAGTTTCCTGAAGATGTACATGTTTATCTCTGAGGGAGCTGACCAACTAATAAACCTGCACTGCAACAGCTTCACCTCAATGTAAAGCTCCCTTTAGTTATTCAGCATGTATTAATTAGGTATAAAGTAGGTATTGATTCAGTCTGTTCAAGATAACACAAACAGTGAGAGCTGGAGGAAAAGGTAAAGGTGTTGTTTAAAGTTTGTGCAGGTAGTAATGAGTCTTCACCTTTACATTTCAACAATGCTGTGATTAGGTTTAGGTACAGTCACCACTTGGCTGGGGTTAGGAGAAAGTCCTGTGTTACAAGAGATGTTTTAGCGTGAAATACCAAATTTTGGTGGCACTATCCGCGCTGAAAATGAAGCAATGTCCCAGTAAAAAAACAACCGCTTTTAATAGCATTGTCCTGGCTAGAAACACACTGATGTCTTGGTAATAAGTAACCACTTTCCGTGGCACTTTTGCAGCTGGAGAACACGGATATCTCTCGGTAATAAATGACCACTTTTCATGAGACTATCCATACAGGCTAAAAATGCTGCGATGTCATGGTGAAAATCTAGCACTTTTTCTACATCTATCCCAGCTGGAAATGCAGTAATGTCTCAGTAAAAAAACAACCACTTTTCATGGCACTCTCATAGCCAGAAACACAGCTATCTCTAGGTAAGAAGCGACCACTTTTTGGGCATTAACCCAGCTGAAAACACAGTGTTGCTGTGGTAAAACACAACTACTTTTCGTGGCATTCTCATGGCCAGAAACACGACTATCTCTCAGTAATGAACAACTATTTTTCATGGCACTATCCTGGCAGGAAACTCAGTGATCTCCATAAAAACAACTGCTTTTTGTGACACTTTCCCCCGGTGGAAAAACAGCGACAGCCCACAGCTTTCTGGGAGCGCCATCGTGTCACAGTTAAAATCAACACAACTGTTCCTGATATAGTTATGAGTTGTTTGCAGCACATTTAGTTGTGGTAACAGATGCTTTATTACTGTACTTTACTCTGTTTAATTACCATCCCATACTACACTGTTCTCTATCCGTATATCCTGAATAGTTTACATTAAAGTGCATAAGTAAAGTGCAAAGTGTAACCCAGCATTTAATTCACACACTGACAGTAATACATCTCTAATGGATACATTAAAGCCCAATTTCTCTTTCCCTTGGTCATTTTTTTAAACACATCATTTCTTTTTGTTGCATTTATGTGCTTTAAAACTGACAGTAAACATCTCATCTTGCTTAACTCACATCCATAGTATCCTGACTACTTTTTTGGTGTTATATAATTGTCTGTGCTGTACCTACACATGTTAATGTCTTTTCCAATAACACTGTTTGTGTATTTTCCCTAGAGACATTTTGCATTTGCATTTCAATGTTAATGAGACCAAATGAGTCCTCAATCACTTTAACATCTGGTTTGTGTGATTTGATTATAATCCTTGATGCTTTTTGTGTGTGTTTGCAGCTGCGTTTTTATATGATCAAGATGTGATTACAATCTGATTAACCATGAGACATGATCACAGATTAGATGTAAATACACTCTGCCACAAGCTTTCTCTACAACACCTCAAAGGAAGTTTGTTCAAAAGAAAAGAGACATAATACATTCAACATACAAAAGGTTAACGATGCAGGAAAAATGTATGAGGTTTAAAGTGTCTGGTTTTCTCTTTGCCTCCACCTCTCTGTCTCTGTGTCTCCCAGTAAGAGCCCCAGTCTGTGCTGGTTAAATCAGTCTGGTATAAACAACTCTCAGGGAGGTGTTTTAACACTGGCTTGAGTTTCACACTGAAATTCCTGTCTGCATTGCTCACACACATTAAAAACCACAACACTGGGAACCCACAAGTACAACAACTGTACCTCATAACCCTGTCACCCCCGACCCCCTCTCAAGATCACTTCATCTTATCTGGATAAAAATACTCACACACAATAAAAACCATCTCTGTTCTTCCAAATGTTCTCACCCATCCATCTGTACTGGTCAGACGTTTATGAAAAATAAACAGAGCAGAGCTCGGCGCTTGACTCCTGGCCTCTTTAAAGCGTCTGGGTAAACAGTCGGTGCAATATGGACCAAATAGGTCCAACGGTGCTCCAGAAAGTGCAGCACTTCTGCAGGTTTCTGAGTGATGAAGACTCAAAGACAACAGGTTGTTCTTTTTATCTTTCTGTTAGGGTAAGACGTTTTATAGTGGAAGCTGCTAAATGAAACCAGCACAGCGTCTAAGTGGGTCGACTCTACGAGAGGTCAAGTACATCACTGATGGGGCTCTTCCCTGATGAGTCTTATTCACATACATGCATTTGCACTCATAACCTTTTTCCCCAGTTTTGAGGAAACACAAGCAACCTTGACTGAGAAATGGTCAATGCAGAAATAATTTATCACAGTAAAACACACTTCATTCAGAGTTAACAGAACCAAATAAAACTCATGTTTTGTCTTTGTGTTCCAACAATCAGCAACTCTGGTTTGGTTGGAATAAACCCCTTATTCACCCAGGAAGATAGATCTTATTGATACTACTACACTTAACGATACTCAGTATTGATACAGTATTTCACCATGTGGGTGTGGGTTGGTGTTTGTGTGGAGGTCAGACCCAGCACAGAGTGCAGGTGAGAGGCTGCAGGATGATAACGGCTTAAACCAAAATGCTAAAAAAGTACCAATCAAAGAATGAATACCGCAAGAGCTTACCAATACTACAGTCTTTGATAATTTAGCCCCAGGGCTCGTTTAATACTGGGTTTCAGTACCCATCCCTATAGTTAGATGTAAAAATGCTGTCTCTGAATGAGCTAAAATGACTGTTTATTTAAATGGAGTCTGGTGGGCTTGGCAATAGCAATTTCTTTCTGGCCCTCTGCCTCAATATTGGACCAGTTTCTAAACTGTTGTCCCATTAGTCATTTAGACATTGATGTGGAAAGAACGATGTCCGAAGTCGGGCCAGATGTCTCCGGACCTTGCCCCCAACACCTTTGTTTAAAACTTGTCTTCTTTGCGAAAAATGTATCTTGGAATCAAGAAGGTAGTAGGCAAGAGTCCATGTCATTGGTCCGACAGCCCATTAGTCCGACGGTCCGCGGTGCTGAACGGCTCCTAGCGGGCATATTTCTACCTTGATGGTGCGCCACGACCGGCTCTGGGTCAGCTGGGAAAGGCTTGAGGCGAAGCAGGCTCACAGCTTATGTGTTTGCCACTTTCTTTTTCATTTTAACCCACACCATGATCTTTTCCTGACCCTAACCAAGTGGTTTTGTGCCTAAACCTAACCAGATCTTAACCACAGCGCATCATGATGATTTTGGAACAACAGGACTTTGAAATCGGAACAGTGGGTTTAATATGGTCGGAATAATGGGATGTCGGACCAATGGGCGGTTCCCGTACTCAAGGAGTCACTGGAGACACTTAGGATCTGGTGCATTTGAGTTTAATGTGTTCACAGGCAACAACACATGCAACTCATGAGTCAGGCTCCGGAACCAGACTGAAGACTCACTCTCTGCGCTCTTCCTTTTATGCTCATGGAGATTCTAATGAGTCTCCACCTCTTTTTCTTAATCCTTCCCACTAGAACCAGAACTTAATGGTGTATTACCTTGGCATGTCTGGACATGACTCTATTCATAATGTCTTGGGCAAGTCTGGACATGCAAAGTCATGGCCTAACTTGTCCTTCCAATATGTTCAGACCTAATCCTACTCTATTTTTAAAAAAAATATTCAATCACAGTATTCCTAATGATGTGACCAGATCAGAGGTGACATATATTCAATACACGACCAAATATGTGGTTGAGTGAATTGGTATGTATTGACTAGGTATATGGATAAGTGCATGTTGATTAATACATCCATCACACGTTCAATCAGCTAAGGCCCATTTTACACAACAACATAAACACATGGGTAAATAGAGTCCAAGTTGAAAAATACTCAAGTAACTCTTTAACCACCATGATCTCAGCAGCTCTCCAGAAATACAACGTGTCTTTCTTTAATAAGCCTTTAGATTCAATTACTAATAACATTGCTTTTAAGCTTTATCTAAGCCACAAATCAATGCTCCCATAATTAAATTTCAAGGTAAGCATTCAACTCAGAGTACAGCTGAGTGTTACTGCAACTGAGGCTGATTAAAGTTGAGTATACCTGACACTGTAGAGCTGAGCCTGACAAGCTGAATCTGACACCTGGGACACACTGCCTACTTCTAGACGAAAAGCTAGACGAATGTCAGCACACTGGCCCTCCAGGCTTGGGGGCTGGACGTGGCGCTAACGAAGCCACCCCATAAAAAACACTGTTACAGAAGCTACAGTGAGCAAAACTATTGACATCAGGCACTCAGTAGACCGCAGCCACCAAAACGGTGGCAGAATGACCAATTCTGATGAAAGCTAAAAGGAAATAAGGAGTGCGAAAGAGGGTCTACTTGGGCCACAATCCAAGATTGGCCTTGGAACATGGAATGTCCTAACCATGTACATCACCACCAAGACAGCACAAGTCAACAGTGAGATGAAGAGACACCACCTGGACATGGACTGGCTCCTGACGCCAAGTGCTGCATGATGGATGGCATGTCGATGTTCTAAGATGGCCATCAAACCTCATGGCCTTTTCACTTGGCATCACTTTCAGGCCAAACGTCATATATTTGCTCCTCTAGTGGAAACGATCTAATGCTGTGTTCCCACCAAACGCGAATTCGCAAATTCGCGCGTCAAGATTACATACAAAGTCAAGGCAAAGACGCGATTAGATGCGAAATCGCGCCGTGCGGCACGATGGACGCGTGTAGCGCAACGCGATGGACGCGATAGAGGCGTCTAGCGCGGCGCGATAGACGCGAAATTCGCGTCCAACGGCTCATCGCTCGAGTTGAAAATATTGAACTTTTGAGGCGAATTCGCATGACGCTGTGCCACGAAAGCCAATCAGCGTTGAGATTCTCCCGACGTCACTGGCGTGTGTCAACAACGTCCGGTTGTTGACACAGCAATAAACTGCTACTCACCGGAGACAGATGGACAGATGCTCCGCAGCTGAAATGGAGCGCCTGTAGTTGGTGTCCTGCTGGGAGATCCTGGCGCCAACCCTCGCCAACAGGTCCTCAAACTGGGCCCCAGTCAGCCTGAAGCACCGCTGAAAGCGGCTATCATCCAGACGGAGTTCCTGGAGGAGGTGGTGAAACTCGCCGAGCTGGATGCGTTTCTGCAGGATAGGGTGAACCCGAAAACGACAGCGTTTGGCCCTCCGACGCATTTGGGACTTCCAGAGCAGGTACAAAGCAGCGATGGTGGTTATCTCAGCCATGGTCGTCAGTGGCTACCCGGAGCTATATGATACTACATGTCTACTCTACAGAGACCGCAACAAAAAGGAGCAGGCTTGGGTGAAAGACGCCGAGGAGACTGGTCTACTTGGTAAGTTATGTAAATATGTGTCTTTAATTAGTTTGCAGAATGGTTGTACTATGAACGTTAGCACTAGCTTAGCTCCAGTTAGCACAGCCGGCTTCCCCGCTACTCGCGCGAATGACGCGATAACGCGAATTAACAAAATGGTCAGGCGTCCAAACTCGGGCGTTACAGGCGGCGCGTTACTCGCGTTATGAGCGATTAAATCGCATTCATCGCGTTTGGTGGGAACACAGCATAAGAATAGCAGAGTGCTCTCTCCATTTTTATCCATCTGACAGTTTGGTTACCTGCTGTGTGATGAGCATACAGACGCTCCCACTGCCCTTTATTTTGACCTGTGTGTCTGCATGTGTGTGTCTGACTGAAGTGGGCTACTCAGTGTCCGGGGTCACTGGGCCACAAATAATAAATTCATAACAATAATACCATCACATTCTGCCTTCAAGCACACACACCAACACACATGCACACAACCCACTCAATAAAAATCAGTGTGCTTGTTACAGGTTGTAGCATCCAATCAAATATTTCCAAAAGGCAGTTTGTGTGTTTCATGTATATTTTGCATCACAGTGAGCTTGTCTGCCTTTATTCGTATCACTAGCAGTGCATGTGTGTGTGTGGGTGCATGTCCTCCGCGTGTAGACTGCAGGTGGGCAGCCTTCAGAACAATATTCACACACTTTTCAGGTTCTTTGAAGTGAGCTTTGATGTAGAGCAGCTGAGAAACACACTTTAGAATTACAGTGATATTTCATTTGGCTGGAGGGCTCTCATTTCACAACACACACACACACACACACACACACATATGCGCACACACTTCAGTCAACTTCAGATGTTACAGACATCTGAGATGCTTGCTTATAGAGAGTGATTGTAGCAGTTAGCTCCGACAGGATTTCATCAGTTCTGTATCCATTTATTTTTGTTACCCTGGAAACAACTACAATTCTTAAAGTCTGATGACACATTTTAATGGTTTGTTTTGGTAAATTCCTGCATGGGGGAAAAAAGGGGTTTTTTTTCTTTACTAAAGTACAGCCAAAAATACAAACTCTCCGGCACCAAAAAGGGAATTAGCTTAGTCGGAGCTCATGAGTCCTAAAAATATCTCATAATTTGGAACCATATGTGCTTAAGTAGGGAGATATAGAAATGCTTCATTTTAGAGTTCACTGATTTGCCATGTAATTCGATGCATATTATACGGGAAAGGTGTCAGTGTTTAATTGGTATATTTCTATTTATTAATTCCGGTTAAGACAGAGAGCGTCTGTTAGTCATTACAATCCATAGTAGATGAGATATTTCAGTCTGGACCACAGTGACAGACAGTGACAGACAGTGACAAAGCATTACTGAGGAAAATGTCAATTCCCATCCTGATGACTCACTGTTAATATGTAAATGTAGACATTTAATTCAATCTGTCTGGAAACGTCTCTGCATCAACCAGGTTCTAGAGATGCCATGAGAACTGGTACAATGCCGATACATAAATTCTAAAAAATTGATGGTACTGGTTTTTCTCCAGTACTAAAGTCTAGTCTGCGCTGAGTGCTACAGGTTTGGCGTTTTATTCTGGTTACTGAAAGTTTAAAAATGGGTAAAATGTTGTGCTCATCACTGTCACCTTTCACCCAGCCATCCAGTCACAGTGGAGAAGAGCAGGACAAGTTTCCTACCACAAAGACCAACCATGACATCTTACATGTGCAGGTGCTGAACAACATATTTTCACGCTGACCTCATCACATATTGTCATGGACTTTCCACGTCCAGATACGATGTGCAAGGTACCCTGGGTGCTGATGTTCTGTGACGCCCTGTCAAGTTCTGTTACATGCAGTGTCGCTTTCAAAATACACTTCTGTTTTCACTGAAAATGTAGTTTGCATATAGTCTCTTTCAAAATAAAAGCACCACATCAGTACAACACCGTGAATTGACCATTTTTTCCTTCAACAACAAATAGGCGGTTGGGTTTACGCAACAAAAGCACACGGTTGGGTTTAGAAAAAAACAACGTTTGGCTTTACATTCATACAGGAAGCCAACACCAGCCTCCCGGGTGAAAGTCAATAGTTGTTGGACTCATTCACCACCCCTCCCAGCCACCCTACTTGGACTTCCAGCCCCGTAACATTGTTGTCTGGCACCTCTGGGTGCATTTAAACAATAACAGCAAACGGCCGCATATCACACTGACATGAAAGGACGGCTTTTTTCATTGGTGTCTGATGCAGGAAGTCACCGCCCAAATGCCGGTATTCAGTGACTGAATACTAGGTTGGACTGGAGGAGCCAAGGATCAAACTGCCGGTCTTCCAATTGGAGAATGACCCGTTCTTCCTCCTGAGCCACAGCTGCCCATCAACATTGGTATCAACTACAAAATCTGTAGCATCCTGACATGCCTATCTGCATCAACCAGGCTCTGTATTCTTGTGTCACGATGTCATGAGATTTCTGAGTAAAGAAACATTTCTGCAGCTTCAGGATTTTTGTTTATACGTGCTTGTAATCTTCCCTCCAGAATTCTTCAGTAGCAGTTTGTGCTTTTATTGCTGCCTTTTTCCCCTCTGTGGCTCCGTCCTGCTCTGCATGGCTTTTGAGTTTGATGTTAGAAGCTTGTTAAAGTCAAAGCGTACCTCCCCTGGGTGAGCATCTCCTCAGAAATGGAGTGGGGATCATGGATCGTTGCTCAGGTCACATCACAGTGTAACGTTTGTTGTGTGACTGGAGCAAGCTGCTCTCAGGCCTGACTTTATGACAGACGTGAGAGTCTCAGGTCTTCAACATTTTTGGCTCACGACCAAAAAGGACGTCACTTAACCTTTTCAGAAAGAGTTTGCTGAACATATTGACTTCAGCGTTGCAGCCATCTAAGTAACTTTAGATGATAAACTAAATGCATTACAGACTCTAAATGTAAATTGGGGATGAGAGCAAATGCTAAATGGGTAAAATGTAAATGTAAGTGAGCAGACTGAGTGCAGCAAAATGGAAATGTGTGTGTGCTTACGTGTTTTCCAAATTAGACAGAGGGAAGGTCAGCACAAAACTTTGTTTTCTATCTGTTATTGAGACAGGAAAGTTATAAATCACAATCAGCCCAGCGTCCACTCCTTTGATGCTTTGATTCCCTCCATCAGCGTAACTTCAATAATGAGGCAAGTTTTGACAGGAAGGCTGAGTCATAGGTCCAGTTGGTAAAGCTTCCCTGACTCCATCCTGAAGAGTGACGATGCTGTGTGAGCGCCAAGTACTTTAAATCAAATCAAAACTGCCAACAATCAGCAGGCCCACAGATGAATGGATTTAACCAGTAAACCCACGAATTAGCCTCAGTCTGTGCGTGTAATATAAAATCTACTTATCACTGTTAGATTTGAGATGGTTGCATTTATGATTACATTAGTTTTACAGGAACAAGCAATGGTTTCTAGGGCTGTATGTCTGGCTCCAAAACTTTAAGATGGTGACAGACAAAACGCCAAACAAACAGGCTTCAAAACACGATTCCACGAACCAGTGGGTTATTTTTATACAGTCTATGAAGCTAACAAGTCTTCATGCTGACAGCATGGCTGTGACCAGGATTTAAAATGCACCAAGGTCAGAAGTCCAAGTGCCCCCGCCCCCATTGAGCTGATCTTCCATTAGAATATTCTGATCAAATACCAGCACTTTAACATCTAAAACATAATTATCTAAATATTATTATATTGATGTTTCATATTATTTGCATTCAGTCAATTGTTTGAGTGCAATCTCATTAACTAAAATGGGTTTATACTGAACATAACCTTTCCCCTGGACATGATCTCAGTGTCCTTTACAGTAGGGCTGCAACGATTAGTCGACTAATCAATGACTAATCGACTATTAAAATCATCGGTGACTATTTCAGCAGTAAAAGTACCCCAAAATACTCTTATTGCAGCTTCTTACGTTCAAATATTGGCAGCTTTACACACTCTCCCATAGTGTGAAGTAAAACCCCTTGGCATAAGTACGAAACAAGACATTAGATGACATAATTTTGGGGTTTGGGAGAGACGGACAACATTTTTCAAAATTTTAATACTTTTTTCGATAAAATGATTTAGTCGACTAATCGAAGAAATAATCAACAGATTAGTCGACAATGAAAATAATCGTTAGTTGCAGCCCTACTCTACAGTAGTTGTGGTCCTGGCTGTTGCCACAGGTGTACAGAAAAGTCCAATTTAGGAAGAGCATCTCCGGTAGCAACTAGATCTACAACTGTTGTCTACATTCAAAAAAGAATTACAGAAAGTATTAAATAATTCAGAGCAGTTAAAGAGGCCTCTCTTGTAAGTCTTAAGAGGTTTGACCAAGAATGCTTCAACAAAACATCCTGCAAATACATCGTCACCAAAACAACATCTACATATAAAAATGTAGCCTTTGATAAACAACTAGTCGGGGAAGAATGAACACAAAGACCTATGAGGTATTGTCCCCTGTGTTTCAGCTTGAAGAAAACGCCTGAGTCTTATTGGAGGTGAAGGCAGACTCCACCAGCCTGCAGCCTGTATGCATAAATAATGAGGGGAATGCTTTTGCTTTCTCACATTTTGGGAATTTAGCTGACGCCCTTATCTAGAGGGACGTGGAGAGAGTGTGTGAGCACAAAGAATTCAACTCTAATAATGCCAAATTTACAAGAAAACAATAGCAAAGAGTCCACAGGACAGAGACAAAGATCTAAACCGCAGCAAAGAAATGCTCATATAAAACCTGAACTGTTTTGGTAGAGTTCATTTTATAAAGATTCAAGGTTTTATCAGGTGATTTGAATCTTTCCCATCTATCAAAATGTATTTATTATGTTTTATGCGTACAAAAGTTTGTTGTCATACAACAGAGAGTCAGCAGAGTCAGTATAACAAACACACTCGCCATTGACAGGATGTGCTTAACTAGGAGGAATTAGGAGGGTTGTTATATCATCTGCGATGGAGCTGCTGTCACTTTTCTGCTGTGACCTCAGAATTAACACTTTAGTGACCTCCTCTAGTGCTGCCATGTTTATTATTTACATCACGAAAATCCAGAGGCTCTATACAGTGTCCGCTCTCTGTTGTGGAATCTAGTGGAGTCCCCCAGTAATATGGGTAGTACATAGGCAAGTCTGGTAACACTCACATTCATGGCACAGCAGGTTGTCTATGCAAACAAGTGCTTAAATCTGTACAACAGTTCACAGAAGCAGCACAATAATATTTTATATTACACCATTTTCACGCTGGATCAGTTTGTTTTGGTCTGAACCTGATTTTAATTGTTCCACTTTGTTTTAATGATGATGATATTTACAATATGCTTTCCCAATCACGGTGCAGATTAGGGAATAACACTGCAGTATGTTTAGGCTTAATCACGACATACAATACACATCTAAATATTCTGAAATCTCATCTAAACTACTATGGACTACAAAAATATTAAACTTCTAGATAAAGGACTGTTATAATAAAGTTAAATAAACTACTGTTACAATAAAGTTTAAACTATTGCTACAATAAAACTACATGAAGTACTTTTATAATAATGTTAAATTAAGTATAGTTGTGATGACGTTAAACAAAGTACTGTTATAATAAAGTTGAAAAACGTACTGTTTTCATAAAGGTAAATTAAGTACTGTCATATTAAAGTTGAATAACTACTGTTATAATAGAGCTAAGTAGAGTATTGTTTTAATTGTTTTAAGACTTAATCACGTATTGTTAAAAAAAAGTTAAAAAAAAAAAAAGTAGTTCTGATGAAGTTAAATAAACTAAAGCTTATATAGTTCTGGTATAATAAAGTATTGTTATAATGAAATAAATCCAAACAGAACCAATGGAGCTTTTATTCTGAAGCACACGATTTATCTTGGGCAGGAAGTGTTTTTATTGCAAACTTGAAACTTCTGGTCAACTGTTAGCTGTTAGCGGAGAGGTAAACTGTTACAGCAGCGCTGCCATTTATTCACTGTGAACAGGAAACAAACTAACAGCTCTCCAGTTAACAAATTATTAATATCTGCAAGTCAGACTAGTGCTCCATGGTTGCAAAATGCGACTATTTGGTCGCAGTCTAAAGCTGTGCAGATAAAACACACACACACACACACACACACACACACACACACACCAGCTCACACACTGAGCAAAAGAGTCAAAACTCCAGAGCCAGTCTCAGGCCTGTGGCTTACAAAAATGTATATTTAATGTATGCAGTAAAGTCATTTTACACATCCCGCAGTTAAAATGCTACGATACACTGAGTATGATCATTATATTACCAGCCCCTAGTACAAGAGTGTGCTTTCAATGACAGGAAGTGATGTTGGTGATGATTTTGACATTTGCAGATAAAGGTTGGCAAAAAGGCAATCGCACAGTACAGTGTAAAAATATATAAGAAGGAAATAACAAGATGGATGTGAAAGAAGCTTAAAAACTGCGAGCAGCTGTTCCATAACTCTCCTAGGAAAGGAAAGTGGCATCAAGTTCATGTGCTTTTACATCAGGAAGTCATTTTGTCTGTCCAATATTCTTCTTTTCTCCCTGTGGGAGTACATATTGTGTTGTGACTGTACCACAGTTTTGATTTCCGATCAGATTATTGAGGTGAACCCAGGTGTAGATGCAGGACATCAGTTAATTGTCGCTCAGCCTGAAGAACTTTACCCCACCCACTAAAGATTATTTCTGTGTCCAGAGCAGCTCTGCCTCTGAGATATATCTGTATTACTTAATCAAATCAGTGTGTAGCTTTGATGTAAACGACTTTAAAGAGAGCGTTATCACAGGCTAATTTACTGCTAGAGGAGAGCACGGAAACATTTAGGCAGAGAGATCCAATTAATCTGCACCCAAAAGTCATTTTTGGGATTTCAGCTCTGCTGGATTCATTATTGCAGCCTGGTAGGGACACATAAACACACACCTAATGTAATTTGTGTAATTCGACTATTAGCAGAAAGGACTGAGGAAAATAAGAAAAATACGGAGCCATAGACGGCAGAGGATAATTTGAAGCTATGAAGATAGATTTAAATGTAAAAGTTTTTTTAAGTTTTTGCCTAAGTTTCAAGGCTGTATCACTTCTGACCACACCCAGGATCACTGATAGGTGTGGTTAGGTGTGGTCTAGGGTTGTGTACTGTTCACATTCAAACTGGTTCCAGTACCAGAAATCAGGTACCTTTTTTCTATACTTTTGGATGTGCTTCCACAAAAACCTTTAGGTAAAGTAACCATACAGACATGTACCTAAACTCTAGATCTGTCAAGCAATTGCATCACAGACAGTCCTCTTAAATGGAGGCGGGTTGTTTACTCACTGCTCCGTCCAGTTCTCACTGTAATTCCTCATATCCAGTGATGTAGAGGAACGTCTGCACCTTGTTTACCCACAGAATGGCGTTGCAAGCCGACATTGTCAACAACAAACAAAAACGAACAGAGTGACAGTCAGAGTCTCTCAATGGGATATTCAAAAGTAGCAGGTTTATGCATTAAGTCCTTGTCGAGCAAGTGCAGGGGTTTAGTGCTGCAGAAGCGCACCAGAACGACACTCTACTACTTTTTTCTCCATGAGAGGAAGATGAATATTCGCAGTTCACATAATGCAGCTGAAATTCATAAACATTTTGTAAACATTTGAAGATCCAACCATCACTAAAGCATATGTTTCCAAGAAACGACAACAACTAGTGGAAAGGTCAAAGCTGTCACATTGACATTTAAGGTCTTTTGACTGATTCACGTTGTCAGCTCATGCACTGAGTAACATGCAGGAAAACATTCCACCTTAAAAGGTGCGAGTAGCTGCCAGCAGTAGTCTGTGAGGGGCACAGTGAATCAAATTATTTTTCAGTCTATAGCTGCTAACTGTTAACAAATATGAAAAGGCAGCAAAACACCCTGTCATTTTATTGTGACAGTTGACTGATGTATGAAAACATGCCACGGTATGAACAGTGGTTACATAAGCTTCAAAACCAGCAACACTTCAGCCCTGAGCAGAGTGACAGTTCTCTACTGAATGCAGTGTTCACAGCTCCACCTTTCAGTATCAGATCAGTATGCTAGGTACCTCAACAGAGGGGGGACAAGAAATGGGGACGGTATGGAACAGCTCTATTGGTGCCATCGACAACTATTCACAATTGAAACGCAAAAATGTACTGTAAACTGTAATAACAATAGGGGTGACGAAGTAGACTAAAACACAATTCTGCTCTTTGCTCTTTTCTGATCACACAAGGCTAATCTTCTGTCTCTGTCTGCTTGTGTGTGCGTGTGTGTGTGTGTCTATGTGTCTACTCCTCTAGCAGTGATACTAGGCTACTAAAATAATATGGAAAAGCAAACAGACCAGACATCGAAACTATTGCAGCAGGTTAGTGCTGCAGCAGTCATTTTGGCTCACTTGGATGTCGACAGAGCAGCCAACAGAGGGGCCAGAGGAGCAGCTGATGAAGCAGCCAATGGAGCAGCCAACTGAGCAACTAATGGAGCAGCCAATGGAGTGGCCAACGGAGCAGCCGACAGAGAAGCCAACGGAGCAGCCGACAGAGAAGCCATTGGAGCAGCCAACTGAGCAACTAATGGAGCAGCCAATGGAGTGTCCAACAGAGCGGCCGACCGAGCAGCTAATGGAGCAGCCAATGGAGCGGCCAAAGGAGGGCCAACGTAGTGGCCCACAGAGCTTCCCCCATGCTTCCTGGAGCTTCGTTGCTGGCCTCCAGGCTTTGGGGTGCTTTGCAGCACTTTGACTTCTTGTCTAAACCTGGTGTTCTCACCCTGATTTTCCTTCAGGTACCGAAATTTGTCACCAACGTGAATCAGAACTTGGTAGTGCCGACGTACCCTTTAAAGCACTGAGTCCAGTACCCAACAGTTATGTCACAGGGTGCTGAAGTCCACTCACGCTTCAGGAAAGTAGGAAGTTAAACTACTGGTCAGACAGGACAAGATTTATGAGGGGTGTAAAGCTATTCTTTAAACAGCCCTTAAAGGAAGTGAGGCCTGGAGAAAATGCCCCAAAATATCCTCACGGTCTGATACTTGATCTCCACTGGACATGTTTCCATTGTTCTCACATCTGACATCTGACAGTGCAGACAAAATTCCGTTTTCATTGAAACATCTGTCTACACCCACCACAAACACTGCACACGTTTAACTGAGTGTTTCGTATCAGACTCTGACTGCTGACAAAACACTTCTACACAGCAGCAGTGTGGATGAATGCGTTCGGTGCAGACACTGAGGAGCTGCTGCTGACCTGCTGCTCACGTTACACAACCGGCATGGACGAGGTGTCAAACTCAAATTGGTCTTCACGTACTGTAGATAGAAGCATGAGAGCGCACACACACTAACAGAGATAAATATATATTGACCCACACAGCAGCAAAAATCTATTAGAGAGAAGAAACTCATCCATCATGGAGTTCTAACATTTCTAACACGCTGTCATCAAACTTCTCTGTTGCATTTTTGGCTGAATGAAGTTGTCACTGCTCAAACAGAATCTCTCTCTGTTCTCAGACTGACTGCCTGCGGTGATACACCAAAAATAAATACAGACTCTCTCTCCTCAAGACTAAACCCCGTCTCTCACTCTTTCTGTTTCCCTTTTCTGCCCTCCACTCTCACGCTCTCTCACATCCTTTTCTCTTGTTCATGAACTCTTACTGCCCTCAGCTCGTCTCTCAGCCACCACTACCTCTATATATCTGTGTGTTTATGTGACACTGTCTTTAACCCCTGCTGCTCTATAATGCCTGTTTATCATCCACCTACTCTCTCCTTTCTTTCTTGTGTCCTTTGTTGTCTCTTAAGTGAAAACAATTGCACAGGTCCTGACAGTAATTCCCAGGAACAAGTGCGATGAAAGACTTACAACAGCTTCTGTACTAATATTCTTTAAATGTGCCATCCTCCCAAATTTAATTACAAAATAGGCTGGAGTATGCGAGAAGTTCCCGGATGCATACTAGATTCGCCAGAAATGTTGAGTATACATCATGAGCTTACTACTCACACTCAAATTACCCAAGATGCAATGTAATGTGACGACAAAAGAAAAAAGAAGAAGAAGTTATTTATTTATTTATATTTATTACTACTGTATATTATAACTTATGAAACTTTATGAAATCATTCAATTCACAACGACTTTGTTGTTCAATGATGTACAGTACAGGCCAAAAGTTTGGACACACCTTCTCATTCAATGCATTTTCTTTATTTTCATGACTATTTACATTGTAGATTCTCACTGAAGGCATCAAAACTATGAATGAACACATGTGGAGTTATGTACTTAAAAAAAAAAGGTGAAATAACTGAAAACATGTTTTATATTCTAGTTTCTTCAAAATAGCCACCCTTTGCTCTGATTACTGCTTTGCACACTCTTGGCATTCTCTCCATGAGCTTCAAGAGGTAGTCACCTGAAATGGTTTTCCAACAGTCCTGAAGGAGTTCCTAGAGGTGTTTAGCACTTGTTGGCCCCTTTGCCTTCACTCTGCGGTCCAGCTCACCCCAAACCATCTCGATTGGGTTCAGGTCCGGTGACTGTGGAGGCCAGGTCATCTGCCGCAGCACTCCATCACTCTCCTTCTTGGTCAAATAGCCCTTACACAGCCTGGAGGTGTGTTTGGGGTCATTGTCCTGTTGAAAAATAAATGATCGTCCAACTAAACGCAAACCGGATGGGATGGCATGTCGCTGCAGGATGCTGTGGTAGCCATGCTGGTTCAGTGTGCCTTCAATTTTGAATAAATCCCCAACAGTGTCACCAGCAAAACACCCCCACACCATCACACCTCCTCCTCCATGCTTCACAGTGGGAACCAGGCATGTGGAATCCATCCGTTCACCTTTTCTGCGTCTCACAAAGACACGGCGGTTGGAACCAAAGATCTCAAATTTGGACTCATCAGACCAAAGCACAGATTTCCACTGGTCTAATGTCCATTCCTTGTGTTTCTTGGCCCAAACAAATCTCTTCTGCTTGTTGCCTCTCCTTAGCAGTGGTTTCCTAGCAGCTATTTGACCATGAAGGCCGGATTGGCGCAGTCTCCTCTTAACAGTTGTTCTAGAGATGGGTCTGCTGCTAGAACTCTGTGTGGCATTCATCTGGTCTCTGATCTGAGCTGCTGTTAACTTGCCATTTCTGAGGCTGGTGACTCGGATGAACTTATCCTCAGAAGCAGAGGTGACTCTTGGTCTTCCTTTCCTGGGTCGGTCCTCATGTGTGCCAGTTTCGTTGTAGCGCTTGATGGTTTTTGCGACTCCACTTGGGGACACATTTAAAGTTTTTGCAATTTTCCGGACTGACTGACCTTCATTTCTTAAAGTAATGATGGCCACTCGTTTTTCTTTAGTTAGCTGATTGGTTCTTGCCATAATATGAATTTTAACAGTTGTCCAATAGGGCTGTCGGCTGTGTATTAACCTGACTTCTGCACAACACAACTGATGGTCCCAACCCCATTGATAAAGCAAGAAATTCCACTAATTAACCCTGATAAGGCACACCTGTGAAGTGGAAACCATTTCAGGTGACTACCTCTTGAAGCTCATCGAGAGAATGCCAAGAGTGTGCAAAGCAGTAATCAGAGCAAAGGGTGGCTATTTTGAAGAAACTAGAATATAAAACATGTTTTCAGTTATTTCACCTTTTTTTGTTAAGTACATAACTCCACATGTGTTCATTCATAGTTTTGATGCCTTCAGTGAGAATCTACAACGTAAATAGTCATGAAAATAAAGAAAACGCATTGAATGAGAAGGTGTGTCCAAACTTTTGGCCTGTACTGTACATTTTTCCCTCCAATTTTCAGGCTGTGAGGTATGTTATATTGCATTGTATATTATGATTAGATTTATAGTTGATTAAAAAGGAAACTTGCAGGAACAATCCCAAGTCGATTGCGAGCATGATGTACCGAAGACGGCGGGCTGATCTTCGTCTCAGAGCTGACAAGACTCTCCAGTGAGGCATTTTGAACGGTCAAATTCCGTTAACGGGATGAGATCGGTCAAAACGGTGGTTTCAAGCTAGCTACATCAAGGGTAGGTTCGCCTCCCGTTTTCAAAGTAAAAGCACAAATTTTATCGTTATGGTTTTCTGTATAAGAAAAGGCAACGGGTGTTTTATTTTGTGAAAATAACCGGAAGTGCATTGCTCACTACAGCTAGTTTGAGTAGCGCCGAAATCTCCGAAATCGTCCGAACAAAATTGTAAACAGCTGGTATTTGGTCAGATTTTCAACACGTTGTGGATCTAAACGGCTACTTTCTCACCTAAAAATGTTTCAAATGTTGCTAAAGTTATATATTTACAGAGTTTAGAGCTTAAGCGAAATCAGCTTGAGGCCGGCTGATTTCGGCTTGGGCAGGAGCAAAATGCATTGTGGGTTATCATGTAGTATGCTACAGTGTAAACGGTCTGCATACTGTCTGTTGATTGAGTATGTAGCATGTAGTATGGCAGTATGTAGTATGTAGTATGCGGTTTCGAACACAGCAAATGGCTACGGTTACATGATGGCTTCTCATTCAGAATGAAATAAATCTGAATGAAATCATTCGGAATTAAAGTGTTTCCAGGTAGTTTACATGAGAAATATTCATTCCGAATGAGGGTTTACACGGAGATCAGTTTAATCGCCTTTATTCGGGTCCGCGCAAGGTTTGGGGCAGGGAAGGTTTCTGATTGGATAGGGGACGGGGTGGATGTTACGTGTTTATGTTTACCGGAAGAAAACACTGTAGTCCTCGCTCCGGATAACAAGATGCTTGACGACGCTGTTTTTAGTGCCTTTTTCGGGCTTGTTTTGCTTATATTCTTGAAGCAGCAGTACGACAACAACCTTGTTCTGCTAATGCTTCGTCTGTTGAGGAGGAGAAGGGAGGTAGAAGGTCGAAGAAGGGAGATAGAAGACCGTGCTGTGGTGAATGGAAACCGGTGAGTGCAACAAGTCCGACTGCTCTATCTCAGCCCGTTGCTATGCACGCTATATACGTCATTGCACCAGAAGGGCAAGGAAACGAGCATGCGCAGAAAGACCGGAATGAGTGTATACAAGTGCGAGAAATTCTTTCATTCGGAATTAGAAACGGAATATTCCAGCCCCTTACATCGGATTGAATTTTCAATCACATTGGCCATTTTCATTCCGAATTAGGTGTTTACAAGATCACTTTTAATAGGAATGAACTTTCATTCTGAATGAAAAGGCAATAAAACTGTCCATGTACACGCACTCAATGTCTGAAAAGAGGAAATTAAATCTTAAAAAAACACTGTGCTTGGACAACCTTGAAAAGTATGTGTGTTTCAGTGTGTGGGGTGGATTTATGGAGCAACTATAGAGCACTTTAGAAAAATGTACAGACGCAGTATTTTTAGGAGGTATGCAGACGAAGAGGGGAGATGCTAATGGGTTGGTTTATTTATCTGGGCTTGATTGAGATAGGGTTTGTATATTTAACACGTAAGACTTGTTTATTTATCTATATTAATGGTTGTAAATAAGTGTGGGACAGTTGACAATGTCATTTTTAAATGAGACATGAACACTGAGAAAAGGGTAAGGATTATATAAGTGTACACTTCTTCCGACTCCTTTTTCGAGCATGACCGATGTTTTGTTTTGCTTGAAATAAAGTCATTCATTCCTTCAAACCCACAAACCCACAGGAGGCTATGTCCAATTATGTCTGTAACTTTCCAAAACACAAGCCAGCATTCACACTTAATTCATGTATTGCGCAGGTGTGTGGAGGTGAGGAAGTGGGCATGGATTGAACTTCTCTTTCAAACTCTCTTTCAGACGTCTTTCTCTCACTTTCAATGTGAACAACCGATTGCAACTCTATGAATGCCTCCAGGAGAGACCGTCTTTATGACAACAGCTTTTCAGCAAGTGTTTTTGAGTGTGGCTGTCCAGGAAAGTCACTTTTGCCTTCCACCATGGTCAGACTCAAAGCAGAGATGCGGCAGTTACATGGTCAGAGCCTTAAACCCAGAGAAGTCCAGTCCAGGGAGCCCCAGTCAACAAAAATCTTAATAATCAATTAATTATTTAAGTCATTTATTGACCAAAAATGCCAAACATTTACTGGTTCCACCTTCATACATGTGAGAATTTGCTGTTTTTCTCTGTTTTATGTCATTGTAAGCTCAGTATCTTTGGGATTTGGTCAGAATAAGCACTCATCTTGCACTCTGACAAACTGTGTTGAGCTTTTTTCTTCATATTTTGAAAAATGAATTAAAAGATAAGTTGATAACTGCAATACCCACAGCTCCACTCATCTCTAACTCATCAAACTCTGCACCTAATTGAATTGTAAAACATATACCGGTGACAATAAATCTCTCTTTAATGTTGAGTCTGTGCCCGTTGGGAATCATAGGCTCTGTTGCTGAATCAGCTAATCCACGTTTTAAACTGTTTTAAATTTGCCTTGTTTGTCTGTTTATGTCCATTATGTCTATTTTCATGTGAAGCACTCAGAACCTATACTGCCTTTATTGTAAAGCGCTTTGTGCTGCATTTCTTTTATGAAAGGTGCTGTATAAATAAAGTGCATTATTAGCATTTAATCTTGTCGTATCAATCTGTCAGTTTATTTGTGACAGAAAGTCAAGGCACATCTCCAGTAAACTGTGATCCTTTCAGCTTATTTAACTTGGCCACTGCGTTTAGTCCCTTGTTGCCTCTTCTTACATCGCAGCCAGCTGCTTTATTATTGGGCATGTTTCCAGACTGCAGCCCAAACGCCAGGACTATGGGGTTGCATAAGAGCTCACCGCTTGCAGCGAGCTGCTCTGCAATGTCTATGGAAAACTGCTCAAAGCTGCAGTCGTTTCATTCTGCGGCCAAACAAAAAGTTAGGAATGGGTGACGCCAGAGACCTGCAGCTAATCAGTAAGAGTCCTCTGACTGCTGTCACATGTTGACCTATGTTACGAAGAATTTCTTCCGACCTGAAACACATAAATACGCCTTTCAGATGCAGGAAAATGTCATTGTTGTTCTCTGTTTTTGGACGGATAAGTGTAGTTTGGTTTTAGTTTCCTATAGACATGTATACTGCAGACTGTCGGGCAGCTTCTAATTGGCTCCAGCTCTGTCATCACTGGGGGTATGTGTCACAGTTTGTTAACATACTGTGACCTCAGCAAGATGGCCGCCTCTGAACGGCGTATAGCAGTGATCTGCTCAGTGTTTATTCCCCCTGTAGTGCAGGGAAAGCAGAAACGGGACAGCATTTCAAGATGCTTTCACTAGATGGGTGTGCAGATGGATGCAGAGATGGTCTTGCTTGTCCATGTGTTCAGGATTGTAGCTGGTGCCAGGCTCCTCCCCCTTTTCCTCAATGTTTAGGCCTACTGATGTTTACATTTGAAAACCTTGACCAGCCAGGGTGCAGAGTCAACAGGAGGAGAGTGGTGAGTTGATTTCCTCATCCCAATGAGTGACCCATAGCTATGTGCCATCACTGTCCAATGCCAGTCACAAAAAGCACAACACATATTTGTAAAATAGACATAAGAGCATAAATTTGCATCCATTTCGTACAAACGTAGCAGAGCTGACAGAGGTGACTGTAAACGTCTGCGCCATTTTGACGCACCTTCTTGTCTCTCTCTGCTGTCTTTATTGTGTGAAGCTAAAGGTTAAAAATTAAAGTAAACTGTGTTGACAGTTTCCACAACTGTGCTCACACACACAATTACATACACACTGTGATGCTGAGGCTGATAATGCAATCAAAAGGACCTCTTCACAGACAGCACTCCTCGCGTCACAAAACTTTTCTTTCCTGAATTTTCTCTCTCTTTGTTTTTAATCCTCATCATCTCCGGAGACGCTCTGATTCCTCCCACACTGTCAGCCCTCAGCACCCTGAATCCTGTGAAGGACGGCGTGATATCAGAGCCTCAGAGTGTTTAGCTGAAGCTGCGTTCAGAAGCAGATCTGACAGCGGAGCGCGTCAAGGACTGGAGGTAATTACCTCTATTCAGCAGCTCAGATGCACACAACGGGCAGAGGGGATCGGAGAGATTTCCGCCTCATTCTGACACTGCTGAACAATATGCAAATCACGGTCTGGTCTGCTTGTTGCACAGAACACCGGCACTAGTTACAGCATCTGTGAGTTCGCTCGATTTTCAGGACAGGTTGTGTAAATGCCAATGCTGTAATTGATATGAATGGGAATCGAGAACTGAGATTGTCCACTCCATCACAATCATACGCCTCTGGGATTATCGATTCCAGCTGTCAATGCCAGCATGTTTTTCTGACAGCTGCACATTACAAAACAACGACGTCAAACTCCTCATACATGTACACTGCTTGAAACTTGCAAAACCCTGGAGAGGACGAACGACCAAATCAGCAGAAATGTTGGTGTTGTACATTCCTGCAAACCATGGATACCTGACAATGCATGTAATTATATAGCACAAAAATTTAAACTTAACGTCTCAACAGACTTGTGGTTAATGTGTTGTTGGGTTTAAGCACAAAAACTACTTGGTTATGGTTATGAAAAGACTATATTTTGGCTTAAACTAACTGGTTTGGGGGCACAATATCTGCTGGAAAAACAGTGACAGGTTGCTAAAGAACACTCAGAGGTCTGCAGCTTGGCAGGAATTTCACCCTATGTGACACGCCATCCACAATCCCCTCAAGCTCATGTGCTATTGATATGATACATGTGAAATGTGTAAATGTAAAGGACTCGTGGTTTGCAGAAGCGTACAATGCCAACATTTCATCTGGCGACCAGGTTGGGAATGAATGGTCCAAAATGTGGCTTAATTTCACGAAGAAACATGATGACAGTGCTGCTGAAATCTCGCTTAAATGATCACTTCTTGTAAGGGTAGAAACACCAGCAATATTCTGAAACATCTTTCTACTCAACATGGGCTTAAATGTCAGGAATGCCATGTATTTGACACTCTACACACAAGCATGTGCCGCTGCTTACCAACTGAGTAGCACGTCAGTTACCGAGGATAAATATTATAATTCCATTGGCGCCATGCAGTCAGGCTTAGCAGATTGTTTCTTTGACTAAGAAAATCTAAATGAAAAAGAATTCAGTAGAAATAATCCCTCATCTGTGTGCAGACTCTGAGATAATAGAAAAAGTCGCATTGATGCTGGAAACCAGTATGAAAACACTTTTTCCCCCCACACAGAAAATTGATCAGGAATCAATAAAGGAATCAGACCAATAAGCAGAATTGATAAAGGCATTGTAATCAATAAAATCTTATCATTATTCCGCCCTACAGGAGTAATTAATAAAACTTAATTTCAATAGTATTAATCATGCAGCCAAACGTTCGAGGCACTTTGCTGTCAACTTGTCAGGTGATGAGGACTACGGACAATGAGCGACAGTATGAGAGAGAGGAAGGTGAATATTGATTCCTTGCCGATGCTCTTTTGTGTGTGCGTGTGTGTGTGTGTGTGTGTGTGTGTGTGTGTGTCCAGCAGATTGACTTATTGACCCAAACTGCTACCGGATTGTTGCATAAGCTCATTTTGATCATTCTAAGCAGCAAAGGGCAAAAGACACAGACGGGAGTTGGGAGGGGGGTCGTAATCACGTGTGTGTGTGTATGTGTGTGTGTGTGTGTGTGTGTGTGTGTGTGTGTGATTTCAGCTGACTGAACACATGTTCTTTTCTCCCTTTATTGACCCCTGTTTGAACTTCTGTTACGACACTTCAGGATAAAGTAAAAAATAGATTTTCATCAAGCAGCACGAGGCTGTTTCTGACTTCAGGTCACATCCACAATATGTCAAAGACTTTCGGCAGATTCCATATGTGTCTATATGTACATTTACAGTAATCGTCTGTGTATGTCATGCCAAGTCTGATTACATTTTTAAAAGCATCTCTCATAAATTATGGAACTATTTTGGATTGGCAAATATTTAGTGAATCACTAAGCATCCTGAACTAGCCTGATTCTCAGCCTCGACAATTCCCACTGACATTTCTGATGCTTTCAGTGTTCACCAGACTTTGCTGAACACTGAACACTGAACACTGAACACTGATGCTTTCAGTGTTCAGCAAAGTCTGGTGTTGTGCTCACCAGCTGCTGTTTACGCTCCTGGACAAACAATTGACCAATGTAGATTGCATTAAGAATGAGAAGGTCATCTTCCTGTGCCAAAGCCAGAAAAATGGCAACAAAGCACCTTTCTCATCTTACAACCACTCAACATGCTTTTACACTACATAACACATTCATCCATTCACACACATTCACACACTGGTGGGTGAGGCTACCATGCAAGGTGCCACCTGCTCATCATTTAACATTCACACACACTCACACACTGGTGGCACAGCCACTGGGAGCGATTTAGGGTTCAGTGTCTTGCCCAAGGATACTTCCACATGTGGACAGAAGGAGCTGGGGTTCAAACTGCCAACTGATTAGTGGACAACCTGCTCTATCTCCTGAGCCAGAGCAGTAAGCGTGGATGAGACTGACTCAGCTGTACTGAGAGAAATATCAGCTCTTAATTCTTCATATTTCTTCAACTGCTTCTCCTAAATACTGAGGCCCTTCATAACCTAACCCCTCTGGATCTTTCTGAACATACAGTACAGGCCAAAAGTTTGGACACACCTTCTCATTCAATGCATTTTCTTTATTTTCATGACTATTTACATTGTAGATTCTCACTGAAGGCATCAAAACTATGAATGAACACATGTGGAGTTATGTACTTAACAAAAAAAGGTGAAATAACTGAAAACATGTTTTATATTCTAGTTTCTTCAAAATAGCCACCCTTTGCTCTGATTACTGCTTTGCACACTCTTGGCATTCTCTCCATGAGCTTCAAGAGGTAGTCACCTGAAATGGTTTCCACTTCACAGGTGTGCCTTATCAGGGTTAATTAGTGGAATTTCTTGCTTTATCAATGGGGTTGGGACCATCAGTTGTGTTGTGCAGAAGTCAGGTTAATACACAGCCGACAGCTCTATTGGACAACTGTTAAAATTCATATTATGGCAAGAACCAATCAGCTAACTAAAGAAAAACGAGTGGCCATCATTACTTTAAGAAATGAAGGTCAGTCAGTCCGGAAAATTGCAAAAACTTTAAATGTGTCCCCAAGTGGAGTCGCAAAAACCATCAAGCGCTACAACGAAACTGGCACACATGAGGACCGACCCAGGAAAGGAAGACCAAGAGTCACCTCTGCTTCTGAGGATAAGTTCATCCGAGTCACCAGCCTCAGAAATGGCAAGTTAACAGCAGCTCAGATCAGAGACCAGATGAATGCCACACAGAGTTCTAGCAGCAGACCCATCTCTAGAACAACTGTTAAGAGGAGACTGCGCCAATCAGGCCTTCATGGTCAAATAGCTGCTAGGAAACCACTGCTAAGGAGAGGCAACAAGGAGAAGAGATTTGTTTGGGCCAAGAAACACAAGGAATGGACATTAGACCAGTGGAAATCTGTGCTTTGGTCTGATGAGTCCAAATTTGAGATCTTTGGTTCCAACCGCCGTGTCTTTGTGAGACGCAGAAAAGGTGAACGGATGGATTCCACATGCCTGGTTCCCACTGTGAAGCATGGAGGAGGAGGTGTGATGGTGTGGGGGTGTTTTGCTGGTGACACTGTTGGGGATTTATTCAAAATTGAAGGCACACTGAACCAGCATGGCTACCACAGCATCCTGCAGCGACATGCCATCCCATCCGGTTTGCGTTTAGTTGGACGATCATTTATTTTTCAACAGGACAATGACCCCAAACACACCTCCAGGCTGTGTAAGGGCTATTTGACCAAGAAGGAGAGTGATGGAGTGCTGCGGCAGATGACCTGGCCTCCACAGTCACCGGACCTGAACCCAATCCAGATGGTTTGGGGTGAGCTGGACCGCAGAGTGAAGGCAAAGGGGCCAACAAGTGCTAAACACCTCTGGGAACTCCTTCAAGACTGTTGGAAAACCATTTCAGGTGACTACCTCTTGAAGCTCATGGAGAGAATGCCAAGAGTGTGCAAAGCAGTAATCAGAGCAAAAGGTGGCTATTTTGAAGAAACTAGAATATAAAACATGTTTTCAGTTATTTCACCTTTTTTTGTTAAGTACATAACTCCACATGTGTTCATTCATAGTTTTGATGCCTTCAGTGAGAATCTACAATGTAAATAGTCATGAAAATAAAGAAAACGTATTGAATGAGAAGGTGTGTCCAAACTTTTGGCCTGTACTGTATCTACACAGCCTCCGGCACTCTCAGATCCTCTTCTGAAATCCAACTCACATCACCATCTGTCCCCTTGACTACAGCCTTCAGCTGTTCTGCCTCCGCCTTTGGAACTTTCTCCCACAAGACATTCACACAATTGATTCCACCTTCAAAACCTGTCTGAAAAAACAGCTTTTAAAGCTGGCATATTTGGTATGATGTAATGATGATTCAGTCTCGATGCCAGGGATCAGCATGCCCGGGGCCCCTGCCCGTCGCCCAGTTCACAATGCACCAGACTCTGATTCCTGTCCCTGCAGATGGTGGGCCCACAGGGTGATGGCTCCATGTTACTTATTGGGGCTGAGCCCGACCTGGTCCCATGGCCCAAGGACGGGCAACCAGATGCTCACTGGCAAGCTCCCCCCCCCCGTGTCTGGCTTCAGGGAGGGACCCTGGTGTCCCCACACTGGTAGAGGTGCTCAAAGTCCAAATATGCCATGTCATCAAGGTCTTCTTGAATCACTCTTGGTCTGGTCCCTTCCCTGGGACCATCTTGCCTTTGGAGATTCTACCAGGGTTTGTTTGCCCCAGACAACACACAAATCCCTCCACCATGTTAAGGTGACGATTCTTCCTTTAGAGGTGTTCCAGGCACGTCCTACAGGTAGGAGGACCCGGGGTAGACCCAGAACATGCTTGAGGGATTACATAACCCATCTGGCCTGGAGGAGCTAGAAAGTGTTGCTGGAGAGAGAAGTGTCTGGGGTGCTTTGCTTAGCCTACCGTGCCCGTGACCCAACCTCAGATAAGCAGATGAAAAATTATTATTATGATTACGTCACTAACTATTGATTAGTTAAGGCAAATCAAAGAAAACATTTGTACAATATCCATCTATTGCATACAAAGTACAGTCAAGGTTTAGTTTTGGTTCGGCACCAGACAGCAATGGATCATCTTCATCACCATGATCATCATCAGTATGTGACAAAACTTTGAACACACTGAGTGTGAGACAGGCCAAAAAGCAGATACACCAACTGCTTACATCGTCACTTTTCCCTGCAGGACATGAACATCCCATCCGTGCTCCACTGGCACTGAACAGTGTGGGTCAGCATTATGTTTGCCCAAATACAAAATCATTAATTCAGAATATTTGCATATGTGCATAATTTATAGAATACTGGGGTGGAATTTCTATTTTGCCAGCACACTATGGCACAAGTGCTCATCCTGCAACCAGAAGTTGTAAAGCTTGTGAGTTCTCAAAGTTATAAGTGAACACCACACAAGTACAACATCCAACATTTAACACAGCACACATTTAGTGATATTCGATACTCCATCTCCTCGACTACCCTGTGTGCCAGTCTAAAATAATCAATCATTTCCTTTGACATGAGTATTGAATGTTCTATACAGTACCAACACATTAAGTAACTCTAAGTATAGCTTATGTTTGCACACCAATCACAGTAGCAGCGAGATGTCAAAGAGGACAGACAAACTGTTCATCACTGTCTTCAGTTCAGTGTTGAGTTAAGCACAAATTATCCCAAAATCTGTGAGTCAGCACTCAGACTTAAGCTCTCAAGAGACACACATTACTCATAATCAACCCCCCTCCACTCCGCAGCTTTTTAAAGCTCCACCCCAATTTCATCTTATTGTTTTGGTCCATCAGCTTAAAGCTTTTAGCAGCACTGCTCCTCACACATGAGAGAAAACAGCCCAGTGGTTCACTATCGCTCAGCAAGAAAGTGTGGAGAGTGAATCTGTGAGCTGTGTTTGTTATAAAATCTTGACAAGTTTGAAGAGTTGAGGTTTGTTACTATAAGTCTATGTTGAAGTCTGTATTCTGCCCTCTAGTGGACAAAAGACACTTAATGCAGCTTATAAGTGAAGGGAAAAAATTAATTGGAGCAGCTGACTGGCTGAAAATGATGGTTTGGTACCATCCATCCATGAATCCATCTATGTGTTGTTTAAAAGCTTTGGTTCACTTGTACTTGTGAAAGTGTGGGCCTGATCTCGTCAATATGAAAACCAAATTCAGACAAGCATGATTCCTACAGATAAATCTGATGGTTATTTCCATCAAGTTTAAATTCAAAAAACATCATCTCAGTCCAATCAATTTCTTCCCCTTGTGCACATCTCTGTCATGCAGTTAAAGGAACAGTGTTTAAGATTTAGGGGGGGGTTTAGTGCCATCTAGTGGTGAGGATTGCAGATTGCGACCAGCTGAAACTTCTCCTTGTTACAATTCCTTCAGTGCTCATTGTTCAGGAGGTTTTTATCGGAAGCTGAATTATCCACAGAGGTCTCTTCCTCTCCAAAACAAACAGACCCGGTCATTTCAACCCGTGAAAACCCTGAATTAAGCAGTTTCACATTAAGACAATCAATGTTTTTTTTGGTGCCGCTCCTTGCGGAGAGGCTGCTAACTACGGTGCCGACGTGTAAACACCAATGGCCCTATCTAGAGCCAGTGTTTGGTTTATCCACTCTGTGCTACTATAGAAACGTGGCAGTGCAACATGGCAATCTCCGTGGACGAGGACCCACTCCCTGATAGATAAACGACTCATTCTAAGGTAACAAAAATGCAAAAATTCTTATTTCAGGTGTTTATACAATAATGAAAACTTACTTATATTATATTCCATTTCTGCCCATATACCCCTCTAAAGCCAACACACTGGGTATTCAAGTAAAGTGTCTTGTTCTCTGCAGCACTTCCTGAGGGGTTCCCACGCCTGACAAGATATATGATCACTCCTGGGGGTTCTGGGTCTTCCCCTGGGGTTTCCTCCCAGTACAACATACTTCAGAAACTGACAGAACTAATGATTCATTCTCTTCCAAGAGTTGCCAGAACACAATATTTTATCTCACGATTTCTCTCTGATCTGGTGCCAAAGAAATAAAATTTACTGCAAACATAAAACAAAGACAAGCAAGCTAATTTATGAAGCGGTAACAATCACATTTGGCATTTTACTTCATCACTGACATTTGAGCTCAGTTATAATACTGTTTCTGCCAATCAGCTAATCAATCTGTTAATCAGTCCACAGAAGCCTCGTTTCAACTGAAGAAAACAAAATGTGGGTTTGATTACAGCTTGTGTCACAGCAACAGAGTGGTCTGCACAGGACTAGAAACCACTTTCCTTAAAGGCTTATTCAAAGCTCAGTGCAAACACAGACTCCGTCTTCATGCAAACACACCCAGACAAATGTATGCACGTACACAACCATGCATCGACTCAAAGTAATCAAAATACAAAGAACACACACTCACAATACAATAAGCGCGTCCAAAAAAAAGGCAACAGCACAGCTCGAGTTCTACAGAAAAGAAATGAAAGTCGAACATACTCGGCGCATCTGGAGAGGAGCTTCTCCTTGTTAAAGTGTGGGAGGAGAAATTCACATCCACAAGTCAATTCAAGAAAAACTCACAAGCTGCTGCTGCTTTGCAACTATTTCTTATTTATCTCTTCTAAAAGAAGACGTCTTGTTTGTGTGTGCCCTCCTGACTATAAGTGCAATGTTCCAGTGTAAATGAAGGGTGTGTGCATGGGCATGTGTTCGTGCACGTCTGCAGGAAAACAAACTTTAAAAACAGATTTTGGCCGTGTATTTAAGCCAGTGTTTCAGAGTCGATCTCTGGAGTCCAGATGCCCACGCTGATGTATAATTTACACCTGGAGTGATTTGCATTGACTATAAAAACTGCAAGTACTCTGGCTGCGCTCTAATCCATCTCACATGGTGCTTTATCTGCAGGCTGTGACTGGTCGTGGGCGAGCTGGAGAGAAGGTGAACTGTAAATGATACGGCTGTGATCCTCCGATCATCGTATCAGCCAATACAACTACACACTGTACCTGCACCTTTGATCGAGGCACGCTGATTCCCTGTGTGTGTCTGTTCCATAAATATTATGTAACCATAATTATCAAAGCCCCTGAGTAACTGCAGAGTAAAATTAGCCAAGTACAACTGAAATGTTCTAGCTACAAATCACATGAGTACATTTTAGGGTTGCTCTACCACTGGCAATTTGTCAAACACTGAATATCAAGCAATGAAATGGAATAAAGTGCAGCTGTTTGTGATATTGTACAATCAAGGAAGAGATGAAAGACAGATTTGGAAGAAATCTGACAACAGCGTCATCAACAGACTGTACAATTATCTTATCAAATCTAAAATGTTGCAGCCAGAAACCCACTGAGTATTATATGCATTCCTACCTCAAAAACATAAACATGCAAAAGTCCTAAAATCCTTACAGCCCGGGGCGTAGCACCAAATTCAGGGCCCTGTGCAAAAGCTGTCTCTGTGAGCCCCCCGCCCCTCCTCTATTGATCCATGTCTCTATCACGCACCTTTCTTTCTTTTCTTTTTGGGATCCCTGAGCTCCTTTTTTGGGGGAAGACATGTGAGTGTATGTTGGTGCTCCAGCAGCATGAGCAGTCACTCACTGAGCTGCGATACGATGTGAATCCTAGTGCAGGGGCAGGCTGAATTATTTGTGTCTTAGAGGGGTGAGAGGAACCTCAGAGAGCTTTCACTATTTTTTCACATAAAGTTCAGTCTTGCAACTGGTTTAATCAGTCAGTTGTAATTCAGTTATGCTACTAATTACCTAGAAAACCAAACCAAACAAAAAACTAACTTTTCATTTCAGGCTTTTTGAGGGTGCCCCTCCCTTTAGGACCCTGGGTGCAGTCCCCTAACTATGACACCCCTGCTTACAGACTTTAAAAGCAATCTGCAATATGTTTTATTTGCATGACATAAGTCATTTGTGAAAGCAGGCGTCACCAGAGTCTCTTTTGACTCCCAAACAGTGGATATCCCAGCTTAGGATAAAACTCAAGAGCCGCAAAGAGCAGATGGAAATTCAAATAAAAACCTCATTTGGAAAAATTAAGCTCAAAATAACTGCAGCATCCCTCACAGCAACATGACAGTAGGAGCAGAGAAAAACCACATAAACACATAAAGAGCACAGATGACTTAAATAAGAATGAAACACGTTAACAATCAAGCACAGTTAAATAAAACCACAGAAACACAATAACTCCCACAATGCAGCATTATTGCCCATTTCAGTGACTGTTCACTTACAGGATCCAGCGGCTCTACAGCCTCCTGCTCCGCGCACACAACATGTGACAGCTGACAGTCGATCCACTCTGTGGATCCATAGCTCTCCTTATCGATAGATTAGTGCAGCCTCACACCCCGGAACCACATGTATGGAAAACTGTGCAGCCTATAATTTACATTTAAACAGATCGATAGGGGAACACGTGCAGGTCAGAAGAGCCAGCCCGTGAAAACTAGAGGCTGAAATGTTTCGTTTACGCATGTTACTCTGACAGTTAACGCGCATTTTGGTGCGTTATGGGACGCAAGTGAACATACAAATACCATCACAAGTTGCACTGCCACCACAAGTTTCTATAACAATACCATACTTATTTAAAAGGCCACATATTTTTACAATAAACTCGCAGTTAAAAGCACATTTGTTTTATGAATTTATATCTAACATGTGGATCTAATTCCATCCACATGCCTCCAAGGTGACTTCAAACTCACACGGGAGGACCACAAACTTCAGATTACAGCTGTAATATAAGACTTAAGATTGCTATTCTTCATTTGAGGAAGGTCACACGTCCTCCTGCACCTTATCTACAGAGGTCAACCGCTCGCACTGGAGACAAACGAGCTGCAAACTGCGCACAGTGGGCTGATAATCTGCGAGAATAAAGCGGATTTCAACTCACCATTTCCTTGTGGAGACGCCGGGTCCTGAAAGCATGTCACGACACTAAATCCCCATGAGCCACAATCACATTGTTCTTCAGTCCGAGGCTCAACGCGAAACTAATTACTGGACCTTAAAAGACAAAGTACAGTAGTCCGAGGTCGCTGGTGACGCTCGGGGTAGAGAAGTGATAAGCGGATACAAGTGGGAATGTGGAGAAGTGTCCGTGCGCAAAGAGCGGCGAGGAGCGACTGGCGGTGCGCGCCTGGAGACAGCGGGGAGAGACACCGCGCAGAGAGGGAGAGAGGGAGAGCCGGGGGGGAGGTGGAGAAACCTCGTGGAGAGAGTTCGTGGGGAGGTGAGGAGACCCCGCAGATTTTTGGAGAGCCGGCGCGCAGCCTGAGCGGAGCGAGCAGCGGAGATATTGCGCTATGCCGCTCCGCCTGAACTCACAGCGGACATTAACCCGCTCCGGTGGAGTCCCTCCTCTTTAGCCCTGAAGTGAAGGAAGCATCCGTCCATCCCTCTACCCCTCTCTCTATCTCTCTCTTCTGTCATTGTCACTCTGCATTTGTCCAACATGATTCACGGCTCTGTCGAGTGAAAGGAGAGATTCTGTAGGTCAAAGGCGCGCAGAGGGCTGTTCTGTGCCCCGGTCTTCTTATCGCTGCTGCAGGGAAACACAGAGAACACAAGACCTTTTCTTTCCTCACTTGAATCGATGTAACGAGCCTGCCCTCACTGTGACCCTTTAATGGAGAAGCCTAAGTTTGACCTTGACTGCAGATGATCTTTGTGGATCTTTAGCTACTGGTCCTTTTCATTTGACCAAACATGTTGCTGTTATTATAGACCAGAGCAACTGTAATTAACTTCAGAGCAATAAGGCCAGCAACTAATAATGACTGCATGGTCAGAGGTCACAGGTCACCATAAGCAGGTGTCAGATATTTTCAATTATTTTTTTAACAGGACTTTGCCATATAGAGAAAATCAAACACCACAATATTTGTCACCAAATATCTCAACATCAATAATGTGTTGTCTGTTGGTGCTTTCTAAATATTTAGACGATGAGATTTTTGATTAATAATCATTCGTAATGTGGGTTTTCTAACTTCTTCTAACTTTAACTTCTAACAGCCTCGTCCCAGACAAGAATTCACAACTTCATGTTGCTGAGTTATTAAAGAGCAGAGTAACTGTAATTAGCTTCAGAGCAATGAGGCAAACAATCAGTAATTAGGATGTGACTGGTCAGAGGTCACAGGTCACCATAAGGGTGTCAGAGACGTGGAGCATGGTCAACACCAACGGCAGGACTCAGTTTTTCAATTTTCTTTTCTTTTATTTCATTTATTAATGTTAATAGCTAGGGCTTTGAGATATGGAGAAAATCAAATACCACTTTTTTTATTTCATTTTATTTATTTATTTATTTTTTTACCAAATACCTCAATATCAATATTGCAACAATATTGTATGGTTCACAAAATATTTACTCAATATTTTCACATTTTTTGATAAATAATCATCAGTTTTGTGGATACAGTGAGTAAAGGCAAATAATAGAACAGTCTGCTAAGTTCTGAAAACTGCATCACTTTACTGTAACACACTCACACACATCACATTAGCCACAACTGGAATGGAAGGTGGAATGGGCAATTTTAATTTGATTTTTAATTTCTATTTATGCACTTATTTTAGCTTATTCTATTTTATGTCTATTTTAATACCAATGTGTTGTTGTTGTTGTTGTTGTTGATGATGAGGGGAAGTGTGGTAGTTGTCATTTATAAGCTGCTGGACAGTTGAATTTCCCTTCGAAGATGAATACAGTTCTATTCTATTCTATTCTGTTCTATTCTAATGCAGCCTTGAAAAACAGGAACAGACAACACTTGGGATAGTCCCCCATTCTTGAGAATTGAAATCAATCAGGTCCTACAAAAAAAAAAACAACTTCAAAGTACAACTTACTAACACAATCATTTTGTTTCTGTGGTATTTAAATGTATAAAATAAATATGATTCGAGAAATATTTCATTCTGCTTTAATGTTTTAACTTCTTGCCCTGTGCCAGTAAACAGCCTCGTCCCAGGCATATTTTAGGATGACTCTGGGGCTGTTTAGTGGCCGTTTTGGTAAGCAACCGGAACCAGGGCGAGAGAGACAGGATCCGGAATTCGATGGACGCGCCTTTCCGTCAAAATAAAAGCACCAAGCTAATAAAAATGCAGTGAAACTTTTTAATTTAAAGAATATAATTTACAAGAAAAGCCCCAAGCCATTAAGTTAACCTTTTTCTTTTATTGTATTTAATTATATTACAAGTTATTGTCTATTTCAGTTGTCTTTTATTTAATAGGCACTTGATCCTAGTTTTGTTCATTATACCTGTAGTTTGTAAATGTATTTTTTCGATAAAGTTTGGGGCGGCGGGGGCGGAAGAGAGAGGAAAATTGAGTGATGCTCGTCATGTAGCATACTCTATCAACCAAGTTTCTTAAAGAACCTCTTCTAAAACAGACTGTTGTACGTCTATGTTTAAATGATTAAAATGTATCGATCGTGGCGACAGTGTTCACTCTTCTTTCTTTTCCCATTCAACTTTCCAACGTGGAGAAACCAGAGACGGAAATCAATGGTGCGCCAGAATTTAAAGTTTTACTTTGGTGAACACTTTTACTTTGGTGAATTTGGTGAATTCCAGATCCGCTCTCTAGACCAGAACCAGAATCCAGACAAAATTCAGAGTGAATGGAAACCAGGCTCTTCACGTATGGCGAAGAGCCGCGAGGCTAATGTGGGGCACTTTTCATCTTTGAGTTGAAGTTTTTTCAACTTGACGAGTTCAGAGCACTCCGTGAAAAACGCCAGGTGCCTAAAGTGCAGAAACGCAAGGCGGGTAACAACGCAAACACAGTGAGCAAAAAGCTTTATTAATTAAAAACAATTACAAAAAGCCACCTCCATCTGCTAAAATACTTTCTGGGGGATCGGGGCCTTATAGGATTGAATGTAGCTACTATTGACAGATACTCAGAATAATCGATAGACTTCACAGTCTGAAAAATGCTGAAAAGGTCTGATAACTCACAGTGACTGAGACAATGTTTCTGGAAAGACATGTTTTTGTTACTTTTAGTATTACAAACCAAATTGTTTTGGGGTGGCAGCAGAAGTGTCCACAGCAACGATCTCTACTGTAAAAGACGAATCCAAAAACGGAGAAATTCCTGATGAACTGGAGTAAAATGGATCCGTCAGTGTAAGACGAGATGAGTAATTGATATAACAGTGGTGGGGGGATAAATATTCTTTTAACCTCAGTAAAACCTAAACTATGTTCTCGAGTAGATAGCACTAGTCAGAAAACAAATTTCTTTTTATGTTTTGGGCTTTTTTCTTTGGTAACTTGGTGAACTGTCCCTCTGACACCTTCAGGCAGAGTCCCTTTTATGATTTATAGTCTCACATTTGGAGAGCTGTTGAGTTTAATTAGATTCTCACCCTCGTGAGCAGTGAACACCACTGTGTGTAGTATCCAATTATTTTATAACAAGACCAACTTTGGCCTCGTCAGACTTTAACTCTAACAAAACGCTTGGTGCAAAAAAGGAAGATCAATCAATACGTGTTACTTAAACTTCCACAGATTCCACTGTCTGTAAGTCAGCGGGTAGATAAAAGAACGTATTGTGAGCGGGATGTTTACACCCTGTCATCATTAGAAAAAGCTCTGGTGTTGAACTCCAGCATTCCCTCCACCATCTACCATCTCTGACTCGTATGTTCACTTCATCATCACATCTTTCTTTAAAACTGAACAGATCTGATCTCTATTTGTTTCTCTCCCTCTGTGAGTTTCTGTCTTCCTCTTTATACCATCAGACTCTCCCCTTCCTGGTATCTCTTATCCAGGCCAGCTGATAATCGATATGTCACCTTAGTTTGAGCCGTTACTCTAATTTTGCCTTTGGGCATTCAGTGCCATCTTTAATGCTTGAATGCAACAGCAAGACACATCATTTCAAGTTGTTTTCAGGTTCAGTCAGTGGTGTCTGAGACTGAAACTCAAAGAGGAGTGAAAAGACTGTCCTCCCCCAAAAAGATAGATAGATAGATGCGTTCCCAGGCCAGATGAGATATGTAATTCCTCCAGTGTGTTCTGGGTCTACCCTGGAGGCACCCACGATGCATCCTAGTCAGATGCTTGAACCACCTCAACTGACCCCTTTCGACACGAAGGAGCAGCTGCTCTACTCCGAGCTCCCTCCGGATGTCCGAGCTCCTCACCCTATCTCACCCACAGAGGAAACTCATTTCCGCCGCTTGTATCCGCGATCTCATTCTATCGGTCACTACCCAGAGCTCATGACCATAGGTGAGGGTTGGGACGTAGATGGACCAGTAAAAAGAAAGCTTCGCCTTCTGGCTCAGCTCCCTCTTCATCACAATGGACCAGATACTTGAACTCCCTCGCTTGAGGCAGTAACTCTCCCCCAACCCAGAGAAGGCAATCCGCATTACTCCTCCTGAATCTGAGGTTCGACAGTTGGTTGGAGCCTCCTTTCCAGCACCCTGGAGTAAACTTTACCCGGGAGGCTGAGCAGTGTGATAGGCTACCCTGATAGTTGGAGCACACCCTCCGGTCCCCTTTTTTGAAGATCAAACATGTTTAATATTATTGTAAGTTTTTAGTCTTGGCTCATACAAATTACAAAAAAAGGAGGAGAAACTGGCAGAGTTGTTAAGTCAGCAAGTCAGTGTTTAATTAAGCATGTATTTCATCCAACAACCAGCACTTAGTTTAGTGAGAAATCTTTTTTTCTCTTTATACAAACATAGTTTCTGAATAGATAACACTGATGCCAAATTGACAAGAATACTGTCGACATATGACGCATTTTATCTTGTGTTTCTGGAGCTATTTGTGGACATGTAAGGAATTGTTAATATGTCATGTTTCTTGAATAGAAAAATAAACAGTTTGGTTTAATGTTTTCCACCAGGAGCTGGATGGGAAATTATCTCAAAAGAAACCTAGTTGTAGTCTTGCAAACTGTGACCCTGCAACATCTCCAGTCTTTGCTAATCTTAAATTGCGTGACTAAAAACACATGTTGCTTTTAGATGTGAGAGGGTGGCAGACTTTTGAAAAGACTTTTTTCCTAATGTATGGTAGGCATTATATGAAAAACAATCAGTGTTTTCAAAGATATTGTGTTTGACAAATTAATTCCACCTTTAGGCCAAACTGTAATTTTAAGAGTAACAAAACAAATCAATGACACAATACAGTCCCTCAAGTTTTGTCAAAATTCAATCAGTGTTGTCCGATGCATGACGGCTGGACAGATGGCCCAAGGCCGATCTATTGTCCTGCCCACGATTTATTCATCAGAGACACAAAACACTGAGGAGAGCTAGCAACACAACAGTGAAGAGGCAAGCCTCCTCTCACTGTGAGTCACAGTCAGGTCTATTTGCCAAACACTGTATGTCCACACGGAGGGAATTTGAGGTGGCATTTGCTCTTGGCATAAACACATATGCATAAGGAAATGAATTAAATATGGACTGTAAGGTAAAACTAAAGAGAAGACACAGGCTGCAACTACATAAATACAGAAAGTGGAAAAACTCATACAGATGATATGGACCATGCAGTACCTGCGTGTATAGGTCTGTCTCTATCTCCGTCTGTCTCCCTCTTCTGCAGAGCATTTCTATGTAACTCATCCTAATCATCCTAATCAGCCATTAACAAGCTTCTCAAAAAGCATCAAAAACCAATCCACGATTCTGCTTTAGTGAGCTAATTTGATAATTCAGTCAAGAGGAGACTTCATGAAAGCAGACCGACTCCTGTGTAAGTTAATTTGAGCTCCAGTAAGGAGAATTACTTTTACTGGTTGCGTTTCTAAGAATAGCTTTATAGACTTGGTTTACTGGTATTCCTGTGCTGTTTTTGAATGTCATTTTGTCATTTAACCCCTTTCGAATCAGATTTTATGTCCAGGATAATTTCAATTGCTTAGCTAGCTAACCACAATATCTTGTTAACAATCACTGTCCTTTTGTTACCAAGCTTTAGACCTCCATGATGGTGCCAGCTGTGGTTTTTAGGAGCGATGTGGCGCAGCTCTCTGCTCTTGTTTAAAACTTTTATAGACAACCAGTACAGTATTTTAAAAACACTGGTGCATGCATTATGTCCAAACTGATACCTGATCTTAAATTAAAACCTTTTAATCTTTTTATCAACATAAAATTTGACTCCAACAGCTCAAGTGTGATGTCAGTATTACAGTACTTTGTAAACTATGCCTTATCGGTTATTATTTCAAAAACAAACAAACACACAAAACTTTCCTTAAAAAGACATACAACATTCATTGCCACGGATGGATCACTGAATGGGCCTATTAGAACCAGGCCCAGGGGCCAAAGTGTTTGGGTCCCCCCTGACCTTCACTTGCAAAATATGACTCAAATTAATACTGACCCGGAAGAGACACAAAATGATCACAAAAAGACTGCAGACACAAAAAACTACTTTAAAAGGAGCAAAAAAGAAACCAAAGAGACACAAACCAACAACAAAGAGACACAAAACGACTACAAAGAGACACAAAACAACTACAGATACACAAAATGACAAAAGAGAGACTGCAGACACAAAATAACTACTTTAACTGGGGAAAAAACACACACACTACAAAGAGACATAAAATAGCTACAAAGAGACATAAAACAGCTACAAAGAGACATAAAACGACTAAAGAACAGACAAAAAACAACCACAGACACACAAAATGACCACAGAGAGACTATAGACACAAAAAAAAACTACTTTAACGGGGGAAAAAACAGAGACGACAAAACAACTACAAAGAAACATGAAACAACTACAAAGAGACACAAAAACAGCTTAGCTTATACAAAAATAATACACCCACAGAGACACAAATTGACTTCAAAATGACCACAATGACACACAAAAAAACCACAAAGAGACTGCAGACATAAAAAAGGGGTAAAACAAATAAACAATAAAGACACTACACAACTAAAAAGAAACACATAACGACTACAACCAGACACAAAATAGCCTAAAAAGTTACACAAAACAACCACAGTGGCACAAAATGACTTCAAAGAGAGAGAGAACAACTACAAAGAGACATAAAATGACTACAAAGAGACACAAAACAGCAACAAACAAAATTTTCATAGTAACACAAAACCACAAAAAATGATGCAAAACATCTACAGAGTGACACAAAACAACTACCAAGACACAAAAAATTACCACAAAGTCTGTGTGTATTGCTCCTACCTAGAGGAGGTGTCGGGGCCTTTTGCATATGTGTGCCCAGGGGCCCATTAGACCGTCTCATTTTCCGCCTATGATCATTGCTGATAGCAGATACCAGTTCAATATTTAAAGTATTCACCAAGGAGTTCAGGATTACAGTCAAGTCTGAGTCATCAGGAGAGTTTTGTTAACAAGGGCACACTTACTGCTCGTTCAATCACACAATAATTAGTGTTAATAATTTTAAATCTTTGATGGAGACGCTCGATCTCAGTGCGCTGTGCGTCATGGTGAGCGTGCAATAAAGGTTGTGGTTGAAGGTGTACAGTTTTTGGAAGCCATAAAAGTCAATCCAGCGCCAAGCATATTAGAAATGAACAGTTGCACAAGCACACCAGCTGTATTTTTGTTTTATGGTTCTCAGTACCAAACAATGTCCAATGAAGTGGGTGCTGGACCAAAGAAACAGCTGGCAAAGTAAATAAAAAACCATGGTGCCAACATGCTGTAACATTAACACAATGAGGGGTTCCTACCTCCATTCTGGTCCTCAGGTGAAAGAGTCTTCTTCTCCTTCTTCTTCCAGATTGGCAGAGCTGACACAACAATGGTGGATTGCTGCCTTCTTCCTGTTCATGATACATCACCAGTTCAAAATCTGTTTCCTCAGGTTCAGAAAGTTCTTGAAACAGCTGCTCTCTCACACACAGTATGACTTCACACTCCAACATGGGGGAGGAGTTAGCTCTGATTCTTCTTCTTGCACCAGGGGTTCATTTATTTGAGTGGAAGATTAATTAAGCTAATGTTTTAGGTTGTTATGCTAAGCTGTTGGCATGAAAACTGGTAACCCAACTACCTATGCTAGTTTTTTGCTAGCTTGCTAGTAGTTTGCTAGCTTGGACATTACTAAAGTAGTAGCTAATCATGCTAAATGGACTGCTAAAGTGTAAGCAAGCTATGCTAAAGTGTTAGCATAAAAAAATTGTTAATCAGTTGTTGGTTTGAGGTTTAACAGTTTAAGTGTTAGCTAGTTATGCTATAGTGTTAGCATGAAAGCTGCTAATTAGTCATTGGTTTGAGGTTTAACAGCTTAAGTGTTACCTATTTATGCTAAATTATTAGCATGAAAGCTGCTAATTAGTCATTGGTTTGAGGTTTAACAGCTTAAGTGTTAGCTAGTTATGCTATAGTGTTAGCATGACAGCTGCTAATTAGTCATTGGTTTGAGGTTTAACAGTTTAAATGCTAGCTAGTTATTTTACAGTGTTAGCATGACAGCTGCTAATTAGTCATTGGTTTAAGGTTAAACAGTTTAAGTGTTAGCTAGTTATGCTACAGTGTTAGCATGACAGCTGCTAATTAGTCATTAGTTTAAGGTTAAACAGTTTAAGTGTTAGCTAGTTATTTTACAGTGTTAGCATGACAGCTGCTAATTAGTCGTTGGTTTGATGTTTAACAGCTTAAGTGCTAGCCAGTTATGCTAAAGTATTAGCATGAAAGCTGCTAATTAGTCATTGGTTCGAGGTTTAACTGTATAAGTGTTAGCTAGCTATGCTAAAGTGTTAGTTTAACAGCTTAAGTGTTAGCTAGTTATGCTACAGTGTTATGCTCTGTCTCTCTGCCCCTCCAACCACTTCCTCAAAACTGTTTATTGCTGTTCTCTTTCTGTCCACCAGATGCCCTCTGACCTTCTGGACTTCATTGATCCCAGTCACCTCACTCCTACATCCAGCCACTCCCCTCTGTCCTGCCCACCTTTCCCTCCAGATCCATGGTGCCTCTCAAAGTAAAAGATCCTTCCTTGGTAGGACGAATCCCTCCAACAGAGGCAAGGCAAGAGTCCTTCCTTTCATTAAGTGAACACATATTGGAACAGGCTAACGAGTGTCCCCAGGTGTGCGTCATTAACCCTCAACAGACTGGGGAGGTTTCAGGGTACTGTGATAATTTTGGCACTATTATATTCCTGAAATTTGTTCATTAAACATTTAAATTAATTTCATTTTAAACAGTGAAGAAAGGGAAGATTTCTGTGTATGTGTTGGATGTGAGCTTTATGGAGGGCTCACTGGCCTGTAAACTAACCTCCCATAGATAAATAGCATCATATAGAATCCTAACTACCCAAATGAGAGGTGCATTAGAAGTTGGAATAGAAGTATAGAGAGTGCGGCCAAACTTTCATCTCTCCTGATATCCCCAAATGGTTCTGGGCTGGCTGGATCTCTGTGGTCTGCTGTAATAGCTTCCTGTGATGAGCTTTCACCATTTTCCTTCAGTCCTCTCATTTCACAAAATGATGATACGTAAGCCTGTTTTTCTCTAACCCAATTTCATCTCAGCTCATTGTTCATACCTCTCAGGTAGTTGTCACTGCAGCCTGTGTGGACCTTTATCAAGATGAGCTCCGTCACAGGACACTTTTTGCAATCTTTATGTAGTTTTTATGGAATGAAAGACAAAACACCATGAAATAGCTATTTGTCACACATTTTGGCAAATAATAATTTAAAGCTTCTCATATCTGTTTTGTTTTCAAGACAATTTCATCCAGCTCTGCATCCATAAAAAGTTTCAGCTTAGGAAGACTAAACTTTTGGTATCTCTTGGGCAGTAATGACTTTTGTTATCACAGTTCAAAGGAATATTGCATAATGTATTCTCATATCTGTAGTGCAAAGTTTTAATTCTGTTGACACTCAGGATGATTTAACTACAGTAGGCTGTACTCGAGTGAACTGACCTTCAGTGTTAAAAAAAACACTTAAAGTGCATTTATAGCACTTAACAAAGACACTTTGGGTTCCTTTTAATCCTCATTTTAAAGTGCATTTAAAGCACAGGAGTTTATGAGGTTAATACAGGAGCACAATGCAGCTACAGAAGTACAGAGACTCATCACACATCCACAGCATGTTCAGTGTGAAAGGACAGCAGAGTATATTTATCACTGCATCCGGGGCAGTTTGACTCTCTGTCGTTTCAGAGTTCATGTTTACTCCTGAATCTATATTTTCGAGATATTTAAGGCTGTAAGAAAAAGCAAACGCTCTCACAAACATGACCTCACTGCTCATTTATTTTTAGTCATCAGTTCAGATTCAAGACCATTCTCACTACAAACATGCTCTCATAGAAGCCAAACAAAAATGAAGTTACAGAGTGCAAACATTGAAGGAAAGTGTTTGCTTCTCTTTGTGGATTTGCACCTTCAGTGGAACAAACCTGCCAGTGCCATTAAAGAGAACACACAAGTATGCTTGGTGCCTTTTTATTTCACTTACTTGGCACAGTCTAACCTCTTAACTGTAAATTACAGTTGTGAAACAAACTGTATTGTAAATAAAAGTGGAGTCTGGAGGGCAGTGGGATTGAACAGGAGGTGGTCAAGATTTCAGGACTTTTTTTTACTTTAGTTTAGTTAGACCAGTCAGAGGAGGTGGGGCACGAACTTAGTTGGAGCTATAGTTACTCCAGGGCCTGGGGCCTGTATCACGAAGCAGGATTAATGTCTTAGTGAGGTAACTTCAGGGTTAACCCTGGGTTTTCGGTCTCACGAAGCCGGTTCGGTTCTTATCGGGGTAGATCACCATGGTAACGTACTCTGAACGGCTATCCTGCTCCGGAGCAGGGTAAGTTCAGGGTTGAATCTGATCCTATAAAAAGCACCACCCACTGGCCAATCAGCAGTTCGGAAAAAAATGACTCCGCTGACAGAAATGCAGCCCAGTCATGACGGGAAGTTTAATTCATTTGATTGATTTTGATTTGAAAGTTTATTTTGAACATTAAAAAAGAAAAGAAAGCAACAACAACAGACAATGAAAAGACTGTTCAAAAAGGAGTGGAAAGAAGTCGAAATGTCATAAGAAAGAAACTGATAATTTGCAGACACTTAATAGCACCATTAATTAGTGCCAACATTTTGTTTTGTTGGAGGAAATGATCCCTGTTAAAGATAATGGGCCTAACTGACAGCTTTGCTGCTGGAAATGTGGAAAGTAGCCTGTCATGTCTATACCTCATGGTGTTTGAGGGATTTTCCTTCTTGTTTTTTAAAGAGGGAGACTAGGTATATTTCTGCACAGCTGTTAATTTCTAACACAGCTCAATATCAGGATGATTTTATTCAGACTATCAATTTGGTGTTGATATGATTTACTTGCGGCGTCAGCTTTAAGCTTTATTGTAGCATATATAACGTTATGACAAAGAAGACCAATTTATCAGATGCAATGATGTTAGACGATAATTGTAATACACGCAATTCATCTGCGCAGCATTGATTTCATGGGATTCAAGGGTGTGATCAGTGTCAGATGTACAAGTACAGGTACTGTAGCTACTTGAACCAGTGATGAGTAATTTAACCTACACATCATTTTATTTGCTACCTTGTTTTGTCTTGATTTTTCCCTCTCTTCTCCTCTATTTCTTCTTTCCTCACCCGTTTTTTTTCTTCTCTATCATGTGATTTCATTGATGTTTTGACAGGGGAATTTCTTTGATAAGCTTTTAGTGGCTTCTAACCTCTCCGGCACTTTTCTTTTTTTAATCTTGTAAATTTTATACTGTCTGTTTTTAACATTATGTGAAAATAAACTAATCTAAACTAAAACTAAACATTATTCATCCCGTTATGTGTTGCCACGCATGTTTCCTCCTCCTGCAGCTGCCACGGTGTTGGCCTTTTCTCTAATGTTGCTTTTCTCCTCCTCATATTTTAGTAGAATTAATCTCTGATCCTCACGAGAAATACTGTTTTTCCCCCTCACATACGGCGCTCTGTGAGGACGCTCAGTGACGCTGCGCTTCTTTCATGATTGTGATTGGTCCGCTGCGTGCGCGTTCACGGCTCTTGATAAAGCAACCCTGGGTTGAGTTACCAAGTTGATATCCAGCATCGTGATACCAATTATCCTGATTGCCATTGTTAGGGTTAGTCAACCCAGGATAGGTCTGGGTAACCCAGGAAAGGTTGATCTCGCTTCGTGATACAGGCCCCAGGTCTCATTTAAAATTGTTTATTATAGGCAGCTAAAAATTAATTGAACTTCGAAGTGACAATGTTACAACACTAATACTTTTTACAGCAGACACAACACATCCTCACTGCGACCTCGTCACATATCAAAGTTTGGTCATGGACTTTCCACGTCAACATACAGCGTCCAAGGTACCCTAGGTGTGTTGGTTGTTGACGTTCTGGAACGCCGTGTCAACTTCAGCTTGTTACACACATTGTCTGTTTTCAAAATACACTTCTGTTTTCACAGAAACTGTACAGTTTGCATACAGTCTCTTTCAAAATAAAGGCACTACATCAGTACAACACTGATGCACCAATGTTTTTTTCCTTCAACAACAAACGCACATGATTGGGTTGAATAAAAAAGAACAGGGTTTGGTTTTACAATCACAGGGAAAGTAAACACCGGCCTCCTGGGTAAAAGTTGGTGATTGTTAGACCCATCCACCACATCTCCCACCCACCCTACTCGGACGTTTGTCCCCTTAAGTGACGCTGTCTGGCACCATTACAATACCTAATGGCGATATGCTGCGTATCATGCAAGGACAGCTTTTTTTGTCTGTGTCTGACGGCGGAAGTCACTGACCAAGCACCGGTATTCAACGACATCAGAGTGAGTGAATGTTAATTGTCAAAGCAGCAAAGTTACAGGTGTTACTAATAATATTAGGGATGCTTGAGCTGTATGTTATTAATTCTAAATGTTTATCTCAATGAGACACACAAGTCTGTGCATTGAAAATTTGGATTCACTGCACTGACAAAATTGATACGAGATCAGAGGCCAAAATACAGAACATAAAATATATATTTTCAATATATTCACTATTGTTACCAGTGATCATGCTGCTTTGAACCAAATTGAAGGAAAACTCCACTGTTCTGACTTTAAAAATGGATTTGAAAAGTACCTTGTTACTTCATGAAGGTTGACAAGTTGTTGTCATGTAAAAGTAACAAAGTATATTTTTTGAACCACTCCTAATTTTGTCAGATATTTTACTGCTATATTTTCTTTCATATTTTGCTAATATTTTACTTTTTTGTCAGATACTTCAGTATTTTTTGTCAGTTAGTTCAGTGTTTAACAGATATTCTAATTCCAATATTTGTTTTTTTTTTTTTTAAATTTTTATCGCAAATTATAATTTGTATGTCACAAACACTTAGACTAAGAGAGCGGGCAGTTTGGTGGCCTCAGCTGCTGCATGTGAAGCTGACTCGAGATCAGAGTTAGAACTTGGATATCAGGAGCTTTGGTACTCTTACCTTGGTAAATCTTAGGCCAAGGAAGAACCCATTTAATTCCAGAGGAAGGATTTTCCTGCAAAGTGAGCCTTTCACAAAAGTGAAAATAAATGTATAGACTCATACAAATCTAATACCTCTCAATATGTACACTACAAAGAATTGTGTGGTGGTGTGTTTATCTGCAGAGCACTCACCCCCTCTGTCTATATTTTCTTCTTTCTTCTTCTCTCTTATTTTGCTGTTTTCGGCACATAAATGGCAAAAAGCCCCCGGACCAAAGCGGTATGCAGGTGAGGTCAGGACTTCATATAATTGTTGCAATCAGGTAGTAGCAGCATGCATCCAAGAAAGAGCTGCAAAAATCAGGGACAAACGTAAATATAGTGAAAAGAAATGCCAAGTGGACAAAATGAGAGTAAATCATGAGCTGATTTTCACTTTCACTAGTGAGCCTGTGTTCTGTCTGACAGCTAGGTGCTGACGGTTAGCTCAGTTAGCTTGCTAAAATATCGGCTGTTCCATTACAGCAAATGTAATGTTCCTACAATAGTAGTTTGCAATGTAACTACAAGCAGTGTAGGGGGGAGGGGCCAAATATGAATGTGTTTACAAACATCCTTAGTCCACCTTTATCATTGTGAGATTGGGCATGTGGCCTTGGTGGAGGTCTGCGCTCTCTGAGTGCTCTTCTAGTTCATAATGAGGCACAGCCTGAGACAGACAGCCTCCACCATCACTACATTAGTTTAGCCTGTGCGCTAACCTAAAGGTCAATAAGGAAAATGTCAGTGTAATGGAGTGAGAGGTATCCTAACACTGATTTCAGGTTTGACATGAGAGTAATGATAAATTTAAAGATATCAATACCTGACCTTCTGAGCTATTTGAAATGTGGCCTATTGTACACTGTCATAGAAACAGTATATGTTGCTCACTGTGTTTAAAGGTGTGTTATTCCCCTGTGGAGTTTGGTGACAACATGATTTTAAATTATAATCACACAGTTAAATTATTGGCACAAAAACGTTCACTTACTCTCATAATTACTTTATTTTGTACTTTATTTTCCTCCTGCTCCATCTGTCAGAGCTTCGTGGGTTCAGCCACTTTGTCGTAATGCGCCTGCTGAAAATGAAATTCATATTTGTGACCTGGCTGTGACTTCCTTCAAAATAGACTTTTAGCTGCTGCAGACCATGAGAGAAGCTCCAGCTCTCTGTGATCCATTTCAGTGAAATGACTTCAAATACTGACGCTTTCAAACTGGGTCACGTCTCATCCCCAACAGTTCAATCAGATGTGTGCATCATTTCAAACCAGCAGTGCTAAAACCTTTTAAGGCCTGTGATCCCTTGAAATAAATACATGTCTACTAATGACCCCCCGATCACAGGTGGGCCTAATGGGGAGTGAATGTTTCAACAAAAGCACTTTTTCCTTTCAGGCTGAATCACTTTGCAAACCTCTAAAATAATCTTTCAACTCCCGACTCCTGGGTGATGATAACCGATTCATACATCAGTACTCCAATCAAACCAAACTAAGAGTCTACAGCCATGTTAGGGGTTCTGTGAAGCTGTACTTTGACACTTAAGTACTTCAAGTCAGTGTAAAAAGTAATAATATTACTTTTTCCACTAACAAGTAGTGTAACTATAACTAATAAACTTTCAGTAAAAATATTACAGTTACCCCAAAACCAAACAACTTTTTACAATGTTACTTTTGTTATGACTCAACAACTGACTCGAAATACAACATCACATCAGTGGGCCCATTTTAGTAATCGCTGAGCTGCGCAGGCACGTCACAAAGCAGAAAGATAGTTTACTTACTTACTTATGCCTTACAACCCTTTTGGGGTATAGGCCGTTAACAAGGGATCTCCAGAGTACCGATCGCCTGCTTTCTTTTCTATCTGTAACCAGGTGTATCCCATCTTCTTGGTGTCTGCCTGCAGATCCCTTCACCAGGTGTTTCTTGGCCAACCTCTCTTTCTCTTCGCCTGAGGATTCCATATCAGAGCCTGCTGGTGATGTTTGACATTGGTGTTTGAAGAGTGTGCCCTATCCATTTCCAACTTCTTTGTCCAATTTCGTCTTTAGCTGGAATTTGCTGTGTCTTCGTCCAAAGATCTTCGTTGGTGATCTTGTCTGGCCAATGGATTTTCAAGATTCTTCTCAGGCATCTGTTTATGAAGCTTTGCACTTTGCTAGCTGCGTTATTTGTTGTTCTCCAGGTCTCGGCTCCGTAGAACAGGAATGATTTTATGTGGGAGTTGAAGATTATTATTTTTGTATGTTGTTGTATCTCCTTTGAGCACCATATGTTCTTAAGTTGTGGGAAGGCTGCCCTCGTCTTACCTATTCTGGTTTTGACATCAGTAGTTCCTCCTTCTTTGTCGATGATGCTGCCCAAGAAGGTGAGGGACTCTACTTCTTCAAGAAAGCTAGTTTGGAAGATGGAAACTCTTACCTTAGCAGCTGGAATATTCCCATCACTTTGATTCTGCTGGGTGGAAAGATGACAAAAACATTGTTGCCGCAGGTAGTCGTACTGAAACTCTTTCCACTGCAAGAAAACACATCCTCAAAACTCCGGTCTGAAACACCTACTACAACCGACAGCAAAACAACGTGAAGCTCCAGGAATTACACCCCACCAAAGGTGAGCCCTCCTCGGCTGCTGACATCGGCTGTAGCTCTACACTGGCTAAACAACCAAAACTGGATTTTACTCATGGACAGCCGCAGCTACAAAGAAGTAACGAAGCTTGTGGATGAATATGTGGTGGATGAAATGCTGCTCCACTCGTGCCTCTCTTAGATCACGTGACACATGCTCTGCAGGGGGAGACAACAGTAACCACAGAGCTAAAATATAATTTGCATGTCTGAAGACTTTGAAATTGAGGAGGAACAGCATTTTTTTGTTGAGCCGTATTCGTTTGAGCCCGAGTATATGGATGGAACTCAGGCTACTGGATGAAGCAGCCACCGCAGTTCATGAGCCTAACCCTCAGCCAGCTGCAGAATACTGGAGTCGAGCACTGGAAACCTGGTGGTGTAGTTGTTTCAAATGCAAAGCAATGCCAACGGATGAGGAGAGTCTTTGCTGCTCAGACTGGGAATTGGCGTTGCCTGCACTTGAGAATCTGGACATCAGTACTGACGAGACTGTTGCTCTTCAGAGACCGTGCATCACCGATCACCCTGAGCGTGCACACGTGGACACAGAGCACAGAGAGGCAGTCACAGCTACAGGCTATAATGAGGCTAAAAACAGAGTTCATATGACGTTTTTCGAAACAACTTTTTATGTCGGGGCTTCAGGACACTTGGATCACTACGGATGAGCAGTGTGGAGATACTTTGTGGATTCAGTTTTGTGTTCTTGGACGTTAGTCTGGGGCACCATCAGCCATTAGGTGTGCTGGCCGCTCCCCCCGCCGATCTCCACAAGGGATGTGAACACTCTAAAACTTCACCAGGGTCTCCATCGGCATATGGGTGAGTAGATAATGGCTGAATTTTCATTTTTGGGTGTATTATCCCTTTAAGTGCTATATCTCAGGCTTCAGAACTGAAGAGGCCTCTTGGATGAGAGGTGAAACGTCTTCAAGAAACTCAAGCAAGTCCAGTTGCCTATGATACAGCACTTTAATGAGAAATATGCATATTTTTATTAGAGTAAAAAGCCCAACACTGCTTTAAGTGAAATGCTAAACTCAGCTCATAAACATGGGCACAGTGAAAACACTAACATGCTGATATTTAGGATCTCATTATCTTATAAACATCCATAACTCCTTTACTGAGAGTAATCATATCTTCCATTCAAGCTTTGGTTTTGTCCCACCTGGATTATTGCTCAGCAGTTTGGTCCAAAACCTCATTAGGAATTATAACTGGTCCAAAATAAAGCAGCATGTGTAGCTGTTTCTTGTGGGTTGAAAACTAATGTCACAAAAATGAAGAAATGTCTCTCTTGGTTTGAAGTGAAAAACAGATGGCTTCATTAGGAATGTCACAATAACAAAGACATTTATTTTATTTTATTTTCACAAAAAAAAGTCCTTTATTACAGATCAATGCAAGAATGGAATTCACATCCTTCATCTTCTCCTTGGTCAAATACAAACCACTGATGCACAACAAGGTCTACGATGGAGCAACAGAGAGAAACAAAACAAGACGCACACCCATCGCTGCACAATACAAGATATGCAAGGTCCCACGTAACATCACCCACCGGGTAACCAACCCAATGCAGGACTCTGGTCCAGGGTGGGAGGGGTCGGCCACCATCATTCCTGAAGGTTTACAGGTCCTGAAGGAGCACCACATTGCAGCCAATCACCTCCTCAGCAGAGTGAATAATAGCTGCAGTCTGCTCTTGTCCTCGGCAGTGGCAGCAGCGTACCAGATGGTGCTGGAGGAGGTGAGGATGGACTTGATGATCACAGTGTAGAAGTGCACCATCACTGTCTTTGGCAAGCTGAACTTCTTCAGCTGCTGCAGGAAGTAGCCTACAGCCTCTGCTAAGCTTCAGTGAAGGAGCTGACGTTCCCACTTGATTGATATCCAGTGATAGTTGTGTGTACATCCACTGCTAACAGGAATTGCTAATAGCTAATTCATTACACTTTTAATAGTGCCAATATCTGAAATAGGGCTGGGTGCAAACAGAACAACACTGCCATCACAGTTTTGGCAGAGATCCTGAGCAACCACAGAAACACAGTATGTTCATGTCATTTCATTCACATGTTTTTTTCACAACTTTGCTTTCACTCCGGTGACCCTGACTAAAACGTTGGGAAACAGTCGTGTTTGTCTTTCCACTGAAATCACTGCGCGTCTGTGAGTCTTTCTAAGCAACAACACCATTTGTAATAATTTGAAGCCATGTCTGGGGATCTGAGTGAGACCAGCAGACGTTTTGTGGAGGCGGCGCGGTGCTGGCAGAGATAACGACTGTCAGACAGGACCGGCCAGCTTTGATTGTCACTGCACAGACCCATATCACTTTCTCTTTCAGGCTTCTCTCCAACTCCCCGCCTCTCTTTATCCCCTCTGTCTTAGTTTCTCTGTTGCTCTTTCTTCTCCTCTCGTGTTTTTGTTCTTGTTCTTTGCTCCATTTCTAATTATTCTTGGTGTGTGTTCTCTGTCTCTTTCTCTTTTCTTTTCATTTTCAAAACACTTTAATGGCACCTCTGCCCCCAGAGGCACAGATATACAGTTGTTGTGTGCAGCTACATGGAAGTCTATAGTCCCTATGAATTAAAAAAACATTTTCCCAGTTTAATCCCATGTCCACATGTGTGAATCAATCATTTATCTTTTGTTATATGCCAAATATATGTAAAACAAATTAGCATTAGCAGTATTTTACATCAAAATCCATGCCTCTTCTCTGTCTGTATAAACAGGTGAAGCTGCTTCAAATGTTTGATGACTCATCCTTTACCCAGGGGTGTTTACAAAAGTTTATCCAATCAGTGAGGCTTTAGGAGACAAGCAGCCAAACTGATCATATAAAACCAAACTTTGCCATTTGTAGGTTGTAGTAGCTAACAGAGCAATATAGAGAGTAGGTGTGTAACAATACATGTATTCGTACTGAACCATTCGGTACAAGGCTTTCTGTTCGGTTACAAACCGTGCGGGTCAAAAAAGTTTCTGCCCAGACTGTGACCCCCGCGGAATTCGCCGGCGGAACTACACAGCTGGGCCAATGAAATTGTTTGTTTATAGTCGCGCAGACCCGGGAGAATCCAAAATCCAGTCAGGCAGAACAGTATGGGAGAAAGGTTGATAAACCTCGTTTCACAGCACCCCGTCCTTTCTGATAACAGACAATATGAACAATGAATTAAAGGACAACGTCTGGCAGTCCATTGTCCAGCTTGGTGGCTGCGGTGAGAGTGGTAAGTGCTAAAGAAAGTTGACGTTGACGCTTATTAAACGTTAGCTTACTAACTCGCCGCTGCTGCTACTCTCGTCCATGTTCACCCACACTCGTTCACACTGCGCGGATTTGGATCACAACAACGCGAAAGTCCACACCGCGTCCGTACCGCGCCTGTGTGTATGGTTTAAACACGGAAAAGCGCTGCGCGAATATTCTGCAAATCCATCCTGCATTTCCGCATCGCAGCAGTGAGAATGAACCTTTAGGAAGCTTTGGGAATATGGCCCTTGGTGTTGCCACTTCGGTTTTGCTGTTAATATGAGGGCATAGCGGGAGAGAATGGTGGATAAAAACAAACCGAGGTTAAGAACAAGCCACCACACAGCGACGCAGTTTCTATGGCAGCCAAGCTAGCAGCACACACTCACACAGCACAAACCAGGAAATGAGAGCTGCTGCTTGGCTATAGCCTTATGTTCAGCAGCTAACGTTAACACAAAGCACACACCCCACAGCCAGTGATGGTGGGGCCAGGTAGCTGATTTTGTTAGACGGACTGAAAGATCTGTTAGTGACAGCTGTTTAACTCATGTTTATGACTGTGGCATTTAACACTGATGTTTATTCACGCATTTATTAGACTGAAAGAGCTCAGAGAGCTCGTGGGGCATAGCATACTCACTGCTAACACACACACACACACACACACTCTGCGCTCTAATGTCAGTAGTAATGCGGTATTTGTATAGACCGTTTCAAACCAGACAACATAAACATTCTAAATGGGTCCCTTTGTATTTCCTGTTTGAATGTATGTTAATGCAGAAGCTGACAGGAAGTAAACACGGACCAAAGTTGTTGCCCTAGCAACAGAATAGCAATGAAACAGTCCATAGTAGGGAAGGGATTGTGTTAAGGATGGCTCCAGGGCATCGTCACACAGACTGTTGGGCCCACTAAATAAATCCTAAACACAAAAAACTAACTGTGTATAAAACACATATGTCACTGGTTTCCTGCTGTAAAGTGAGGAGCATTTTAACTTATGGTTACCATGGTTTCCAGTGCCAGTGGCTGGACTGTGGGCTCTGAGCCTGCTGCTGGTCAGCATCCATCTCTGCTCAGCATCTCTGACTCCAGAGGGACGCTAGCTTGGCCAGTTTACATCATCCTTTGAGGGCCAAATCATCTTCTCATTTACTTGGCATTTTGGTAAAGCCCCGTCTGTGTCCCCTCAGAATAATGCTTTCACTTTTGTGTTTTGTTTTCTCTGTTGCATTCTCCCTCTGATATCAATATCAGTACTGCTGTGCTCTCTCCATATGGCTCTTTTTTTATTCCCATTGTAAGTGTAATGGCTGTGAAGTGTGTGCAACAGCATGTGACAGAATTTCTATTTGGGAGAAAAAGTTATTTTGTTTTGGGGAGAAATACTGATTTGACTTTGTTACTGCTCTATTTCCCTTTTCACAGTTTGTCATCTGTGATGATTCAGCTTTTACAACAGCTCCTGGTGACATTGCTGCATCGTCACAGCTCCGCTTTTAACTTGGTTATCAAATACTATGACCAATGAAATGATGCCCATAATGACAAAATTTAGTATTATATTAGTGTGAACATCCAAAGCTAACCACTAACTGAAAACTCAAGTTGAACATATTACCTGTTAATGGCATTTTAAACAATTTGCATCAACTCAGTCACCAGAAAAAATGCTGGCACTGTACGTTTCTGTGAACCACAGATTTGTTACATTTCTATGTAACAATGTGGCAGATACGTTGAAACTTTACGTTTACGTACATAGCGATACGTTAATTTATGTCTCAACAATGCTGTGGTTAATGTGGTTGGTTTAGGCACTTGGTTATGATTAGGATAAGAACCAGTTTTGGCTTAAAATACACAGTTTTGGGCAACAATCCTTGCAGGAAATGCAGTGATGTCTCTGTACAAAACAACAGCTTTTTTGGCACTATTCTCCATACAAAAACAGCAGGGGCCACGCCCACCCTCTGGATTCCCCTCAGGTTAACACCTTTAGCTCCATCAGCATTGTTGCCATTAGCCCTTTTTACACCGCCTGTTCAAGGCAGGAATATTCCGCCGTTATTCCGCCTCGCTGTTCTGTATAAAGCCCAGTTCAGACCAAAGATTCACAACAAGACAAAACTGTTTTAGAACGTTGCAGAGAAAAGCTTCAGCAGTGTGAACTGGCTGGTCTGAGCTCGACTCAAACCGGCTGATAGTGTGACCTGCAACTCAGCTGGTCAAAACGCTGGCAGCTGGTTTTAGAGAATAAAGCACGCCACCTGTTTCAACAGCCAAACGGCTTGTAGTGTAGTCTGCTGGTCAAGTCAAAATGGCCGCAGGCAGTGTGATCGCTTTCTGTGGCAAGTGCTCCATCCCTGCCGAGCCCTCTGTTTCCATCCTCACGGTGTGCTGATGCTGGACAATGGGTCGCTGCTGCTACTCGCTGTATATGCAGGTAGTAACAAGGTCTGTATAAACAGCACAAGATAGGACGGGATCATGGGCGACATGGGTGTGACGTTTTGACGACATGCTATGTGAGCAACCCACCGCAGGAGATTTATAAAGCAGCTGATAACAGTTAGCAGCTAACTCAAAGAAGAAGAACAGCAACTTGGGAAAACAATGAGGTCCTGGAGCTTCTTACCCTCCGAGCAAAGGACAAGATCAGCCGTCATATAAAAAGGATGGTAAATGACCATTTTGCCATGTTAATGCCGTTGTTATATGTTACCCTGTCACGCCTCTTTTGATTCTGTAATGTCTGTATGTGGTCTAAAATCACACACTCGAGTGGCATGGTTGTTTGGTTCTGTGTAAAAATGAAAAGGCATTATAAAGAAGGGACTTTGTTGCGGCCCTCTGATCTCGATCTCCGTGTAAAAAGGACTACTGTTAGCACTGTTCACACTGTTAGCATTGTTATCTGATAGCCACCGGCCCAGCCATCTCCATGTTGAGAGCCATGTGCAGACAATCTCTTTGTCACAGATGAACTCTGAATATTTTATACAGCTCCTTTAATACATTTATAGCATTTTTATGAATACATTATATGAAGGTGAAAAGATGGAGTTGTACAGCCTCCAGGCTGCAGCACCATTATTACCCTTTTAGGAAAATGCTTCTCTTTATCAGCTGTTGGAGAACAGCAGTGTTGCTAGAAGCTTCTTTCCAGCTGCTGGTTAACTCGGTCAGTAATGAGCAGATTAAACCTGAGAGGTCATGAGTCATGCTAAAATTTTCACTTAGTGCCAAGCAAGAATGTTGTTGTGAAGAAAATCATCTGTGCTCCATGCTGACTGCAAAATGGAAACTGCAAGTTTTCTCCTAATGGGATATCCACTTTCTGCCTGAACATCATCAGTATGCATTAATACACACCTGTTCCTCTCCACCGCTAACGTTATACTGTATGGTAACAATCTCCAGACGTCTCCTACGTCTTCATTTGATGGTGAAAAGTGAAACCTTTCATTTTGATCACACTGTTTGTCTCAACCAGAGCACTGAGCTCAGCTCCAGTCTTCACCACAACAGTTTGTGTAATCGCATTAAGCAGACGCCTGCTGTTACTGTCTGCCAACTAAAAACCTGTTCAGCACAGTATGGCTCAAAGTACAGACAACTATCCTGCAGTCAACCAGTAACAGACCAACCACTGGTAGCTACCTCACCCAGTGTGGCTAATTAGGCATCCTGAGTGTCAGATGATAATGGATGCTCATTTATCCAACTTTCAATCATGTAGACATGTTAATCACCAGAAAACATGTGTATTGTATGACCTCAAATCTACATTAGGACAGCACTAATTCATCATATTAATAACATGTCAGTCATATCTGCTTCTCTTTCTAACAGAAATGCAGTTGTCATGCACCACGGTAATTAATCCCAGTCACTGCTACTTTGTCGTTCTTGTAAACGCTGTCAAGCTACTGTCAATCAAACTCAAGACTTCCTGCAGATTTTTCACATTTAAAGTCTGTCAGGACAGGGAGGAAATACAGTAGGCCGAAGCCTTTAAGTCTTCCAGAAGACTTTTAATGTAAAACATCTGTACTACTGGAAGCAGGGACTTTCATTGACAGCAGGTAAACAAAGACAAGAGGAGGTAAACAGCAAAGAGGAATGGACTGGACTTCATTACTGAATGATGGTGTTTTCCATTTCAGCTTTCAGAATTTCCAAGTTCCCAGTCAGAAATTTCAACTGGAACACCCCCCAAAGTCAGATTTCCAACTTGGAAAGTCGAAGGAACCTCACCAACGTCAAGTTCAAAATCCAAGATGGCTGCTCTGCCCATCAATAGTAATGAAAGCTGTAGAAATATACTTGTTGTTAGCACTTGCGTCTTGTTTGTGTCTCATTAAATCAGTCATATACATACAGTAGTACTGTCCAACTTCTTTCTCTGGACATGTTGTAGTGGTGCTTGTATGGGCAAAGTACCGCTTAATAAGTTGTTATCCACTGGTGTTGCTATCAGTGGCTCACCTGGCTACATCTGGTATAGTCTTGTTTTTTTGTCTTGTACTAGAATGTTGTTAATCTGGGTGAAACATCATTCCTAGGTCCCACTTCTGACTTCCTTCGATGAAACTTCTGTCAAGTGCTTCTGTTAAAGATAGAGACAGGTGTCTGGTGGTAAATGTGGAGGACCAAATTAAGACAGGAGCAGATCAGGAATCAGAAATGCTTCCTACTGAAATGATACTTGAAATTTATTTGTGATTTGTCTCCAGTATAAGCCTGGTTATCCTTGTAGTTGTTGTAATACACCCTGGACAGGTCGCCAGACTATCACAGGGCTGACACATAGAGACAGACAACCATTCACACTCACATTCACACGTACGGACAATTTAGAGTCACCAATTAACCTGCATGTCTTTGGACTGGGGCTGATAAACAAACTTTGCCTCAGACTTTCTGTCACTTTCTCTTTCTCTCTGACTTTCTGTCAGACGCAGGAAGTGAAAAAGTTGTGTTGAAGTTTTGCGGCTGATAGTCTTACTCACTTGATTCCCAATTAATATCCGAAGGGTCGTTGAGTTTGCCATTGTTCCGCTTGAGCAAACTGAACGCAGCGTGCTGTGCAAAGCCAATGTAATTAGCTAGAATGGGTACACACACACACACACACACACACACAACTGTGTACTTCTATACTTGTGAAGACACTCACAGACATAATGCATTCCGTAATCCCTTACCTTAACTATAAAAAGTAAATGCCCAACCCTAACCTGAACCTTAAAACCAAGTCTGAACCCTCAAACAGGCCTCTAAAGGTTTGTCTGAAGGTGATGAGCTGCCAAACTGTCCTCACTTCCCAAAAATGTCCTCACTATCAAGGTCAAAAACTTAAATTGGCTCTTAGAAAGATCGATGTACAAGCACACACACACACAGCCTTTCAAAACACACACATCTGCCCCCATACAGACACACACTTATTCAAACATCAGCATCACTTACCCAAATCACCCCTCTGTACACACACACACACACACACACACACACAGCTCAGATACTCTCTGAGAGCAGGGTGTAATTACAATGCTGTCTGCATCACAGATCTATTAAAAGATGAGCTGCTCATCATTAAACTTTGTCTCTCTCTTCTGTAACTTCGGCCTGTAAGTAAACCTCCATTACCTGCAAACACACACACACACACACACACACACACACACACAACACACACCTCAGATGGGGTTGTTCCCAAACTGTCTTTGTCTGAGTCTCTGTAATCTAGTTTCATTGTTTCAGTGTTTGTTTTGTCTGTCACTGTTAAATAATCTGTATTTTGTCTCGCTCCACCTCAAAAATAGGCTAGTGTCTAAACTGTACTTTTACACAACTTCATGTTTACGCACAGTATTTTTTTCAAATTATATTAAGAAGTTCTCTCTCTGGTGTTTTCTGATATTTTATCAAAGCCCATATCTGTCCCTCATGTCAGGATTGGAAATTAATAACGCTATGATCACGATATGGATAAACAGGAAGCTGCTTTCATTTACTCGTGGCCACTACAGAGCAGAAACATGCAGACAAGCTGAAACACAACCTCACCTTATGGTTGTCATGACACGACACGTTAGCAACAACATGTTTACTCCTACATCCAGCAGAAACAGCAACATTATCATTCCCTGTCACCCCTCCTCTGCTTCTTTAGGTGTCACCCCTAGGACCTCATTTTGGAAAAAAAATATGTCCAGTAGTTAAAGATGAGACATGGATCTTTTTTTTAATCCTATCTGAACTGTCCCATGAATTACACACATGATGTTGTCAATTGATTTTTCAGGTCAAGAAAGTCACAGTTTGTCAGACCCAACACACAGAGACACTGTTTGCGATGGTATAGCAGGTGTTTCTGACCCTATGGGCAACAACCCAACTCAACAAATACTGCAGCTTCATTAGTGGACTTCAGCAACACACGCCAACGCACAGAGGCCACTGTTCACTGCAGTATGATATGCACCAGGTGGCGGCAGTTTTTGACGCCGCTGGAAACTATTGTAGTATAAAAAGCGACAAAGTCCATATAGGGTGGGCGTGAGGGAGGTGAATGGGTCAAACAAACTCAGGACTTTCACCCAGGAGCGCACTGTTCACTTCCTGTGTGAAACCAAGTCAGTGGAGGTATTTGAACAAGAATGCAGTGTGCTAGTATGTGAAACAGAAAACACGAGTGACGTTCTTCAAATGGCATTATGCTAGTAACAGCAGTAAACCATGATACTTTCTGAACCTAACCAGGGACTTTTGTTGCCTGAACCTGAGGAAATAAACCTAAAAATGAAGCATTTTACCGACGTTGTAAGTCTATTTTGAAAAATACACAATGCATGCAACAAGCATAAATTGACACGCTGCACCTGAATGTTCAACACTGATGCAGGAAGGTACCTAGTGCGTCATATTTTGACGTGTAGGTCCTCTCACAAAGCAGTGGTATTTGATGAGTTGGTAATTCATAGCATAATTCAAATGGGATAAAAAATTATTTGTCTCTCCCCACTGACTATCATACATACTTTTTTCTGAAATAAGACTGTATAGTGATCCATCGTAGAGCCTGCTCACGGCTAATTTTTTCTCTCTTTACGTACTAATACAGATACGTCATTTCAAACGTCGTAAATACACTGCCCTCATACTTCCATACTTTATGTTGACATAAATACAGTCAATAAATGGCACAGGAGGGCAGGGTCAAAAGTTTCACACAACAAGGTGAGGTGATGGTGGATTCATACATTCGTGCATCCCGATATGTGGATGGAGAATTATTTTCACTATATTACAGACTCGTTCCGTTCTGCCATCATTTAAATTTCCTCGTTGTCTCCTGTGGTTGTATCTCGAACTACACTACACTGCCTCCACGATCGTCAGTGGTACTGCATCATTTCGTCCGTAAGCTCTCAGAAAAGGTGCACAAATATGGACAAAATGAACACAGAGTACGGACAAAGGACTCCTACTCTTTCCATCTTCGTATCTAACGGTGAGTCCTTAAATGTAAGTCCATTTGTTTGCTCTCCTGTATCTTTGGTTAAGTCTCCACCAGCCCTGAGAGTAAAATCTGACCCTTCATCTGCTCAGTGTTTCACTTTCTTCACCACCTCCTGTCTAACTGTATGCTGTTTGGAGGTGGACAGGTGGTGTACAGTGGGTTTCATTATCTTTTTTTGCTTAACACAGCTGTACCCTGCTGCTTTAAATGAGATTAACGAGAGCAGAGACTGAAGCATAAGGTAAATGTCTCCTAAAGCCGAAGCAATGAGCTAAAAGAGGCTAATGCAGAGCTGCAGAGTCGGCGATAATTCTCATGCTCCTAATTCTCCAGACGTCGTCATTGCTTCCGTTTCCTGCGGTCTTGACAACAGTAAAGTTAACTTCACATTTGTCATTCATTTGAAGAGTATTTGTGCAGAATTTATGTGTGACTGTGTTGTAAAAGTATTTTTCTACCAGTTTGTACCCTGCTCATGTGTGAGTCTACTCATCAATCTATCTTTGTATCTACAATGTGTGTGAGCACAAATTGAGTTTGCAAGCATACCTCTGTGTGTATGTTTGTCTGCGTGTGTGTCTTCGCACTGAGCGCCTGGACGCCCGCTCATAAACATAATTAGCTCTTTAATCTGAGTCTCTGAGCAGAAACAAGAGGGATTTGAAAGAGCTCAGCGGTTCCCTGCTGCTGCTTGTTGCTGGGAGAGAACTGTCTCATGTTTCCCATTAGTCGATTCAGTAGCTGCTGGACATTAAGTTGTAGTAAATAGTACAAAGTGAGCCGGGAATGTATCTGACAGCTGTGTAATGATTAAAAAGAGAAAAGCTTTTTTTTTGCACCAGGCTATGTGTGTTTCATTAGATTTCATGTGAGCCAGCTGGGAGCTCCTGGCTACGAAAATGAAAATGTTAACGTCAAACAAACAGCATGAAGAACTGAGATCTTCCAATCAGTGTTGTAAAATGACACAAGCTCATCAGGAAATCATGGCATGAATATTGTAATACTGCGAAAACATTTTAGGCTGAAGTATAAATGGAAAAGAACAGAAACATCCTCACTCAAATAAGCTGCATAAAAATGAAGTTTAAATAAGAGAAGGTTTGAAATAACCCAGGGATTATTGTTGTGCACTTTTATTGCTGTTTTATCATTTTGTCCTCTAATTGCTTTTCTATTTCTTATTATTGATAGATAATTCATGTAACAATGAAAATTAATATCTTGCTTCCATTCTGCTCACTGCTGGCTGTTTGTGGGTTTGCATTCAGTTTCCAGTCAAAACTAAACTCTTCTGTTGTGATTACCAAGGTCTGTGGCTCTAAAGGTTACCGCTCTCTGAATTCCGTTTACAAAGGCTGAGCATAATTGTGCTGTCACTGTTGTATCCACTGAGCTGTCTGTTCTCTCCTCGTGATGCTATCTCATATGATTGTTATGTTAAAGGAGTCATTACTATTTTGAGGTTTTTATATCAATCTGTAACAGGTAAGTGTTGGAGCTTTCTGAGAAGCCAGTACAGTCCAAGGCTCTAGGCATGGGATGCCGAAGCAAAAACAGGTCAGTAGCCAGCATCTGTCGGACGCATACACACAGCAAACAGTTTGACTGTGTGCAATGGTACCGTGAGGGAGTTGGCAGAAGGCGATGTCAGATGAGCAGGGAATCCAAAACTAGGAGTACTCACAGGAGAAGCTGACACACCTATGCGAAGCTGACAGTAGACAGGGAAGCTCATGTCAATGGTGATGACAAGTGGTGCACATACAAAGGCGGAATGTGCAGCCACACAGCAAAGCAGTCCACAGGCGGATGAACAGGTAACTCACTATGAAGAGCTGGTTGATGGCCTCTCCAAACTGCCATGGGGGAACAGGCAAACAGAAACCAGGAAGGCAGAAGCAGAGCTCTTAGTTGGGGACAGAAGGCTGAATGGTTTATCAGGGAGCAGATGAAATGGGAGAGTCAGGGGCAGGTGGGATCGGCAGCGAGGAAGCAGCAATGAGAGTCTGTGAAGCTGGAGTCTTTATAGTGGCAGGGAGCAATGATCCATAGGTGAGCGGAGTTAGCTTGACGAGATGGGTTTGGTGAACCGGATGAAGAAGGAAATGTGTGGACAGGCGATAGGCTGGCTGGTAGGTGTGGTGGAGAGGCGGCATGAGTGGAAAACTCACTGAGAAGATGGCATGTATGGCAGATCATAGGTGCACACTGTGACGGAATCTGTAGCTTTCATTTGTAGCATTTTACGCACTCAAATCCAAACATTCATGTTTTCAAAGTCAAAGTGTGTTTTAACGTCAAAATCATCCCAAAGCCCTTCTAGAAACATTGACCAGACGAAGGTTCCTGTATGATGATGTCCCTACACAAAACAAAGTAGACCGCCTAATGTGCCTTTTAGTGACTGAGCCAAACCTTATTTGAGAACTGTGTTATCAATCTCTAACCCCTTGACCATCACAGAAGTTACAGCCCCTTTCTCACTGCACAAAAAACCCCCACTAACATCTGCTAACATCTGGCTTTTGTATGTAATTGGATCAAATGCCTGCAGTTCAAATGCCTACAGTTGTCACAGGTATTTATCAACTCCGGCTCTGATTGAAACATGACACCTGGGTAAAGGCGCTACTTTTAGCCTTTTTACCTGTGAGATGCAGTGACGCGCCACCACAAATTACGACCCGTCTCTGCCCAAGCAGCTCTCAAACATTATTCCAAACGGTCATCACTCTGTCCTGTCTCAGAGATTGGTGGATATTGGAATGTCTTCAAAAGCTGTCAAATGGTTTGGAAACTATTTGAGTGGAAGAACACGAAATATTCAGGTTGATGGTGTATCCTCCAACTCCTCTATTATTCAAAATGGCGTCCCCCAGGGGTCCATATTAGGTCCCATTTTATTTACTATTTATATAAATATCTTGTGTCAAAATGTAACTGACGCTAAGTTTCATTTTTATGCGGATGACACCATTTTGTATAGTTCTGCTTCATCATTAGCAAGTGTCATAGAACATCTGCAATCTGCCTTTAATATTATTCAGAAAAATCTTTATAAATTGAGACTCGTACTCAATTCTGACAAAACTTAAATGATGTGCTTTTCGAAGTCAAAAAATACAGATGATGATGTTTGTCAGATTGTTACGCTAAATGACAAAGTGATTGAACAAGTATCAGTCTACAATTATCTGGGATTTTTCTTAGAAGAAAATTTGTCTTTTAAACATCACATTGAATGTCTTACAAAAAAACTCAGGGTTAGGTGGGTTTCTATTTCAGAAACAAATGTTTCTCCTTTAGTGCGAGAAAAAGACTTATACAAAAAGATTTCTATCAATACTTGACTACGGTGACATTTTATACATGCATGCAAATTTATCTTCTCTGAAAATGCTGGATTCAGTGTAGCATGCAGCATTAAGATTTGTAACTGATTCTGGTTTTCGTACTCATCACTGCAGCTTGTATGAGAGTGTTGGTTGGCCTTCTTTGCACTATCGTAGATTGGGACATTGGTACATTTTTCTTTATAAGGCCATATTGCGTGATTTGCCTTCTTATTTATGTTCTCTCTTGATTCCTAAAGTCGCCAGGAGCTGTAATCTTTGGTCAGATGGACAAATTATGTATGTTGTTCCTTGAACACGAACTGTCTTTGGTGAAAGTGCCTTTAAAGTATTACAGAGACATTTTAAAATGGATTACCTGCCAAGTACGGAACATTTTAAAAGTAGGATTAAGGACTACTTGAGTACTGAATGCACATGTCCTGTTACTGAGCGCTGCTGGTGATTATACTGTCTTGAAGTGAATTGCCAACTGTTTTGTAACTGTTTGTTTCATGTTGTCTGTTTTAACCTGTTGTGTTTTTAGTGGAGCTATTATGCTGCTGTCTTGGCCAGGACTCCCTTGCAAAAGAGATTCTGAATCTCAATGGGACTATTTCCTGGTAAAATAAAAGTTAAATTAAAAAAATGTTTTAAAAAAATTGAATGAGAGGCTGAATAAATACGAGATATATTAAAAGAAGTATGCACTGTAAAGATTTAACTGAATAAGAGCCCCTTTTCCAAGAACAGACACAAAATGAATGAGGCAGCGGTAGACTAGCAACTATTAAGTTCTGCAAGGCAAAATTACTGTTTTTGTTGAAGGAAGTCTGGTGACTTTGAAGAGAGCGATATAACAGCTTCAGCTCCTCATCAGAAAGGTTAGGTAAAGCAGTGAAAATATTACACTGATTATGAGTAAGAACCTCATACAACCCTACTCCCATTTGAAAACCCTGCAAAGAACGCAGATGGACCCACCTCTTAATACAAAACCAGCAACTGGCCAGGGAGTTTGCTAGATTAATATTTGGTGCTTGTGGCTAAAACATAGTTTGAAATATGAATTGGTTTGGGAAATCTGTTGGTGGAAAGTAAATGAGAAACCTCATGTACTCTACACGCCCTCAAGCACAACACCAAACCAATAAACGCTCAAGTGGAGCAGATCAGCTCCCAGTGAACACATGGCTCTGGTTGTACTGGGCAGTTTGATCTGATAAACACAGAGCAGGGCATATCATGATCACTGAGCCAGACTCAAAAACTCAGTCAACAAGACCACAGGGTTACTACGACAAAAAGACTGTGTCGATACTCGCCAAAGTGTCCTTGAGCTCCTTTGTGTTGGAACAAAAAAATCTTCATTACACAGTGTCCCTGGAAACAAACCCTTAATTACACTGTGCAGCTCGAGTGCCCAACACAAAACATCTTGTGTTGAAGAGAGGACGGCAGAGTTCTCAGTTCAAGCCACCACATTTCTGAAGCATGTTTACATATAATTACCTTTTCTCACAAGATGTGAAGAGATTAATCCTTTTGCCCTGTTTGTTTACAGAAAATCTCCAAATGACCCAAACCGATCGTCCACGTTTGGCTCAGAGAACAGGTTTGATGGTGTAATCTGTGATTTCATCATTAACTAGAATTACTAACTTCTGGTTGTATGACTCTGTGAACCAGTCAAGCTGCAATCACAGCTTACATCCATGTCTGTAAAAACATGGATGTTTCACACACATCTCCAACCAGGCAGCACAGATGATCTACACAATCAGCACAGTTTGAAGGTGCACATCCAAGATTAATGTTACCAATTCAGTATCTGACCAAATGTCTCAATCTACTGATCCAGCACAAATGGAGCACGATATGGATCGGCGGTTTGGCGTGGCATCTGCAATGAAGCCAGCGCTGTGCAGGACTGTTGATGGTGGTCCACCTACGTCCTAACCCTCGCCTATGGTCATGAGCTCTGGGTAGTGACTGAAAGAATTAGGTCGCGGAAACAAGTGGCCGAAATGAGTTTCCTCCGTGGGGTGGCTGGGCTCAAGCCTCAGAGATAGGGTAAGGAGCTCGGACATCTGGAGGGAGCTCGGAGTAAAGCCGCTGCTCCTTCGCGTTGAAAGGGGTCAGTTGAGGTGGTTCAGGTGTCAGATCAGGATCCTCCTGGGCGCCTCCTGTTAGAGGTGCTCCGGGTACGTCCACCTGGAAGAAGGCCCTGGGGCAGACCCAGAACATGCTGGAGGAATACATATCTTGTCTGGCCTGGGGACGCCTTGGGGTCCCCCAGAAGGAGCTGGAAAGCGTTGCTGGGAGAAGGATGTCTGGAATACTGCTCAGCCTGCTGCCCCTGCGACCTGGCTTCAGATAAGCGGTTAAAGATGGATGGATGGACCAAATGTCTCCGCCTCTGTTCCTGAGTTATGACATTGAGTAATGGCCAGAAAAGTGCTTTTGCAGTTGCAACGTTATGATGTCACAGTGAAGTAGACTTTTGACCTTTTGGGAAAAAAATGTCATCATTGTTTTATTTTATCATCAGACATTTGTGTGAAATTTTGTCATAATTAGTGAATGAATTCTTGAGTCATGGCCAAAAACATGTTTCATGTGGTAACAATGAACTTTGACCTCTGACCACAAAATTCTACTCACTTAATTGCTGAGTCCAAGTGGATGTTTGTGCCACATTTGAAGAGATTTGCTCAAGGCGCTCTTGAGATATCACATTGACAAGAATGAGAGTGATGCAAGTTCACAGTGATCTTAACCTCTGAGTTTTGACAACCTAAATCTAATCAGTATGACTATGTCCAAGTGGACGTTTGTGCCAAATCTTAAGAAATTCCCTCCATTTTAGACAAACTCACGAAGTGTTAAGAAAAATATTTTCACAACTAACTACACAGAGCCTTAACCCAGTGCAGCACAAAATATTAAGCTTGGACAAGTGCCCAGTATTAGATGCTTGTGTGCGTTTATGCTCCACTATATGACTTTAAGTTTTTGCACTTTAAGGTTTATGCAAAATATCTGCTGCACTAACATCAGCAGGTCTTGATAATAAATGATGTTTGTCTTTCCATCTTCAAACCCACCAAAAAAGAAATCCCTATGATTATACAGATACTGTAGACATCACTGTGAGATATTCTGCATCATTTGCATCCTATTCATATGCAGATATATTTGCATGCTGAGAACATTACAGTGAGCACAGGAGCAGAAAATGTTTAAAATCACAGATCAACAACAAAATCAGCAATCACGAGCGAGGAAGTCAAAGGTGTAATCATCAGTGTACAGAGGAGAACTGCTGGGAAAAATTCAAGCTTAACACTCATGAAGAATAAATGAAAGGTTTGTAAAACATAACAGATCAACCAGAATGAGAAAGTTGTTGATTATTTTCAGCTTCTAAAAGGTGTGAAGTGACTTCACTGCTCTGACTTTCATCTAATGAAAGTTGCGGGGGTGGAGGCAGACATTGTAAACATTCAGGGCTCAGCCTAAACTTAGAGAGGTCCGTGGGCATGCTCCCCTTGGGAGATTTTTTTTTTCTGGTGACAGCTGTAACATGTACATGCACTTTTTTCCTGAGCCATTTTAGAACAGAATATTTAAAAACTTGTACATCATTTGGGAACAACATGGTGTCAAGGAAGAATAACATTCTGTAGAGCATACATCCTATTTTTCATCAAACTATTCCACAACTTCATCATTCTGAAACCGTAACACAACAAATGAATGTTCACTCCTGCCATCTAAAAGGGCAAAATTTGTCTGATGTTATGGAACGTGGGTAGGGTAGGAATTTGGTGTAAACAGCATTACTAATCTGGAAACCTATTTTGTGATACTATGCTGGGGTAGAGTTCACAGAACGAATGTTTAGCTGCTACATTTGAATCCATGCCATCATGATCTGGACTTCTCTATGTGCAAATGAAGGATCCCTGACAGTGATAAGTAAACATGGTCTTTAATACTCTGAATTGAATACTAGGCCAACAGAAGAACATTTAATCAATTGTATTTACATTTTTTTAAGGAATAGCATAGATTCGGGGCCTTTGAGGAAAACATTCAGGGTTACAGCACAAAGAGCACCACCCCTGTCCATTTGTTCCCTTGAGTCCCAAACAAACTGTAAGCTTTAACCAACATGTCAATGGATGCTTCTATGGCGCACTGCAGGCTTCTGATTCAAAATTCCAGCACCACAGAACCAGAAGTATTTTGGGAAGAGTTTGGTATTTCAATACAGACAGAGACAAGTTTGTATGCCCTATTAATTTTCTGTTCATTTCTATTTGAGTAGCCTATGACATCACATAAAGCAGGAGGTCAACTGTTGGGTGCATGCTGCTGCTTTTGTCAGCTGGTTGGCAGTGGAACACCATTAAAGCCACTGGAGACCAGCCATCTCATTTAGACTTTTATTTTTAGTTCCAGGTGGGAAAAAGCACAGCTTGTGGTAAATGCTGTTGTTAGGTTTATGTAGCAAGTTAAGTTTAATGACCTACGCAGCAAAGATCTATAGTAGAGCAGCTGGTGAAGTGGTGGTTGTTTTTGTATAGCATTGCAGAATTTAAGTTTTAAGCTAAGCTAATGGAGCTAATGTCAGCTGTCAACTGTTGCCCAAAACAGTTGCACACTCTCACAACACGTCTACCACTTCATCTCTCCTCTTGAGTGACACCGAGACCCAAAAGTGGCTGATGATATGCCACTGGTGTTTCAGTGGCATAGGTCGATCCCTGGAGTGGTATGTCACGAGTGTTCTACTGGCACATACCATTGCCTAACAGCAGATGCATAGACTTTCAGCATATCATCAATGATAGATGTGTGTGAAACTCATTTTCTTTGGCATTTACTGTCATTTAAAACCATAGAACACATACGACAGAACGGATGAGAGAAAATGATTGCTTCCTGTCTTTACGGTGCTACGTTGCGCTACGTTGTCAATATAGACAGAAACAAAATCATCATTTGCAGCAGTACTTGTCACAAAACTTGCTCATACTACTTCACACTTGCAAACTGCATCGACCAATAGGAAATGGTATGTGTCGGGAAAACACTTGTGGCATACCACTCCAGGGATCGACCTATGCCGCTGAATCACTAGTGGCATACCATCAGCCACTTTTCGATCTCTGCGCTGCTGTTCTTTAGTCACTGGGTCCTCATATGACAAAATCAGAACAAGGTGAGAGTAGGGGTGTCAATGCAATTTGACATGCCTCTTAATGCTTTTGGTGCATGTTCAGCCATTTATAACAACATGTGTACTTCAAAATAGGAAGTCACTGAATAGTGTAGCTCCCTACCATACAACCTTACAATCCTTGTTTTCATATTTCCCAGGCTTTACTTGTCTGATAACTGCTAATCTAACCCATGCTGAGGCCCAGTTGCAATGACTGAAATATGACAGAACTTGCCGTCAGCTGTTCTGTTCAGCAGAACTTTTACTCTGTCCCTTTCTATCGTTGTGATTCAAAGTGGAGCTGGTGCAGTGAGAGCGACCAGCAGCAATCTGAATGTGTTTTGATGATTTATTCTGGCACTTTGTATAGAAACCAAAGAAATGACCCCAAAATGCTATGAAATTATACTTTCTTTTTTTTTTAAACGGCTGATGTTATTTTACACTTCATGTCCTGCCAGCTGGCTGATGAGCCAACACAATTTATTTTCCATGGCAATAAGCAGTCCTCTGTGTCTTTTTTTCTTCTGTACCTCTCTCCCATTTCCTGTCTTCCCCTCTCTCCGCTGTCCAATTTGTTACAATAACAGTGAAAATTAAAACCCAACAATGTGGAGACTGTTATTTCCCCTTCTCCCTCTCTTTTTTCTGTTTTAATCCTTCCTTTATCCCTCTGTTTTTTCCTTCACACTGCTTCCTTTCCTCTATCATTTTTTTTATTTTCTTTCCCATTTTTGTGAATTATTTGATTGTATTCCACTCATCTCACATACTGATGTGTTACACAGATTTAAACTCATATTTATGTTCATTTTGGCAGCAAATTTTAGAGTCCTGATGAATAACCTGCATGCACTGCACATGTTTGATGATAAAACATCTGTGGTCACTTTCACACTTCTGGACCAAGGAAAAGAACATTCCTGCTTTGTCTTATTTATGATATTTCTTTTAAAATACTCAGCATTATTACTGGTGTTTTTCTTCAATACAACATGCCTAGAAGTAGGGGAAATAGCCACATGTTCTTATCACAAGAAAACACATATCGCCACTTTGTCAGGGGCGTCTCATGTCTTCATATTATGCACTAGGTATCCTCGTGCGTCTGCTGTTGACATTCCCGGACTCCACGACCAATGCTGGGACATCAACAAAAGCACGTGGTTAGGTGTAGAAAAAAAAAAACCCATCATGGTTTGGCTCCACATTCATATGGAAGTGAACGCCGGGCTCCTGGGTGAAAGTCCAGGGTTTGTTGGACCCACCCCTCCCACTCACATTATAGGGACTTTCCAGCTGCTTATATGACGTAATTACCAGCAGCGTTTCAACCTGACGCTGTACAGAGGTATATTATACTGCTGTGACAGGTGCTGTCTGGCTGACCGGCAGCACATCATAACATCATGGAAAGTCATGTTCAGCCGCGTTACAAACTAACGTGACTTGGCGACTGTCTGAACAGCTCAGTTGGTTATCATGGGCACCGAAAGGAAGCGAGGAGCACCCCCATGTGCTTTGGGGTGCTTCTGCCTCTCATCTTCCACCTGGAGTATAGAAAGAAAGATAGAGTGAGATTATTTCACCCCTGCAGCTTGTTCAAAAATTACAAAGAGAGAAAGTAAAGTACCGAATATGAGGATGCTGTCAGACCTAGAGTCGTCTCCTTTGGTCTGAATCAGGGACTCATGTTGTTCCAAAGTTGTATAATTGCCTAGAGTTGGCTCGTATTCTCACGGCAGCATTTACAAGAGGACCAGATTAGATGCCTTGTGTGAGAAAGCTGCTCTTGATTGCTCAGAATTTCCATGTGGGAAAAATCCAGGAAGTAAAGCAAACGTTGAAGAAGAGTACACTTGCAAGATAAATGTGACACTTTCTAATGTCACAATGGAGGGACAACTACGCAGGTTGATTTTAGCGCTGCTCATCGTGGACTATATTGCTGTCATTGTTCATTTTAGTCAAACCATACAGTTTGAAAACAAGGCGCGGCTCCAACTAGAAAACAATGTTCTGATGCATTGGATGTGCTGAATGTGCATATTAAGGCAGTACAGGAGGAGGTGCACATTAATAATCCTCCAGGACTGTAACATGCTCATGTTTAACCCAAACAATGTGTCATGTGACTGCAGTTGGTTCACATCCAGGTCAGAACACCTTCTCACCACAAACCAACCGCACCAGAGTTCGTTTGTGACCGAACTGAGACCACCTCTTCAAGAAGGTGCGCACGCGAGTGTGATTGCTGTGTTCACACCTGCCCAAAGGAACCGCACTTAGGGGGCAAACGAACTTGAGTTTGACTGAACCGAACCAAACAGGGCAAGTGTGAAAGCACCCTGATATTGGTGCCCAACCCTCAAACTGAGAACGTCGGAGCAGCAAAAAATGAGTCGCCTTGTGCTGTCACTTTGCCCTCCATTTCTATCATCGCCTCTGTTTCCATCACAGCTTGTTTTGTAGTTAGATGATTAAAAGACTAAAAAGCCTGCTGTCATCACCTCCCTCCGGATACATCACGCTGCACTATGGAGCTTTCAGATGGTGAAAACAAACTGACAAAGACTTTGTTTGAAGCCTCCTTGAGACCTATTTCCTAAATGTCTTTAAAATGTACAAACATTGAGAAAACAATTCAGCGCCAAGGCCAATTAAACATTCAGCAACATGTCGCCAGACACACAAACTACCTCCTCTGACCTTCGCATTTAAGTGGTCGCCATTAAAGTTCACCAAAAGGACAACTGTTGTCTCCTTTTACCATGCTGGTGCAGACTTGTGTTATTCCTTTTCATTTCCTCACCAATTTTTTTCTTTACCTTTCTCCAGTGTAATTCCACCCACCCCTGACCACACCATTTCAAAGCATCTGCTGATTCGCCCATTACTCCCCCACCATTTCATCTTCTTTGCTTTTCTCAGTTACACAAATATTTTCATACTTAGGAGCAATCATTTTCTCTAAAGAGCAAGGGAAGGTATCAGAGTTTGACAAAAGCCAGAGTTTCACATTTGATTGAGTGTCGGTAAGAAGAGACTTCCACTCAGAGGCCTTTCCCGGCTCCGTTGCAGCAGCAGCTGAACTTGGTTTGACTTCCAAAAGTTAGCAAGATTTTCACAAAGTCTGATTGCTGCAGAAGTATTTTGGTGGAGAAATGTCTTAACAAACACCATCTGTGCCGTGTAGGTGGCAAGAGGCAGGAGAATGAATTGATGCATTTATAATTTTCTCATTTTTCCACTCGGGGAGAAGATGATTGGGACGTCTGATGACTCAGATTTACATACTGTTGCTGTAAGACGCAGCGTGACGCCTCTCAGAATCCAGACTTTATTCACGGCACCTTTTCACACAGTCTGCTCCTCTGTCTTCGTTATTTCACACTGTTTTAGCCTCGGTACTTTTCATTCTTTGTTTCAATTACTCTGAGTTTCACTGCTTTATACTGATTAATAAAAAACCTGCAAAGCGGCATGTTTTCACTTCGCTGTTTGTGGATTTCTGTGGTTCACTCTTTAAATCTCTGAGTAAAGTTTATAAAAGTTTATTTAAAACATTTGAACTCAGGCTGGAAGATGACACATTAATATTTCACTTAAAAACTATGGAAACCATCGCGTTTACCTTGAGGGAAAAAAACTGCTAAATCTTTAAAAACAAGGATACCATTTGTGTTGTATTATATATACCATTGTATTTCTCTGCTGTGACTGAACACAAAAAATTTGAGTGACTCACCGTGGCCTCTGTGCAAAGTCCAGGTGATATGCAGCATTGTTACCAACTGGTCCCTGTTTCAGGACAAGAGCAAATGAACTACAGGTGTGACAATACCCTTACAGACACTCAATATGAACTCAATACCGTCTCTCTAAAGAAGGCCACGGAAAGCCTGTGGTTTAGGTAGGATATGTGTTAATATAAAGTGGATTGTCAAAAGTGGATGAAAGGAATGACGAGGCTTAGTGTAGAGTAAGAGTACAATGACTGTCAGCAATGGAAATGACAGTATTGTGAAGTCTCTGATCATTCCAGAGAAAATTTTTTTTTTTTTTTTCATTTATTCTTCATTTAAATTTTTATCAGTTCTCTACTTTTCTTTGTGACACACTAACATGAATGGACAGTCTTCTGATGATGGGGGATTTAAATATTCATGCAAATAGGAAAATCTGAAATCAAACACGCCTGACCTAGTTTTGATAAGTGGTCTGTCTGTCTCAGACTCAGCTGTCTCACCACATCTACCTGTCCTTCAGATCACCAGTTCTTTACTTTTAGGGTGCTTTCAGCCCTAGAGTCGTCTCCTTTGGTCTGAATCAGGGACTCATGTTGTTCCAAAGTTGTATAATTGCCTAGAGTTGGTTTGTGTTCTCACGGCAGCATTTACAAGAGGACCAGATCAAATGCCTTGTGTGAGAAAGCTGCTCTTGATTGGTCAGAATTTCCATGTGGGAAAAATCCAGGAAGTAAAGCAAACATTGAAGAAGAGTACACTTGCAAGATAAATGTGACACTTTCTAATGTCACAATGGAGGGACAACTACGCAGGTTGATTTTAGCGCTGCTCATCGTGGACTATATTGCTGTCATTGTTCATTTTAGTCAAACCATACAGTTTGAAAACGAGGCGCGGCTCCAACTAGAAAACAATGTTCTGATGCATTGGATGTGCTGAATGTGCATATTAAGGCAGTACAGGAGGAGGTGCACATTAATAATCCTCCAGGACTGTAACATGCTCATGTTTAACCCAAACAATGTGTCATGTGACTGCAGTTGGTTCACATCCAGGTCGGAACACCTTCTCACCACAAACCAACCGCACCAGAGTTCGTTTGTGACCGGACTAACATCACCTCTTCAAGAAGGTCTCAGTCTGGTGGTTTGGTGCGCACCTGAGTGTGATTGCTGTGTTCATACCTGCCCAAAGGAACCGCACTGAGGGGGCAAACTAACTTGAGTTTGATTGAACCAAAACAAACAGGGCAGGCCACTCTGAAACCTAAACTACCCTATGGTACTGAACTACTATTCCCAAAATTGCTGAGAAAGTTGAGCCTGCAGATTTCACCATGGATCAGTCCTTCTGTCTTAACAAGCTCACTCAATTTTAATCTTACACTGCTGCTATCTCGAGATCTAGTTCACGAGTGAGGGTAGGATGGAGCGGGAGATTGACAGGCGGATTGGGGCGGCGTCAGTAGTGATGCAGGTGCTTAACCGGTCCGTCGTGGTGAAGAGGGAGTTGAGCCAGAAAGCGAAGCTCTCGATTTACCGGTCGATCTACGTTCCAACCCTCACCTATGGTCACGAGCTCTGGGTAATGACCGAAAGAACGAGATCGCGAGTACAAGCAGTCGAAATGAGTTTCCTCTGCAGGGTGGCTGGGCTCAGCCTTAGAGATAGGGTGAGGAGCTCAGACATCCGGAAGGGACTCGGAGTAGAGCCGCTGCTCCTCCACATCGAGAGGAGCCAGTTGAGGTGGTTTGGGCATCTGGCAAGGATGCCTTCCAGACGCCTCCCTTGGGAGGTGTTTCGGGCATGTCCATACGGGAGGAGACCTGGGGGCCGCCCCAGGACACGCTGGAGGGATTACATCGCCCGGCTGGCCTGGGAACGCCTCAGGGTTCCCGCAGAAGAGCTGACAGAAGCGGCTGGGGAGAGGACTGTCTGGGCTTCTTTGCTGAGGCTGCTGCCCCCACGACCCGGACCCGGATAAGCGGAGGACAACGAGTACGACTACTGCTGAATGCCTTTAATTTAATCCGCCCTTCATCCACAAGGAAAACTAGACCAAAACCATCCCCCACTACAATCAAGACACTCGATCTCACAAACGGAGTAGCAGAAAACTTGAGCACAAATGAAGAACAACCAAACAAGAACTTTTCCGTCATACATGGTCCAACAGCCTCCTTGAATCCAAATGTGTTGCCAGAATGGCCTATTTCTCTGGCCTTCTACAAAATAATGAACAAATTCTTTTCTACACTGTCACTAAACTCACTTGTAAACTGCCCCCTACATGTAACACCTCGTTTACTATGTAGAATGCTTCACTACTAAAATTGCCTAAATCAGATAAACAATACTCTCCACTTTCTAAACTCCCACTGAAGACGAGGCAATTACAACTGAACGATTTTTCCTTGCTAACTCACCCACTTTGGGATAATATCCCTTGATACACTCTCTAAACTAGTACACTCCTCAAAGCCTACCACCTGTTTATTCGATCTTGTTCCTTCTAAATTTATTCAGGACCCTTTTCCAATTCTCAGCCCACTATAACATCTAATAATAAACAGCTCTCTTCTGTCTGCGTGTCCACTCCCACTATTGTCCACAGATGGACGTTAACCTGCTGCTGTTTGACCACATTCAGATGTAAATCAGACTCATTCTGTCCCAGTGACTCTGCTGACGTGCCAAAGCAGTTTTGTGTCATTGTGTGTCTGAGCTGTAATACCCTCATGACCGATGACGCATAAACATGTTTAATTTATGATCCAATGAGCATTATTCTTATTCCCACATCTCATCCGTTTACAAACACCAATAAAATAATTGTGGAGAAAGAAGCCTGTTGAGCTCCCAATAAAGTGTCACCATCATTTCCTCTTTTGACCTCCTCTTTACCAGGTTGCTGCGTCACACTCAGTCATACTGTGAGTCTGTGTGGTGCAATTCAGGCACGGAGATAAACGTTTTCTGACAGCTTATTCCTTTTTGTCTTTGTTTTACATCTGGTATCAGATTCAAAGCAGGTTAAACCGATAAAAAACACGTTCACAAAAGGAAAACAGGTGAGAGGTATTTCTGAAAGGGAGTTATATTTTAGTTGTAATAATTTATAAGATTTAAAGCATTGCAATATCTTCCTTCTAACCTGAGACACCCTGTCTCCGTCTCTGTCCCCATCTGATGGATCCAATTTGTCCTAAACACAGTTTATGAGTCCTGACATTGCTTTGCCAAAATGTAATGTCTGTTATTTAACACCGTAAAATAAAGATGGAGACAATTTTCCAAACAAAACCTCCACTCAGGACAAACTCTCCCCTCCCTTCCTTTCTGGTAAAATGTATGGTATCAATTTGTGGACGCATTTTTTGACCTGTTGGTGACACTAACTGAAAAATCAGGATCACCAGCGTCATGAGGGTTATCTTGTTGAGGCCATTTCATTATGTGTATCCTTTATGCCACACAGTTGTGCTGATACATTTCCGTCCTCTTAAAACATTTGTTGACAATTTTGTAAAATATATTTGGAATCTGTTTTGTTAAATCCATTTTAACTATCACGCAATCTTCGTCTTCTCTGCCGTTGTTTACACATGCATGCGCCTGTTCTCATTCTGAAGCCATAAAATACCGCCACTGACGGTAAAAGCCACCTTTCACAGTGGTATGATACGTTTAGTTATGATTAGTTTGTCGTCTGCACCGCACCTGTTGCGGCAGTATTGTACACAGATGGGCAACGTTAGTTCAAAACAAACTAGTCCATACCCATTGGTAGCTTTGTCACCTTCTACCTATGCCAATCCTCAATGCCTATGTGCAGTTTCACATAGATTGACCACGTCAGTGAGTAGAAAAACGTGGGACAGACAGAATGACTGACTGACAGAATGACACACTGACAGTTTCCGTGATTATGTACAGCATACCATACCATGACTTAGTCATACCAAAAATTAGAAAAAAAACAAACATTGGTCCACAGGGGGAGCCACAGCGATCGGTCGCATTTTAGCCATTTTTAAGCATTTTTCTGTTGTTATAGCGCCACCCAGTTGCCAATTAGAGTTAAATTTCTCCAGTCACCTTGAGGCGTCCTGTTCTACATATCTACCAAGTTTAATAAAAATCCATATGGCAGTTAGGCCTAGATAAGAAATGAGCTCTCTAGCGCTCCCATTTTGTTTGATGGGGTCAATAATGGAGGGGTCCCCTCAGATTATGTGTGGTCATATGCCTACAAAGTTGCGTGGAGATGGGTGAAACCCTTGAGATGTTATACACCTTTATGTGATGAGCCACGCCCTCCACAATATTCATTGCCTTATAGAAGCTCAGTTTTAGTAAGTTTTCCAACTTTTGCCAAGAGGGAACTTTAGATATTGGTCCCTAAATTATGTTCACCCAGTTTCAGATGCAGATAGCTCAAACTTCCTAGGAAGAGATCCATTTGAAGTGTTTTTCAAAAAATTCAAAATGGCGGAAAATTTATATAAGCGGAAGTTATGGGTTCTTGAGGCAAATGTGTTCCTCGTGAGGAGAGGCATCTCTGTGCAAAGTTTCATGTCTCTACCACATACAGGGCATGACATATACCCATTCAAAGTTTGCAATTTCAATTGGTTGCTATAGCACCCCCCTTTGGCCAATTGATGTAATATTGCTTCATTGGCATCCTCCCATGACCCTCTACCACTGTGCCAAATTTCACATGGATTGACCAAGTCAGTGAGGAGAAAAACACGGAACAGACACACAGACAGAGTTTTCATCATTATATAGTAAGATGCGGACGGCACCTGTCAAAACGCCAGTAGCTCCTTCTTGATTTCTGATTGCAGCTTAATGGAGCTGTATAAGACATTCAGAAAATATCTATGATTCAGAGTCTGATTTGGGTTGCAGCTAACTATGCCAACATGAACAGTCCTAATGGCAAAAGTGCTGGCAGAGCTAACAGTTTTAACCTGGGGAGGAACCAGAGGGTGGGCGCTACGCTTCCACATCAACGACTTAAAAACACATATGTAAATGTAAACTGTGGGAGCAGGCGGTAATGGTCAGAAACCCAGTGGGAGTGGGTAGGAGTGGGATTAATTAAACAGTCCCACACAGGACTCTGGCATGGTCCTGATTGCAGATGGCAGATCTACAGTTCTGTGGTCAGACGAACCAAGGACTGTGACAGATTTGTAGAGCTCCTTAATTAAGCTGTAAAAGAGGTTCAAACTAATGTACTGTTAAAAAATGTTATTTACTATTTGCAGTCACATTGGTTTTACGTCTTCAAAGAAAATGCTCAGGGGATCAGGGGACACAAATATGAGTCACTTGGTTGAAAGTAACTGAGCACATTTACTCACATTTACTCAAGCACTACTGCACTTTTACTTAAATCATAGTTTGAATGCAGGACTTTTACTTGTAACAGAGTACTTCATCCACCTCTGAGTATCAGAAAGGCCGCTACCCACAAGTTCAGAGACGATAAATGAAGGGAAAGGAGGAGAGCTACCGTTTATTTGCAATAATTCATGTGGCAAAAATAAGTTTTTCAAGTATCTTGCAGCTTCTTTCTGACTATGAAAATTTGTATTTATGTTGCGCCATATCTGAAGGAATAAATCAGCTCTGACACTCCGTCAGCAGCAGTGTGAATGTTTACTGTTTTCCACCCAAACAACAAAACCCTGCCTCCCTCAGTGAGCCGCTCGGCTGCATAACGACAACATAAAATGTTTCTTTCTTCCATAACTTACCTCCCATCAGCACCAACAACAATCTGTCACAACTCACCCTGACTGGAAAAGCACAATGTGTCAAACGTGCGCTCACTAATTACACAGATTGATGCACAAACCTGCGCTGACAGATGTTTGATTATCCCTCAGATGCTTCTTTGAGCTCGTTCAAACTATAATGAAGATGAGGAGATGTGACCTCAGTGGCAGCATCTGTTTGCCTCTTTGAATGCATCGGTAAGAAAATGGTACCAAGGTGAATTATATTTTTCTTGGAGCTGTCTCGCTTGATGGAGCTTTCTGTTGTTTTGTGTGTTTTTGACATTTATTGATGCTTCAGTCAGACCACACAGTCAGTGCTTCAGTTTAAAAGTAAAACTCCTTGATAATCATTTGTACAAATAAACAGCAAAGAGGTTTCAAGAAGTTAAGGGCTGATGGGTTTAAGATGCTTCCAAATTTAAGACAAGTATATATTTTTTAACACAATCAAGTCAGAGTGAAGAACAAAGACACATGAAGAAAATGTCAGTTACGAAGGAAAGGAGACATTAGCTATGTTTCCATCCAAAAGTGATTAGAATCATTGAGAAATGTGCATTAAAAGAAGTACGAATCTTGTGTGTTTCCATTAAATGTACAGACTTTGGTGAAAACTACGAGCTTGTGCGAGTTTTCCGCAGAACCCGGAAACAAAACAAGTCTCACATTCTTCTTCCTCTACGTTTTCTGGTGGCTCACAACCAACTTGTAAATGCATTACCGCCTTCCCGACCCAGAGTGTGGATATCACCATGGAGAGAGGTGCACTATGTCAGACTTAATTCGAACATAACTGTTTCCATCTCCCGTTTTGCGAATCAACATTTTTTCGAATCAACCAAAACCCGGCTAAAGCGAGCGTATTTTAGTTTGTGCGAATCAGGATATTTTAATTTGAATTTTGGCGTTTCCATCATAATTTTCCAATGCGATACTTCTAGATGCGCATCTAAACAGGCTGATAGAAACATGGCTATTGACATTTTTAAAAACTGCATTGATTGATTTGCTGTAATTGACCTATGGCTAAGCCACGCCCCCTCCACTCACTCGGACAAACTATCAACATTCAGTGACCGGCGCTATGACAGGTGTCACAGTACACGGCATTTCGCAGGAGGAAATTGATGATTTTTGGGGACATAACGATCAGATGTCATTGAGAAGTAACCAAAAGGGCCTAAACTACGCATTCGAGGGATATATTCATCATTTTATTGTTGAGAAGGTCGATGAAAAGCTTAAATTACAAGCCAGAATTTACAGGTCACAGTGTACGCTTGTGAACCGCATCTGGTTGCCGTCACCATCAAAGACAACAAGTTAAAGTGCCACTGAAGTTAAGGTTTTTGGCTCAGAATATGAGAAAAGGATAACGGCCTTTTTACCATCTTTACCAAGAGTGTCTCTCCGTTAGTTTGGTGCTACAGTATTTGCACTGAATCATTCAGCATAACGTTTGCCAACCTTTGTTATCTCTGCCATTACAGATAAGTTAATGAAGCTAAGCTCCAGAAGTTAACGTTAGCTTAACTAGAGCCCTTTGGACAACAGCTAACAATGATGTACGATCACCAAAGTACAATACTAGAACAAAATAGGCTAATGAACTCCCAGCAAACAAGGTGACAAGATGAACAACGCAGCTAGGAGCTAACGTTAGGCTAACTTTAGCTAACGTTAGCTAGAGATGTTAAAGATAACTTTATATTTCTTTCCAGCAAAGTGACAATATGTTGCCTCAAACACAATGTTGACTTACCTTAGAACAGATGTAGACATCATTGTTAATCTTATTCACGTTGAGTTGATGTTGTGGTCTAACGTTACCACACAACTTTATCCAAAGGAGACACTTTTCTCGGATGAGATGTGGTTTAAAGTGTAAAAAATACACGTGGTCGCCCAGCCTCTCAGGATACCTTGTGTCAGAGTTGCATGTACCCCATGCACACCGTTTGACCATTTTTAAACTTCAAATCTCCGAAAAAGCTCATAAAACTGAACAAAACTGACTTTCTGTAATGCATTTCAATGGACGTCCAGGCAGAGAATGTCCGAGTGTATGGGAATGGCTATACGCACTGTGATTGGCTCATCGCGTTTGAGTACGAGGCTTAACCATAGGTCAATTAGAGGCCAAGAAAGACCAACAACTTGACAGATACACAGTTGTTATAGCCAATATGTTAGCAAGCAGCTGCTTAATTATACATTCACCAGATTCAGAGCAACATTGTACATGTAGCTGATATGGTAATGTCAATAACCTTGCATCAGTGACATTTGGCAGAAGGCACTATGAATAGCTACCGCCTGGAGGACCCATAATGCATTAGTGTTTTTATTGTGACAGGGCAGTGAGGGTGAAGGTCTCCGTATGTGAATCTCTGTTCATGACTCTGTGTGTCTGTATATGATGTTTGTGGTGTGTAGCGATAACAACGTCCGCGGATCGACCGGTGCTTCAGGGCATGTATGTATGATCTGTGACCCTGGCCTTCTGTTGCTCTTTATGTTGCCCCCGAGGCAGCCCGCTGTTAAGTGTTCCTATATGCTAACCTCCACATTCTTCTTATTATGTGCTTTTGAAAAGATTAAATGTACTGACAGGCTGGATTGCAGTAATGCTGCCATGTGGGTTCAGGAAAGATTCAACCCCTGCTGGTCCTCTGCCAGGAAAAAAGTCTCGATGTAAGCCACAAACATCAGCATGCTTGTAAAATGGTTGCTTTAATGTATCTTACTATATGATGACAAAAACTCTGTTCCACGTCTGTGTGTCCATTCCTCTCCTCATGAGGAACAAATTTGCCTCAAGAACCCATAACTTCCACTTATATAGATTTTCCGCCATTTTGAATTTTTTGAAAAACACTTCAAATGGATCTCTTCCTAGGAAGTTTGAGCGATCTGCATGAAACTGGGTGAACATAATCTAGGGACCAATATCTAAAGTTCCCTCTTGGCAAAAGTTGGAAAACTTACTAAAACTGAGCTTCTATAAGGCAATGAATATTGCGGAGGGCGTGGCTCATCACATAAAGGTGTATAACATCTCAAGGGTTTCACCCATCACCACGCAACTTTGTAGGCATATGACCACACATAATCTGAGGGGACCCCTCCATTATTGACCCCATCAAACAAAATGGGGGCGCTAGAGAGCTCATTTCTTATCTAGGCCTAACCACCATATGGATTTTTACTAAACTTGGTAGATATGTAGAACAGGACGCCTCAAGGTGACTGGAGAAATTTAACTCTAATTGACAACTGGGTGGCGCTATAACAACAGAAAAATGCTTAAAAATGGCTAAAATGCGACCGATCGCTGTGGCTCCCCCTGTGGACCAATGTTGGTGTTTTCTAATTTTTGGTATGACTAAGTCATGGTATGGTATGCTGTACATAATCACGGAAACTGTCAGTGTGTCATTCTGTCTGTCAGTCATTCTGTCTGTCCCACGTTTTTCTACTCACTGACGTGGTCAATCTATGTGAAATTGCACATAGGCATTGAGGATTGGCATAGGTAGAAGGTGACAAAGCTACCAATGGATATGGACTAGTTTTCCTTTATTAATAGAGCGGCCGCACAACCAAGGCAGAGCCCCCTGAATAAAGGTTTTTCTCGAGGCGGTTGTTTCCTCCTTGAAAACAGTTAAAAAAAGATGCCGGCGCTGAGAAAAAGCACTTTGTGGACACAAGCTCTTTGTCTGTCATTGCCATCCCACTAGGGTCAGCAGTAACTCAGTCCTCAGGTACTTGGCTTGGAAACTGGAGGGTTGCCAGCTCAAGTCCCCTCGTGGTCCATGTATGGAGCGTGGACTGGTAGCTGGAGAGGCACAAGTTCACCTCCTGGGCACTGCCAAGGTGCCTCCGAGGTGCCATCACTCCCCCAACTGCTCAGGGCGCCTATCCAAAGCAGCCTCCTCACTCTGACATCTCTCCATTTAATGCATGTATAAGTCCTGTTTGTGCATGTGTGTATTTCCGGCCTGTGTGTGTATGGCAACAGAGGGAAAAAATAAATTTCCCCATGGTGATTAATTATGTAGGTCTTCTTCTTCTAGCATGGCTGAAGTTTAGACAAACTATAGAGTACTGTATGATGACCATGACTGAATGAATGACCAAATGAATTACAAAGAGACTTGTACCATCTCTTCCTACTTGGACAGGATGTGACTGAGCGAACTTCACATTGTTTCAGTTTTTTCCACTAAAGTTGTCATTATCTGCTCTGATGTGTCCCTGTTTGAGAAAACGCGCACCCACGTCTCTATTTTTGCAACATAATTTTGTATCTTGTTTCACCTCTATCCATTTTCTTTGGTCAAAATCGACACTGACATCCTGATGTCATGCACATTTCTGTTTCTGTCTTCCCTTCAATCAGTAGTCAGGATGGATGAAGACACGATGGTTGTTAAGCGACATTCCTTATTTGCACCCAAATCACAAGAATGAATCATTCTGGCTGACGAAATCATTTAAACTCATTTGCAGAGGGAGAATTTACAACAGCGCCACTCATCTCTTTCTAATACTCTATCTGGACATTTATTCATGCTCCATGCCCAAGAGTTCATTTTCTTGCTGTGTTTTAGGAAGAGGTTTAAGATTGGCCTTGTCCACTGCAGAGCAACCGTAGAGTCCAATATTCACTCTCTTTTAGCTCTGGTTTGGTCTCCACTGACTCCCGAGAAAACTATCTGTCTCTTTTGATGCTAAATGCTTCACTGTCGTCTTCAGCTAGTCTCTATCTGTCAGGGTGCTGCTGCTGCTGCTGCTGCTAATGATGATGATGATGTGGGTGATGAGAAGGCTGAGTCCAAACCAAATGTGCTGTAAAACCAAATCATAAACTAAAAGGGGCTATAAAACTGAAGTCCTCTGTGGATGGAGTTGGATGTGGTCATGTCACAGGTGTTGGAGCTACAGACCTCACATACAGCTGTTCTCTTACTGTCCTTTTTGGATTAGCTCCCTCCATGATAGCTGCATCGTGCCTTGGCATCTGCTGCGTCCTGCAGGTTTGCCCCCATTGCACTAGCGCATGTTTCAAAAACAAAACATAACTTCTCAATATCTTAAAAAATGGAAATATCTAATTTAAAAAAAATCAAGTGCTTACACTCATCTGTCTCAAGTTTATGTCACGTCGAAAGCACTAAATACCAAGTCAAAGTTGAGTCTTTTATTAATCAAGCAAGTCTGAAGTCCTAAAACTTACAACTCAAGCCAAGTCATCAGATGAAAACGTTGGCATTGCATGTTTCTGCAAACAACCGGACACCCTACATTTGTACATTTCATGTGTCATATCAGTGCTTCTAAAGTGACGCTGTATATGAGCTGACTTTGTCATCAGGAGGTGGAGGGAACTGTGGAGGGTATGACACTTATGTGAGACGCCTGCCAAGCTGCAGACCACTGTTCAAGACCAACAAGCAACAGAAACTTTTTCAGGACCTTGAGTTTTTGAGTGACCAGTCGCTGTGTCTCCACAGGGGATAGCGCCACAAAAAGTGGGTATTTTAAGTCAAATCATGATCTTTCTAACTATAATCAAGTGTTTTGTTTGCCTAAACTAAACCACACCTTAACTGCAGCCTTATTAAAACATAAAGAAACATAAACTTCCAATGTATCTGCTGCGTAATATTGTACAAATGTAACATATGTGGGGTTCTGGCAGTTGGATTGATGCGACTCGAGTCTGCCATCTCTGTTAAATGGGTATTTAATATGATATGTTAATACAGCTGAATGTCAGGGTTGAATATATGTTCTCCCCAGCGCCCTGCTGGAACAGGACTTATTGGCTGTTCTTAGAGGAGAGGACGTCTTCTCATAACTCCACAGTGTCTGGGTAAATAGCAGCACAGGGCCTTTTTCTCCCTCATATTACTCTCTACATCTTTCACTGTTTTTCTAGCTCCTATCACCCATTAAAAAAACGCATTCCTCATCACCTAATTGTCTCTGATTCAGTGTCTCTGAGACATTCCCGCAGTCGGACAGTAACAGAACCTGAGTAACTGAAAGCAGGAGCTTTCTGATGTTGTTATTTCTTCATTCTCTGCAGCCAGTATGGGGGTAAGATAAGTTGCCGGAGGCAGGTGGTATCTCCTGACTGAAGGGAAACACGTTTCTCCCCGGGAATAACCTTCACTCCCGCAGGAAGGAAAACATTTACTGAACTTCTGTGAAAAGAGGAATGTGGTTTTTATTCAGTGTGAGGGAGACTGTTTCATGTATTTTTAGTTTAGTAGGACTTAAAAGGTCAACACAAACCGAGAAAAGTCAGAAGTTTCCCAAACCTACAGAACATCATGGAGTCCAGTTTTTGTATGTGTGTTGTTTCTCCATGTTTTTCTGCAGCAGGTAAAAACCTTTTACCTCCAAATGTGAACTTCTCAGTCTGGTTTCAGGCTTAGCGGTGATTCGTTTTCGGATAATCCTATGAGATATATTTATTTATAACTCTCTGTGGGTTTGGCTCTACACACACACCTCCTTATACATTTAATCCAGTGTTAATATAAAATATTAATTAGAGCAGCTTTAAGGAGTTAGAGAAGTATTTTCTCAACTTTATAAAAAATCCTGGAGCTTATCTCAAAACTTAGAATAAATAATAGGCTTCAGTTTTAATTCATTTATACTTGAAGTGCAGCATGGAAATTTAACCTCAATTTAATGAATGAAGAACTATTAAGAGAGAAATTGTATTTTACTGCAGGGGATACGGAAGTGTTATCTTGCTGTTTGACAAGAAAACAATACATTTGCTCGAAAAACAAAAGAAAGCAATTAATTACAGTTTCCTGTGGTGAAGAAAAATGTAAACTAGTTACTTATTTAAATATGCACTGCTCAAAAACATTACGGGAACACTTCATCATCACAGTCTAACAGTCTAAACTTCAGGGATATCAATGTGTCCATTCAGGAAGCACAAGTGGTTGTAAATCAGTTTCAGCTGCTTTGGTGCAAATCAAAGTGACAACAGGTGCAGTGGAGAGGCAAAAGCAAGACAACCCCCAAAAAGGGAATGGTTCTACATGTGGTGTCCACAGACAGTTGCTCTCTCCTTATCCTTCCTGACTGATTCTGCTCTAGTTTGGTCTTCTGCTAGTGTCCTTGGCACTACTGGTAGCATGAGGCGGCACCTGCAGCCCAATCAGGTTGCACAGGTAGTCCAGCTCCTCCAGGATGGCACATCCATTTGTGTGCTTGCAAGAAGTATTACTGTGTCTCCCAGCACAGTCTCAAGAGCATGGAGGAGACACCAGGAGACTGGCCGTTACACGAGGAGAGCTGGACAGGGCCGTAGAAGGGCATCAACCCAGCAGCAGGACCGGTATCTGCTCCTTTGTGTGAGGAGGAACAGGAGGAGCACTGCCAGAGCCCTACAACTTGACCTCCAGCAGGCTACTGGTGTGCATGTTTCTGACCACACTGTCAGAAACAGACTCCATGAGGGTGGCATGAGGGCCCCATGTCCTATAGTGGGACCTGTGCTCACAGCCCAGAACCGTGCAGCTCAATTATTCACCAGAGAACACCAGAATTGACACGTCCACCACTGGCACCTCTTCTCCTCACAGATGAGAGCAGGTTCACACTGAGCACATGTGACAGGCGTGAAAGAGTCTGGAGATGCTGTGGTTAATGTTATGCTGCCTGTGACATCATCCAGCATGACCAGTTTGGCGGTGGGTCAGCGATGGTCTGAGGAGGCAGATCCTTGGAGGGTCACACAGACCTCCATGTCATAACCAACAGTACCCTGACTGCTGTTAGGTACCAGGATGAAATCCTCAAAGTGATTGTCAGACCTTACGCTGGTGCAGCGGGCCCTGGGTTCCTCCTGGTGCAGCGGGCCCTGCGTTCCTTCTGATGCAGCGGGCCCTGGGTTCCTCCTGGTGCAGAGGGCCCTGGGTTCCTCCTGGTGCAGAGGGCCCTGGGTTCCTCCTGGTGCAGCGGGCCCTGCGTTCCTTCTGATGCAGCGGGCCCTGGGTTCCTCCTGGTGCAGAGGGCCCTGGGTTCCTCCTGGTGCAGCGGGCCCTGCGTTCCTTCTGATGCAGCGGGCCCTGGGTTCCTCCTGGTGCAGCGGGCCCTGGGTTCCTCCTGGTGCAGAGGGCCCTGGGTTCCTCCTGGTGCAGTGGGCCCTGGGTTCCTCCTGGTGCAGAGGGCCCTGGGTTCCTCCTGGTGCAGCGGGCCCTGCGTTCCTTCTGATGCAGCGGGCCCTGGGTTCCTCCTGGTGCAGCGGGCCCTGGGTTCCTCCTGGTGCAGAGGGCCCTGGGTTCCTCCTGGTGCAGTGGGCCCTGGGTTCCTCCTGGTGCAGAGGGCCCTGGGTTCCTCCTGGTGCAGAGGGCCCTGGGTTCCTCCTGGTGCAGCGGGCCCTGGGTTCCTCTTGGTGCAGAGGGCCCTGGATTCCTCCTGATGCAGCGGGTCCTGCGTTCCTCCTGGTGCAGCGGGCCCTGGGTTCCTCCTGGTGCAGAGGGCCCTGGGTTCCTCCTGGTGCAGTGGGCCCTGGGTTCCTCCTGGTGCAGCGGGCCCTGGGTTCCTCCTGGTGCAGCGGGCCCTGGGTTCCTCCTGGTGCAGAGGGCCCTGGGTTCCTCCTGGTGCAGTGGGCCCTGGGTTCCTCCTGGTGCAGAGGGCCCTGGGTTCCTCCTGGTGCAGCGGGCCCTGCGTTCCTTCTGATGCAGCGGGCCCTGGGTTCCTCCTGGTGCAGCGGGCCCTGGGTTCCTCCTGGTGCAGAGGGCCCTGGGTTCCTCCTGGTGCAGTGGGCCCTGGGTTCCTCCTGGTGCAGAGGGCCCTGGGTTCCTCCTGGTGCAGAGGGCCCTGGGTTCCTCCTGGTGCAGCGGGCCCTGGGTTCCTCTTGGTGCAGAGGGCCCTGGATTCCTCCTGATGCAGCGGGTCCTGCGTTCCTCCTGGTGCAGCAGGCCCTGGGTTCCTCCTGGTGCAGCGGGCCCTGGGTTCCTCTTGGTGCAGAGGGCCCTGGGTTCCTCCTGGTGCAGCGGGCCCTGGGTTCCTCCTGGTGCAGAGGGCCCTGGGTTCCTCTTGGTGCAGAGGGCCCTGGGTTCCTCCTGGTACAGAGGGCCCTGGGTTCCTTCTGGTGCAGCGGGCCCTGGGTTCCTCTTGGTGCAGAGGGCCCTGGGTTCCTCCTGGTGCAGTAGGCCCTGGGTTCCTTCTGGTGCAGCGGGCCCTGCGTTCCTCCTGGTGCAGCGGGCCCTGGGTTCCTCCTGGTGCAGCGGGGCCTGGGTTCCTCTTGGTGCAGAGGGCCCTGGGTTCCTCCTGGTGCAGCGGGCCCTGGGTTCCTCTTGGTGCAGAGGGCCCTGGGTTCCTCCTGGTGCAGAGGGCCCTGGGTTCCTTCTGGTGCAGAGGGCCCTGGGTTCCTCTTGGTGCAGAGGGCCCTGGGTTCCTCCTGGTGCAGTAGGCCCTGGGTTCCTTCTGGTGCAGGACAATGCCCGGCCTCATGTGTCCAGAGTGTATAGGCATTTCCTGGATGATGAAGGCATTGATGCCATTGACTGGCCCTCTGGTTCCCCTGACCTAAATCCAATTGAACACCTATGGGACGTTATGTATCAGTGTACCTGACGCCACCAAGTACCACCACAGACGGTCCAGGAGCTCACTGATGCCCTGATCCAGGTCTGGGAGGAGATCCTCCAGGACGCCATCGGCCAACTCATCAAGAGCATGTCCAGACATTGTCAGCAGTGCATACTACTGACAGCGTCCCTTGTTCCCTTAATTTTTGAGCAGTGTATAATCCTTGTCTTTAATGCTATAAAAAGCACAGTATATATCTTTTAATCGTGTGTTTGAACTTTTTGTATAAAGTTATAATGAGCACTTTCACACAAACATTGTGCTTCTCATTAGAACATATAATAACAATGTGTGAAATGTGTATGAATGTGGCCATGAACAAATGAGGCTGGCATGTACATTTTCACATTTTCACCACCCTGACCTCCACACTCTGCTCAGCTACATAACTTACCAAAAGTTGGCTCTGGACATAAACAGTGTGCTGTGGAATCATCCAGTATCAACAGAGGTCCTTGGGATATTGTGCCACCTCATGTTTTTTTCAAACATCTCTGAAAACTTCTTGTAGGTCAATTTCTAACAAGACTAAGAGCAGAGTTGTGCAAGTTCACACCTCACAAGAGCTAGCACAAAGTTCAGTTCACACAGATTATTAGGTTCACATTCGTAGTTCTTTTTTTGGACTGTGCACTTAGTTTAAAATCAAAATAGTAAACTACTTAAAGTTTGGATTTGTTTTTTGTTTTTTTTTTTCAGTTGGAATCTGTAGTGATTTGATTTTTAAATATTGAAATGAGGTAGCTGAGCGGTAGCTGTGTTTTCTGAATTGCCAGTTGCATTAGCCGTGTTGGTGTTATCTCAAAGTCTTCCTTGTCAAATAGTGTTTCCCTCTTGTTGAAATACATCCTTTTACTGGTTTCAAAACATCTTGCCAAAGGAGTTGAAAATTAGCTAGCTGACTAACACTGGAAATGAAATGAAAGAATGCCCCCTTCTATGTTTAGGGTTAGGGATAAGATTTGGTTTAGATTTCCTTAGGGGTAAACTAAAATCGATGACGAACAGTCTTTGACACACCAGCCTGTGGGATGACGTAAATCGCCATCCCAGGTGCCATAACACACAGTATTAATAACACTTGCGTTTTATGGTTATTAGTTATTAATGCATTCATTCTCACACCGTATACCAAAAAAAAAGAAAAAAAGGGCAGGTTCAATGAACATGTTCACGAACAACACTGACTAAAAGTCATTCTGGTAGCTCTGTGAGGACGATACGTGGGCACAACGGTGCTTTGAGCTAAATGCTAATTAGTTAATCATGTTTAGCAAGGAACGTTTATCTGTATAGTACAAGTCAACAGGACAGTTCAAGGAAAACGCATGAAGACATGCTTCATATGAATATGATCAACATTTTAATATTTACTGATAAGCACTGAAAAACAAAACACAGCTGATGCTGATGGAAATGTCATTAATTTTGCAGGTATTTTGTTGTAAACCAAAGTATTAGACACATTTTGGGCGTCTGTGGCTCAGAGGTAGAGCAGGTCATCCTTTAACCGGAAGATAGGTGGTTCAATCCTGGCTCCTCCAGTCCACATATCCCGATGGCTGTGTGAGAGCATGTGAATGGTTATGTGTGGTAATCTCAGCCACCAGTGTGTGAATGTGTGTATGTGAATGTGACGTGTAGTGTTAAAGTGCTTTGAGTGGTTGGAAGACTAGAAAAGCACTATACAAGTGGTGTCATTAGATGAAAAGCCAAAGGTTCACCGAAGTTTTTGCCCTCACCGCAAAACATTTCAGGACAATAAATCCAATAGTTGTCAAGAAATTTCACCAGAAAAATGTAGCACATAGTGGCACTAGAGGAAGCAATGGGATCATCACAGTCAGTTGGATTCATCCTCTGGGACCATGAATGTCTGTTAAAAAACTCATGGCAGTTCATCCATCCGTTGTTGAGGTGGACGAATAGAGTCTGACATCGCCATCTCTACAACAACGCAGCTCGTGTGAGTAAAACATGATTAGTAATCTTGTGTTGTGGCTGTTATTGGAGATCTTTGTATCTGATGAGAAAGCTTTATTTGCTGCGCAGAGAGACAACAAGAGAACTAAAGAGACAGACAGCACAGCTCAGTATGACATTTAACTACTCACAGGGCAAGCTTCATTACACACACACACACACACACACACACGCTGTGCTCTCTGTCAGAGGACAGAAGGAGTTTGAGGGGTCTAAATGTCTCTGTGAGTGGGGAGGACACGGAGGTCAGGCGTCAATCACTCTTCTGTGATCTGTTAAATGTCTGTTAGATTCCCGTCCTTAAAATTAATATTGACTCAGGAACCTGTGAAGACTAGGTCACACACACACACACACACACACACACACACACACACACAGAGTACATTAACCCTGTCAGGTAAAAGCCATCTTAAATGTCAGCCTTGTTCTGCCTGGATGCTCGGACATCTCTGACATTAATATCCTCAAAGGATTTATGAGATTTGATGAGCCTGAAAGGTCGCTGGGTTCAACCACTGCAGAAACTAAGAACTGGAAGATGTGTGGAGAGGAAGGAAAGGAGACCAGAGCTGTGGAAAAAAAGAGGAGCAAGGACAGACAGAATGACGGATACTGTATACATTGAAGAAGTACATGAGAAGGGAAAAGACACGTGATGGTATGAAAAACGAGAAGGAGACGGAAGACAGGAAGAGCAGTGAGCAGAAATATGAGAAAGGAAAGAGACAGTAAGAGTCCAGTGAGACAGAATTAGTCCGCCTCAGTCATGCCTTTCTGTCCTCTGTCTTCACCCACTTCTTCCTTTCTCAGGCCCCTGCTTTGCCATTCTCCATCCATCCACCAGATGACCTCAGACTTTCCCACCTGTCCCACTTACATGACTCTTTCACTCACCTGCTCACCTGTTTCCACTTCCCCTCATCAGCCCTGCCTCAAATACAGCCCATTTTCTTTGTGCTTGGCTTTCGAGCTGTCTCAATCAGTATCTGTTCCTGCCTTTACCTGTCTGTCTGCGCGCTTATATGTCTTCACCTCTAAAAGAAATCACGCAGCTCTTCCTGTCTGCCTGGATTTGATCCTTTTGGATCCATTCTCTGCTGCCTCACACTCACCTGCCTGACAACACAGGTGTTAACGATGGAGTGAAATCTTAAAGGCTCTGCAGACTGACACTGGGAGAGCTGGGCTATGATGTCACCACACTGCATGTACAAATAAGAATGATGAAGGTGTTAATTGTTGCACCCTAAAGGGGAGCAGAGTTCATTGAATCAAGCGAGCACAGCTTGTAGAAACACCTACACTGCACCGCTCCGCACAGCAAACGCAGCCGGTGGGTATTGACGGACGGCGGAGCACGCAGCGGATAACCAGCGCTACCGTTCTGCAACGGACACGCATCCAGTGGAAATCCGGCGTAAGGCTTTGATGGAAATAACCCAGTGCCAAGTCATGTCAAAACATCTCCAGTCAAACAATACGTGCATTCATTCCTTTTTGTACCCATGTCTAGAAAACATTACCATTTGTGTGGTTTTCTTTGCAGTCAATCATCGTTAAGAATTTAATGTGACGTGTGATTAGCCCACTACCTCAGTAGCTACAACTCATACAAGCCCCTTTTACACTGCCAGATATCTGGCGAATGTTGGGCCGTTTTGCCGGCAAGCTGCGAGTGTTTAGACACACAGAGCCAGATTGGCGAGTTGATCCGAGGTGCCCAATTTCCCGCCGTGTAGGGTAGACATATTGCTGGAACCTTTTTGGTTTAAACAGACCGAGGCGGCCTTCCGCAACGGGAGGGGCTGTTGAAGACTTGTGGGAGGAGCTGTTGATGACTTGTAGGAGGAGCTGTTGATGACGCCACACGTGCGAGCCACTGGCGGTGGATAGACAGGAAACAGCTGATAGCAGCAATGAGCAGCTAGTAGCAAGAGGGAAACACAAATCTGACAGACACTGTAAAGATGAGCAACTGGGGAGACAAGGAATTGCGCGCCCTCCTTGTCCTCGCAAAGATGGCGGGAACGGTGAAGAATGGGCCGACTTATGAGACAACGGCTTCCCTCCCACGTCACTGTTTACGTAGTCTGAGTGGGCGGAAGTTCGCTGCATAGATCAGCCTCTCATTGGGCGGAACGAGCCACCCGCTGAAGTCCCGCCCTACCACCTCCGGTTGTCATAGTCGACAAACGTCCTTTACTAACTTTTGCGGTGTTTGAGCCATTTTTCTGCCATGGTTCGCGTCCTGTAGGCGATATTTTTGTGGGCGTGTTACACCAAAACCTGTTTCCCCCGGCAATATTTTTGCAAGCGCACTGTTGCTGTGGCACCACCCAGAACGATTGTGATTGGCTGAAAGAAATAAAAAAAGCTGGGGTGTTTTTTTCTCCAATCTTAAAGTGAGAGTCGGCACAGCCAGACCTTTCTTTTCTTGAGAAAGGTCTGGTGAGCGAGACTACTGTTTACGTCACACACTGAGCTACACGTTTTGTTACTTGCTCACGCCCCCCATTGCCCCGAAAAAGGCGCATTCTGTATCAACAGAAGTAGGCAGGCGGCATTTTGCTGCACTCCCCAATTTTGTTTTTATACTGCCAATGCTGAAAAAAGACTGATTGGGCTTTCCTGCAAATTTGCACAACTCCTGTTTAAAAAGGGCGACAGTCTGTGGTGTGGTAAAGTTGATCACACTAAATGAGTGGTGGTGGCATTATACACAACTGAGTGCTTCCATTCATATGATGGGTATTGAATGAAGTAGAGACAAGACTAGGACAAAACCAAGGATATGACTGGATCGTGTTTGAAACGCGTGAGGGCTTTTAATTTGAAACAATGGCTTTTAATTTGAAACAGAAAGTGGTGGCATTCATTCAGTCACAGACTTGTAAATACATGTTAAAATAAAGAACAATACATTTATGCCCAGTTCAGACCAATGATTGGTGACGAGACAAAACCGTTTTAGAACGCTGCAGAGAAAAGTTGCTGCGGTGTGAACAGACCGTCTGACCTCGACTCAAGCCGGCTGCTGGTGTCAACTGCAACTCAGCTGGTCAGGTTGCCCACTGATGGAGTTGCTCTTTGCTCGATTTTACACAAACCACAACATTTTGCATTGCATAAATTAGCCCAGCAGCTGACTAAGTTTTCTTCTTCTCATATGAAGCCAGGATGAATCATACAAGACTTCAAATGCTATTTTGCAGGGGGTTTATTGTCTTCACAATTTATTGCTTCTTATCTGTAAAATGAATATAAATAAAAGCTTTCCTGCCTTATTTTGATGAACTGGATGCTGTTCTAGAAGAGATTAATTGACACATCCAGTCTAATGCTCCTGGATTTGAGCTTGCTCTTTCTGTGAATGGTTCTCCATGTTGTGCAGCAAGATGAAACACTTAAATTTGCACCCAAAACACTGTCAGAACTTTTATTAACAACTCTCAACACAGCCTCCATAAGTCTAAACATTTCTAAACAGCTCTAAATTAAACACAGTTATAGCACTGCCCACTTGTTTTGATTGACACGTGATTTATATTGGAAGTGTAAAGAGAGTTTTCCACTCCATACCACAAAAGTTTCCGCAAGGTTCTTTGAATTAAACCGCCCACCAGAGTTCTCTTAGCACTCCTGCAGGCTCCAGACCCGAGCCTCATCACTTTCACCCTCTGCTATCCATTATCCCCAACCTCTGTCGGACTCTTTAGCACTCCTCAGCGCTCATTAACAATGCTGTCAACCTCAATTCCCCCACCAGGCAAAGCTCATGTAAGCCGAGTGCATCTCCCCAGAATAATAACCGAGCTTTCTAATTATAGCCTCAGCATGATTGTGCAGTTTAGTGCATTTTTAGTGGTGATATGTATAATTTCTGTCCAAGTGGAAAACAGAATTACTGGAAGTTATAGCCAGTGTTGGGGAAGTTACTTTTAAAAAGTAGTGTTTGCGCGTTACTCGTTACTTCTTAAAAAAAGTAATCCCTTACTTTACTTAGTTACCCTCTGTGAAAAGTAACTTTTTATGTTACTCGTTACTTTTACGTTACTTTTATGGTGCTTGACTTTGGGTAGAACCCCATCTCATTTCCTAAATGTGAAAAAATCCAAGTTTCCCACTGGTATTTACCACTTTGGTGATAAAGATTAAAGAGTGAGAGTTAATTTGTGTTAACTAGGCTACATGAATTTGTTACATGACAGATTACTACTACTAATAGCCTATTTGCCAGACCTGCTGCATCACTGAATGAGGAAAATATTAATATTCACAGACACTATCTTTGAACAAATAGTGTCATATTCATGAATAAATCATTTTCTGTTCTGTTATTACGTGTGTAACTGTGAGACTGTGTTTGTGTAACAGACTCATACTTTGCAGTAAGCTACAGACCTGCACGAATAAATTAATTCATTTTCTCTTCTGGTATGGTATGGTAGGTACTTTATTAACCCCTCCGGGGGAAATTTCAATGTCACAGCAGCAATTTAAAATACACAAAACAGAAGCTGCTGCAACAGGCTGCCGTTCACACAGCTCCAGGAAGGTAGGCAGGTTATGATTGTTTTGTTTTCTGTTAACACAATGCTGCATTTTATTGATGTTTTGGGGGTCGTTTTGATTTCCTTTGAGGTTCCGGGGTCGTATGTTGCCCATTTCTGAGGTCTGACTAGCGAGGTTAACGTTACATTAAACAACACTTACCCAGCCATACAAGTGCTGTTCGCTGTCAGTATATAGTTGGTCGACTTGTTCAGAATTGCCCAGGTCTTGTACATTAGTTAACGTTACTGTTTTGTGTCCTTGTCGCTGGCTCGGCAGTACTTCGGTCCGTAGAGCACAAAAACCATCAGATAAATCCCGGTATTCAATATCTTGGACATGACCGCAAAGTACAAAATTATACACATCAAGGGATTTATATGCCTTGAGTTTTTCATGTGTATAAACGCTGGGTTTCTCCACAAGATGTAAAAAAATGTCCGGCCACTGTAGCTTAGGCCATTTCGTTGGGTTGGTGACCCACTGACCCGACATTAAGTACGGGTCAGGAAACCTCGCTCCGTTGCTAATTGTTAGCTTATTACAATAAGCTAACCTGTCTTCGGTTGACAAACCGTTAAAATAATCCGAGGAGGCGTGTGTATCTTCCATATTCCTCATACGATTCTTGATTTTGGCGCTCCTGTCTGTACTGTTGACATGGCAACTGTCACAGTTCCTGCCTAGTGCGCAGCTGAGGCAGACAGGCAGTGTCACCGTCAAATCTGTCCCCGGGAAAAGTAACGTTGTGCCCAACTGACAAAGTAACTACGTTCCGTTACCATATTTTCAGTAGTAACGCGTTACACTACTTTTTACCCAATAAAAGTAGTTACGTTATTGTACCGCGTTACACACAACACTGGTTATAGCTCATTTATTGAAGGTGTTCATTATTCGAGCTTTTTCAGGCTGTGCAGATTAAGGAAACATTACATGAGACACCTCTACTTTCCTTCCCCAAACTTTCCTCCTTTTTCTTGTTTTGCCCTTGAGTTGTCTTCTCTCTGCTCCTCTTCTTCTCTCTCCTGGCATGGGAAGAGAACATTTCAGCTGGTTGCAGCTGCTGTGATGGCTGTGTTGTAGCGGTTTCACATTGGCTGTTATAGTGATAACCAGCTCCCATTAATCATGGGATTGACACCAGCTCCAGAAACGCTGACATGTTGGCTCGTGTGACGAAGGCAATTAGACTGAGAACAGTAGCTGGAGAGACAAGGTGTCCGTCCAGAGTCAAAACTCAAACCTCATCAATCAAAAGTCGGAGTGCAAAGCTCTGAAGGTGTCCAACAACATCCTGTCCACCCCTAACAATTGAATCAGTTTATGTAGATCAAGTTTGTGCTTCAGGAAATAAGTTTTTGAGCTTTTATTGTTACAGTCAGTTGCATTAAATTACGTCACATTTATGTGGCAGAGTTTTTAATCAGTGTGAGAGACAGACAGGCCATGAGTTTAACGTATCAACAGTATACAGTATGTCAGACATTTTTTGCTTCGGCAACTCTTGGTGGTAATTTCAAAAAGGAAATGTCTCTCAGTCCTCCTTTATTTTAAAGTAATGCTAAAACTGTTACTTTAGAAAAGTCTTCTGAAAGAGCAGTGTGTTCATGGGTCAGTGGTCTCCACACTTAAACAAAGCCATGGATGGTATTTAAATGTGAGTTACAGCCTTAGTTAACAGCAGAGAAATTATACTTGAAGGGGATTTTTTACTTTTCATCTCAAAACAATTAGGCAGACACATTATGAAGCTTAAAGCTCGTGTCTAAAAATCTATTGTTCCATTGTTTGGGGCGGAGTGTGAAACTTCATGCAGCTCCTTCCCAGGTGCTTGGTGACCTTGGTGAAGTTACCAAGGTTAAGTTATATCTACCAGACACCATAGAAGGCTTTAAAATAATTTGAAAATACTAAAGTCTGACACTGTCTAACATCTAAAGATGATGTGAGTTTTTAGTCACATAAAACTATACGATATGCAAAGACTGGGGATCTTACAGAGTCAGTATTTTCAAGACTACAACTAGAGTCCGTTTTAGAGTATTTCCCATCCTGCTCCTGGTGGAAAATATTACACCAAACTCCCCTTAAGAAAAATAGCATCTTAACAGTTCTCCTAGGTGTCCACAAAAACACAGCACTCTCAATCCAGCATCAATATAATCTATACTGAAAGTGTATTTGCGTTCGAACTTTACATTTTGGATTTTGTCGCCTCAGCTTGTCACCAGCCGCTGGTTAGCTGCACTATTGTAGAGGGAGGAGACTGTGGGAGTGAGAGGCGAACTTGGGCAGTCGCCCCCGGCGTCATTTACAAAGGTACCCTGTAGTAGCTGTATGAGACGCAGAGGGCGAAGGCATTTTTTGACACTCCAGGCAACTCATTCATTCATACATTTTCCTTAACTGCTTATCCTGTTGGGGGTCACAGGGGGGCTGGAGCCTATAACAGCTGACACTGGGCGAGAGGCAGGGTTCACCCTGGACAGGTCACCAGACTATCACAGGGCTGACACATAGAGACAGACAACCACTCACACTCACATTCACACCTACGGACAATTTAGAGTCACCAATTAACCTGCATGTCTTTGGACTGTGGGAGGAAGCCGGAGTACCTTGCGCCCCACAAATGACGTTACGTCTTTACCGTACAGTTATGTATTTAATGTAAAGGTACTGTGGTTAGGTTTAAGAAAAGAAACATGATGAGGACATATCTCCAAATAAGATAAGATAAGGTAAGATACACTTTTATTGATCCCATAATTGAGAAATTCCAGTGTTACAGCAGTCAAGGAAAAAGAGTTGGATTAAAGATTTCAAAATTAGACTTAAAAAACTTAAATAACTAGGCATGCAAATAAGTACAAAAATCCAAGGGTTGGCGATAAATAACAATAACAATAATAATAATAATGAAAATAATAGGAAGTGGATAATAATGAGCAGCAGTGAATGAGAATGAGCAGTGGATAAAGGGAGCACATCTAGTGCAAGTGATTGTATGTGCAAAACAGCAGACAGCTGTGGTGTCCCACACAGTGACCCACACAGTTCACACAGCTACCCTGCTCTCTGCTTCTTGTTCAGTGCTGGTAAGAGCGCAGCTATTGGTTGTCGACAATGTTCATGTCATTGAGCATCACCATGTGCTTGAGCCAAGACTAAAAACTTACCATAAAATTAAACTTTTTCGGGGTGGCATGGTGGTACAGTGGTTAGCATTGTCTCCTCACAGCAAGAGGGTTCCTGGTTCACTCCCCCAGGGTGGGGGAGCCCTTCTTTGTGCAGTTTGCATGTTCTCCCTGTGTCAGCGTGGGTTTCCTCCAGGTGCTCCAGCTTCCTCCCACAGTCCAAAGACATGCAGGTTAATTGGTGACTCTAAATTGTCCGTAGGTGTGAATGTGAGTGTGAATGGTTGTCTGTCTCTATGTGTCAGCCCTGTGATAGTCTGGTGACCTGTCCAGGGTGAACCCTGCCTCTTGCCTGATGTCAGGTCCAGAAAAATTACGGAAAATAAATGAATTATGTTTATCAGGACTTCAACATGAGAAAAAGACTGATGTTAGACAGTTTAGATTGAGTTTTCTGACCACCTTACACCAAATGATTGAGATCACATGAGACGCTACAGCTCTAGCAAAACTCATGATTTTATTCTGACATTTAATATTTGTCTGTGACAGGGATGTCACCTGAAAAGTCGGTAGGGTAATGTCGGCCCTATACCAAACTTACCGGAAGAAAAATTCCCATAAATCACCTTTGCTTAAGATTGTTTTTGTACAATTATATTACATTTTCAGCATCAGCATCATTTAATCAGTGCAACACCTCACACAACAGAAAAAGCTATTAACAGCCAGCATTACGTGCAGTCACCAGAGAAACCAAAGAGGTCACATTTAAGTTTTCGTGACAGCAAACATCTGTTTCACTCTAATGTCCTTTAGCAAAACTGAATCCTTGCCAAGTCCAGAAATGCTGCTCTGCAGGCAACATATTTTAACTCACAGGAGTTGGAATAAAGTCACAGCACTACACCTCATCTCTTAGTTTTAATGTTTGACTTTTTTTCAGGTAAATTAGCACCAGTTCCCTCCCTCTGCAGAGCTCTGTACATCTTTCTATTCAATGCTGCAGTGTTATCTTCCTTTGAGGCCGTGCTGCTGCAGTACAGGAGCTGTCCATTAAGTCTTTATGGAGTGAAACTTCTCTGTTGTTACATCTGCACGGATGTATTCAATTAATTTTTTTGTCAGCTCTGAGGGTGAGCCAGGTCAGACCTGGTAAAACTGGCTCATCACATCTTTTTCACTTAATGAAGCGAGTCTGCTGCAGCCCAGAAACACAAACGACCACACATCGCATCACGTCAGCGTATTCCAGTAAGTGCCATCACTCCATAACGTAAACTTGTAGTGCAGTTAAAGTCTGCCGCCGCATTTGATCTGTTTGAAGGATGCCAGCCACTGTGAAAGTGTGGAGGTGCTGCTGTGTACGCAGACATTTGTAAAGGGCAGAGTTTGTGCAGATGCAGCTGTTTTAAAAGTTCAAGCTTGAACTATGTGCTTTCTGAATTACTGCCACAGTTTGGCTTCATCCTTCAGTGTCGAGAGGGAACGTCACATGTCGCTGTCTTTACAGTTATTAAAGTGACAAAGAATGAGTGAATTTGAATTCTACATTAATTTCGGTCATGATCCAGGAGCCCTTTGTTGCAGTGAAGATTAACGATCAGGGCTTTAAGACACACTGAACCTTGGCTTGTTTGTTTGCTTCGTGTTTCCAATTCTGTCCTCTGCACTGGGACATTACAAGAGCTGTTTTTCTTTACGGAGGCCTGCTGATTTCATCACTGACTGGAACTGCTGTACACGGTACAGTCTGTCCTGTCTGTGATTTCTTTCTTTCCTGACCCCTTACTTTGTTTCAGTTAAAGTAAAGGAGTTCTGTGTGGTTGCATCCTTGTGTATATTTGTGTCTAAATACAGAATCTTTATCGTGGTCTGTAGGAGCTGAGTCTATTACTTGCAGCTGCTGAGATGTTTCACCCGACCTGACCTGGCTGACGCGCTTTCCACGGTTGATGCCACAGCTTCCTTGGTTGTGTTGTGTTCAGACAATAAACTGCAGGTTCCAGTTGCAGAACAATTGTTGTATTTTTTCATACCTGCAAATACAGGTTGAATAAATGTCCAATGCTTTATCTTTCATCCAAACTGAATACACAGTTTACAGCACGTTGCGCCACAGCAGTAAAAAACCCTTTGCCTTTCCAGGGTGAAACACCTACCTTTATACACTAATGCTCAAAATACCAATACAGCGCCACCCAGCATACATACATAGTGAATACATTAATGTCTACTGAGTGAAATGACAAATTTGTCTCTCACATGGTCACTGAGAATTCATGATTATAGCCTGACATGCAGGCTTCCTGTAAGAGACAGGTGCAGGACAACTCACATGCAGGTTTCTGTTTGTCGATCTAAATCAATGTTCCAGTATTGAACTGTAGGTCGAGTGTGGGGGTCAATGATCCTGAACATGGAAAAAACACATGAGGAATATAGTTACTAAGAACTAGTCCATACCCATTGGTAGCTTTGTCACCTTCTACCTATGCCAATCCTCAATGCCTATGTGCAGTTTCACATAGATTGACCACGTCAGTGAGTAGAAAAACATGGGACAGACAGAATGACTGACTGACAGAATGACACACTGACAGTTTCCGTGATTATGTACAGCATACCATACCATGACTTAGTGATACCAAAAATTAGAAAAGCAAAAACATTGGTCCACAGGGGGAGCCACAGCGATCGGTCGCATTTTAGCCATTTTAAGCATTTTTCTGTTGTTATAGCGCCACCCAGTTGCCAATTAGAGTTAAATTTCTTCAGTCACCTTGAGGCGTCCTGTTCTACATATCTACCAAGTTTAGTAAAAATCCATATGGTGGTTAGGCCTAGATAAGAAATGAGCTCTCTAGCGCTCCCATTTTGTTTGATGGGGTCAATAATGGAGGGGTCCCCTCAGATTATGTGTGGTCATATGCCTACAAAGTTGCGTGGTGATGGGTGAAACCCTTGAGATGTTATACACCTTTATGTGATGAGCCACGCCCTCCGCAATATTCATTGCCTTATAGAAGCTCAGTTTTAGTAAGTTTTCCAACTTTTGCCAAGAGGGAACTTTAGATATTGGTCCCTAGATTATGTTCACCCAGTTTCATGCAGATCGCTCAAACTTCCTAGGAAGAGATCCATTTGAAGTGTTTTTCAAAAAATTCAAAATGGCGGAAAATCTATATAACCGCAAGTTATGGGTTCTTGAGGCAAATGTGTTCCTCATGAGGAGAGGCATCTCTGTGCAAAGTTTCATGTCTCTACGACATACGGGGCATGAGATATGCCCATTCAAAGTTTGCAATTTCAGTCGGTTGCTATAGCGCCCCCCTTTGGCCAATTGATGTATTATTGCTACATCCTCCCATGACCCTCTACCACTGTGCCAAATTTCACATGGATTGACCAAGTCAGTGAGGAGAAAAACATGGAACAGACACACCGACATCATCGTCATCGTTTATTCGCTAAATCTGTTTCCTTTGCCAAAAGTCGCATTTTCCTAATATCGATATGCTGACTTTTCCACCCCCTCCAAGCGTAAAAACTTTTTTGCGATATTTTGCCCTTTTTTCGAATTTCTGGCGTTTCCATTCAAGTTCGCAATTGTTGAAAATGTGCATAAAAATAGGTGGATGGAAACCTGACTAATGTGGCACAGAGTAGTTGGAGAGCTGGAGTAGAAATGCTGCATGCTGATGAGCTGATGAGGCAGGTGTGCTTGATGAGCTGATGGCAGGCAGGTGAGTACGGTGAGCAGAGTTCAGCGTCGTGCCTGTGGAGTGGCAGACTGGAGCGGAGGGCTACATTTACATAAAAGGGGACCGCAGGGTGTGTTCCAGTTATCGGGGTATCACACTGGTCAGCCTCCCTGGGAAAGTTGACTGGAGGGTGCTGGAATGGAGGCAGCAACCGACCGTTGAACTTCAGATTCAGAAGGAGCAATGCAGATTGTGTCCTGGCTGTGGGACAGTAGACCAGCTCTTTACCCTTGTGAGGCTGCTGGAGGGGTTGTGGGAGTTTGCCCATCCAGTCTACATGTGCTTTGTGGACTTGGATGCTTACGACTGCATCCCTTGGACAATCTTGTGGGGGGTACTGCGGAGTTACAGGGTACCCGGGTCGTTGAGACGAGCCATCCAGTCCCTGTATGACCAAAGGGAGAGTTGTGTCTACATTCAGATGGGACAGCATCTGTGTTGGGAGCCAGGGAATAAAGAGGAATGATAGGTCAACAAGAGGGAGACATTTTGGTCATTTTGCCCTCTCATCCCCTCTGAAATCACCGCCTGGTTACAGAAAACACTCACATAAAGAATGTTTGACCACTCGTACAGAGACAGTGCTGCAGCTCCAGAGAAAGGCCTCCCATTTTAATAATTAGCGCACATTATCTGTGTTCTCAGGGACGGCTCAGTCCTCATTTATGAGCCTGCACTATACTTTCCAAAAGCCAGAAATAAGAGAGATAACCTTGAATTTGAGAGATATAAAATGAGCAGCTGCCCCATTAATGATGAACACCACTGTGACTTTGTGGAGCCGTGCATGCTGAATTGAGTCCTCGCACTGGTGTTCATATTCTCACTGAAAAGTACAAACACATTCAGACCACATTTGGGTGGAAATCTCCCCAAAAAAAATCCAAGGGTGGACAAAGTCAGTCCCTCATTTATTATCAGTGAAGCACAGCCAGGTTTTTACACTGCAATGACATCACCAGTTGGTTGTTGGGTTTCTTCCTACAGTATGTTTGGATACAGTAACACAGATGTAGTAGGATTATGGGCTGATGCATTAAAACATCACATAGAGGTTACAAACTTTGGTCCTTATCCTGGTTTTGATGAACCAAAGTGGAGGATACATCGATGCCTGCTTGCTGCTCTCATCTGTCACCATTTGGACACCAAAATCCACAAGATAAGTGTTAAAATAAATCAGTGTATATGCAACCAGGAACAAATGTTAGTGCAGGTTAACCACATCCTTGATGAATGATAAAACCCGTAAAAGCAGGGCACACGCTGCGTAAGAATCAGATCGATTCTTTACTCTCGACAATCAATAAAGCCCTGATTTTTTTTTATGCTTCAAAAGATTATCTCGCCATATTTTCTTGTGGTGTATGTTAAGATTTTTTTTTTTTTTTTTTTTTTTTTTTTTTTACATCCGCAAATCTGCTTGGAAGTTCATCCTGCTGCATTGATGCAGTGTCACAAACTGGCTCAGTAAATATGAAGAGTAGGAAGTCCACACACCAGAATTTATTAAACTAAGACTTATGTCAGTGAAGACAGCCGTCCATGGATGTGTGTCAGGTGTGCTGTGGAGGTGTTGGAGGTGCAAAACCTAAAAGCAATAATGCCAGGTGGATTGCTGCTGTAGGAAGGGAGAGTCTGAGTGAAATTATGAGGTAGCTTTTACAGCCATGAAGGCCCAGGTGAGCTTAATCAAGGCAATGACCCTCCCATATCAGCCAGCTGCCTGATGAGGCTGGCTGGAGCATCCTCCAAGACAGTGGGAGGGGCATCACACAAGTATTAACATGTTTAATATTTTACAATCTGATATCCTGTTGTGTGGTGAGGGACCCAGAGGATCGGCAGCAGTCTCCACAGCTCTCAGAGGGTTTTAATGCAGTATCATATGGGATTTCACTCAGGATTTACTCACCTCCAGCCAGGCCCCACAAAGTGCTCCGGGCTTTAAAGCCAATTTTTTGTAGTGACCAAAAAATGTAATTGCATCCATCAAGTGATGCCATTCGGCCCAAAAAGACTTTTTGCCATAGGCTGACATAGCTAAAGAGAAGTCTAGAAATCGGTGGATAAAATGATTTGCTGTTACGCCCCAGTCTGGGTGTGCTAGAGTGTGGCATAAAAAGTGAAACATGGGCACAATATGAAGCGAGGACCTCGGGGTGAACCACGGCCGAAATAACAAACAAAACAGGACTGTGGCTCCGACAATAGAAGCAGACTGAATATCAGTTAAGAGACGGATAACACTGTGTTTAGGGTGTTTGCTAGTTTCACTAATCATGTTATTATTTTTGCAGGCTGCGCAGCGTTGTGTAAAATATCAATCAAAGCACATTTAAAAATGTAATTTTAAATAATTTATCAGTGATATATTTCATCATTATTTGTATTTAGATTCATCTCCCTGTCCGTGATCGCTTAATTTGATCCTGTGAAGCACTTTGTTAAGTCTGTTTGAACATGAGCGCTCTGAATGAATTATTGATCATCCTTCTGTTGTTTATTAATCGTACTGATCAAGATTTTTCTACCATGATGGCTTGCAGAAATGTGATAAATTAGTGGTAAGGATGTTACAAGTTTCCACAGCTGTGTGTAATTACAGCTGCTCAGACACTGTTGGAGAACCTCGCCGATGCAACACAGGTCAGTGACATTGCACTGTCTTTGCAGCATTTCTCATGGCCAGGTCTACTGAGCAGTGGAGGACACTAGTATCGATATGCAAACAGGTGTTTAAAGGTGTTTTTCGATCCATTTATGGTGAACTCTGGGTGTGAAAATGAGGCTCGGGCACTTGCGCCCAGCACCGCAATGATCAAGATTCAGGGTTCCAACACATTTTCATGGACAAAATTTTAAAACTTTCCCATGACTTCTCACTGACCCATAATAAAGTTTTTATTTTGGAAAAACATGAACCTCACTGTGTCTGTGGCACTTGCAGGCCTGGTTATGGTACTTTTCTACACACACATACAGGGGAGTCTCGGTTTCCATAGCAAATGTTGCTGCACTATGTCACATACACATGTAATATCTAAAAGCAGACGGCTTGTCCAGAATAAGTTATGGTAAATGAAAACTATGTAAGTTTTCCATTTGTATCAAGCATTAAATAAGTTGAGTTAATTTGCCTGACTTGCCATTGCACGTCCTGCAATGGGACTATTGTGCATCACAAGGTCTATGCTGAAATGATATATCAGACAACCCTGAGTTGACACATATTACAGCTATGTTAAGTCAACAGGTAACTTACAGAAAATAAATTGTTGAATTGAAAATAAACATGTTACAAGAGTAATGCGTTACAGTTATATATTACTTTTTAGCAGTAATGTAACATGTTACCAACAGGATTTTGGGTGATATTATTACATTTACAATGTCATGTAACATGTTACTACCCAAAATAAACTTGGGTAGTACTGTTAGTATTATTAGTGTTTTATTTTTTTTATTTATCTACACTGATCCACACCGGTCTAATTCCACCAGCGCGCCACCAGAGAAATATCCCCCAAAGTTTGGTGTGTGTTCTCATGTCATTCATTATATGTTGCATTATAGAAGGGTGCCAGTGATCATGTGCATTAGCATGTCCAGTGTGTTTCCATTCACATACCTACAACATATACCGTTCTGCTTTTGTGTCCTAAAGCTCCCTGAAAGCAGCAGGGATAAGGAGCTGACCTCTGGTTTGTTTCTTCCTCATCCTGGTGATCGGCACATCTGAGTGATGTTAGTATATGCTGGATGTGTTTCCATTGTCATCTCCTACAACTGCAGAGTTTGTGTGTGTTTTATATCATAGGCCCACAAATATTTATCCATATCTCACAATGATCAGACTTCGATCCTCTGCCTGACCCTCCCTGTGCCCAAGGATATTCATTTATTTTAAAGGTCTGGGCTATTTAATTGTTCTTATTTCTTCTGAGCTCATTTTGGTCAAAAGTGATGCAAAAGTATTGTGATAGATAACTTATTACTCCACACAGAGAGTAATATTGTAAAGTAACTTAATTTCAAATAACGGTAACTAGTAATATGTAACACATTACCTTTTGAGAGTAACTTGCCCAACACTGACTACATGGAAGGTTATTCCTGGAAGATTACTCTAACAATTACTTTCATTGCAAACAACAAGAATTCCATGGGTTTTCAATGATTGTTACAAATGCCATGACTGTCCCAGGCCTGGAAAATGAAATTGTGAAATTCCATGACTTTTCCAGGTTTTCCATGACTGCGGGAACCCTGGGGATTTCTAGGGCTGCCCCCGACTAAGAATTTACCTAGTCGACCAACAGTCATCATTTAGGTCCATCAGTGGACTAGTCTCCTGCATGTTTAAGATATGAATGTAATGATTAAATGATATATTTTGGTGGTTTGAGTTGAAGGTGTGAAAAAGAATAGTATCAGTAACATTGTTAACACTGTGCTACATTACAGAGAAATACAAACCGTACTAATGAACCTTCATTAATATAGGCCTATATTTTATCTACAAGTGCACGTCACACACTGAGCGAGCCGCCTGTTAATGACGCTGTGGGCTAATGGGCATGTAGCTACTTCCATGTTTCAGATGATACGTCATGTTTATAGTCGACCAATGAAGATGAGTTTACATATCACCTTGGGTTCGTCCTTCACCTTCTCAAAATGATCCCACACTTTGGATTTCCTGCCCGACATGTTATTAACTAGCCTGTGGAATAACCGCAGGTACCAGCCCTGGAAATTAACCTGACTCCTGTCTGACTGCTGAGCGTGGACACTTCCTGTGTCTGTCCTTTCAAAGTAAAGTCACACATGGTCCAGTCATATAGGTTTGGATTTGTTTTGACAAGGCACAGCTCCTGATAGAGTTTCATATTTGGTTGATATCTGACTTTTTTTTACTAACATTTGGTTAACTATTAAGGGGAAGCCCTAGAGATTTGTGAAACAGAATCAGGCGTACACACAGCTTTATAAATCTGATGAAAAGAATGCATGTGCACATTTCTGCTGTTGTACGTACATAGAGTTTCAGTCATGCATCAGACCACTGGACTGAATTGTAATTTAAAAATGTCACATTACCTCCTCTGACCTCTATTGGTGTCCAAGTTGAATTGGAACAAAACTGGTGGAACTTTTTATTGAATCCATTGAACATTCCTCAAAGACAGTAAAATTATTGCCCATTCCAGTCCACAACTGAAAAATGACACACTGATAGAATTGATTGTGGTTTATCCATTATAATGTTCTTCTCAATCATAATAATCGTAATAAAACTAAATGAGAAGAGAAAATTCTCCACTTAACAAACCTTTCTTTGTACCTCCCTTTGGCTAAAGAGACCTTAACTTGACTTCCACACATTTGTCTTGGGAGCAGAGTCCCAGCAGCAGCCAGAACACGGGGGCATAAAAAATCTCTAGTGGGTTCATCTGTTCCTCTGCCGTCGGAGCAGTTTTATCACAACATTTACAGAATACGGATGACACTCATTCCTTGTTGCATTTACCCCAAACACCTTCTTCTCTGTGCTCCCAAGGGGGAAGTGAAAAAGAAAATGGGGATGCCAATGCAGTGATTTTTCTTTATTGAGGCAGCAGGAGAGATGAGAGGAATACAGAGAGGCTGATAAACAGGAGGGAGGGCACAAAGATACATTGTCACACTCGACATGAAACTGAGGAGGTAATGCATCCAAAAGTTTCACTGATGCTATTACCTCAAGTGTACCAACACTTCCCAGCCTCTCAGCTGTAAACATCCTGGAAAACAAAGTTTGGCACAAAATATACAGAAACACTTTCTCTAACTCTGAGTTTTAAAAAAGAACAACAGTTTTCGAACATTAAACATTTTTATTGTAACACATTTGTCTTGGTTTGTTTGTGATGGTTGCACATACATATGGATATGTTGCATGCATATGTATGGGTATATGAATATTAATGTTTGTATATGTCATGTTTATGGCTGTTTGCATGTTGTATATCAGCCCTGTCTATGATCTTCTCCATCATCACAATCACTCAAGTCCTCTGTCTGACTCTTTCTGATGGTGTGTTCTCTGTTTTTCTTTGTTTTTCGGTTGCAGCAGGCGAGGCCAGAGCATATGATCACAAAAGACTGTCTGTGACTGAGTGGGAGAGTGATTGATTGATAAAGTTACAGTTCAAGAGTGGTGGTGAATAATTAATGATGACATATGTGTTGGTGTTTCCCTGTTGGTTATTGTTCTTTAAAAATGAAAAGACACCAGGTCCCCAGGAAATGCTGCTCAGCCTTGCTGCCACTTTTCCCCCAGTGGCCACTTGCGGTACTGCAGCAAAAAAATCCCATGCAGCCCAAAACAACCCGCTCTCACCCAGAAGTCGCTGAAATCTGGTGCTTGGTGTTATGCCCAGTCTAGGGGTGTCTGGGACACAACATGAAAGGCCCCCATCTTCCCCAAGTCCCAAGTAGCCACAATGAAAAAGACGTATGGAACGATCAATAGTGCAAATTTATTTACAATATTTAAATAACAGAATTAACTGAAATAGTAACTTCAGGGTGGACTAAGGCCAAAATAACAAACAAAAACAATCCTGCCCAGGGAGTAAGTAAATAACATAACCAAACAATAAAAAAACAAATGACAAAAAGCTTACCTCCCTAACTAAATAAACAGGAGAAAAAGGGTTGGTAACACAACTGGCGGTCCACCCCTACGATTTAACAGTCTTTAACAATAATGATTTACTGCAACAACAATATGTGTGGCCGGTTGGGAGAGGAGGAAGGTGAGGTCTGCCTGCTAGCTTGCAGCAACTGCCATCTTTGTCCTTTAAAAACCTGACCCCCCTTGGCGGCAGCCAATCAGGAATGAGCACCGATCAAATTCACCAATCCTCGCCGGGCTATGGCACACACCTATTTGCATACAGAAAAACACAGAGAACACGCACAGAGAACACATGCAGCAAAACACACGCAAACAAAATAAATTACGACAACAGTCGTAACACCCCCATACCCAAGAATTTAAACATCCCTCTATGATGTTTAATTCCATATGAATCACTAATCTCTGAAGAGAGCATCAGCAATCACATTTTCTGTGCCCTTTTTATGACAAATCTGGATGTTGAAGTCCTGCAGCAGAAGAGACCAACGCATAAGCCGCTGGTTAGAGTTGCGCATGTGGGCAAGAAACACCAGTGGATTATGGTCAGTGAAAACCTGGATGGGCTGTGAACTTGAACCGAGATACACTTCAAAATACTGTAAGGCAAGCAAGAGGGCGAGAGCTTCCTTTTCGATTGTGCTGTAGCTTAACTGCTGCCTGTTGAATTTTTTTGAAAAATAACAGACAGGGTGGTCAATAGCCTGATCGTCTTCCTGCAGAAGCACTGCACCTGCGCCACATGCACTGGCATCTACCTCCAACTTAAAGGGGCGCGTAAAGCTGGGCGCAGCGAGAACAGGCGCACTACACAATAGCGCTTTGGCGGACTCAAAGGCGGCCTGGCAAGCGGGGGACCAAACAAAGCTTTTTAGCGGACTAACGAGACCCGTGAGAGGAGCCACCACATCTGAAAAGTTTCGACAGAAACCACGATAGTAACCACACATGAAAAGAAAGAAAACGTCGCAAAGCTTTCTTGGACTGTGGGACTGGAAAATCAATAATCGCCTGCACTTTCTCGGCTAACAGGCGCACATGCCCTTGTCCTACCTGTTTACCTAAATAGGTTACCGTAGCCTTGCCAAACTCACATTTGGCGAGGTTAAGGGTGAGAGAGGCCTTGCGGAGACGGCTGAAAATGAGGGACAGTATGTGGAGATGGTCTGACCAGGTGGAGGAATAAGCAACCACGTCATCTAAATAGGCTTCACAGTTTTCAACACCAGATAACACACGATGCATGAGACGTTGGAATGTGGTGGGAGCGTTTCGCAGCCCGAATGGCATAACAGTGTACTGGAGGAAAGTGTCGGGTGTGACGAAAGCGGAGATGTCAGAGGCCCGTGGCGTTAAAGGAACTTGCCAGTAACCTTCTAACAAGTCCAGCTTTGTCACAAATTTAGCGGAGCCCACTCAATCAATGCAGTCCTCCATCCTAGGGAGCGGAAAGGAATCGGGTTTGGTAACCGAATTTACTTTTCTATAATCATTACAAAAACGAGGAGTATTGTCGGGTTTTGGGACCAAAACACACGGAGAGCTCCACGCACTGGTACTGGGAACAGCCAATCCATGCTCAACAAGATAACTCACCTCCAGCTGCATCATGGCCCGTTTAGTCGGATTTACACGGTATGCGTGTTGCTTAATGGGTTTGTGGCCCTCCACATCGATGTCGTGGAACAGGACAGAGGTTTGACGGGGATGGTCGGAAAACAGCAACAAGTTATCATTTATCAGAGAAATAATATCTGGCGAGCCGAATCAGACAGATGAACCAAAAAACCCTCCAAGTTACTCAGTACCTCTGAATTTCTCAGACGAGCAGGCGACATCAAACCGCTTTTCTCTGCCAACCCGTCGTCACAGAGATGATACTGAGGAGGAGTAGCAGACACGGACATCACGGGCGCAACAGGAGGCAGCTGGGGATCACTCTCTCTGGAAAAATAACGTTTCAACATGTTAATATGACAAACTCTGGATTTTCTTTTCCGATCTGGAGTTTGAACAACATAATCTGTGTCACTGAGTTTTCTCTCCACCGTGTATGGACCAGAAAACTGTGACTGCAAGCTGGATCCAGGTAAGGGAAGCAGCACCAGAACCTTTTCACCAGGTTGGAACACTCTAAGGACAGACTTTTTGTCATAACGACGCTTCATTTTAGTTTGGCTTTGTGCCAGATTTTCACGGGCCAATTGACACGCATGGTGGAGACGCTCACGAAAACAACTAACATAATCCAGCACATTATGTTCGATTTTTGGCGACTCTGACAACCATTCTTCTTTGAGAAGACGAAGAGGACCGCGCAAAGTGTGGCCGAAGACCAAATCACAGGGACTGAAACCTAACGATTCTTGAGGAGTTTCACGCACCGCAAATAACAGGAGAGGGAGGCCCTCATCCCACTCTCTGTTAGACTCAAGACAGAACTTTTGCAACATGGATTTTAAGGTTTGGTGGAACCTCTCAAGTGCACCTTGGGACTCTGGATGGTAAGGACTTGATTTTACATGCTCGACTTTTAATACTTTCATTACCTGTGCAAACAGTTTAGACATGAAATTTGTGCCCTGGTCACTCTGAACAGTTTTGGGCAAACCAAAAGTTGTAAAAAACTTAGTGAGAGCTTTTACAACCGGTTTTGCTTTGAGAGTGCGTAGCGGGATGGCCTCAGGGTACCGCGTCGCAGCACACATCACTGTCAAAATATACTGGTGGCCAGATTTCGTTTTTGGCAGGGGGCCCACACAATCAATGAGCACTCGTTCAAAGGGCTCCCCAAGCACCGGGATCGGATGCAGCGGCGCCGGCGGAACAGGCTTGTTGGGCTTTCCCACAACTTGACAGGTGTGACAGGTGCGGCAGTATTTTGCCACAGCCGTTTTTAACCCTGGCCAAAAGAAGTTGCGCAACACACGATAATACGTTTTTTTAACACCAAGGTGGCCAGCTAAGCTAGAGTCATGTGCTAGACTGAGAACTTGCGGTCTATAGTCTCTTGGCACAACCACCTGGTTCACAACATTTAGCTCACTGGAGTCGGGACTCCACCGTCTCATCAAAACACCATTGTCTAGAAAAAACACGACAGGTCTTCTGTCCTCCTCAGCGGCTACAACAGAGGACAGACACAAAGTTAGAGACAGGTCAATTCTCTGAGCATCAATCAACATTTCCCGTGTAACATTCAAGCTCAGGTCAGCATCAGCAGGGAAAAGATCAGACTCATTGACACATTTTATCACATTTTCACTCTCAGTGGTGGGGTGCACTGAATATGAGGGCTCTCCCTCATCTAATGTAGCCATAAACGACTCAGACAAATTCACAGCTTCGCCCAGTTTACGACCCTGTGCGCGCGTAATTGCGCACACAGGAAACACATTTGGCATGGACAAATCAGAGGAGACAGAAGGGGAGCAGCAGGCAGACGCAGCAGCAGTGGGATCATTAACGACCTCGGGCAGAGGAAACACATTTCCTCCGGCCAAGTCGTTCCCCAAAATAAACGAAATGCCACTAATCGGAAGCCGTGGGAGCACGGCAACTTTCACCTGTCCCGACACAAGCGGTGAATGCAAATGGATCTTGTGGAGTGGGGCGTTAAGTTCGCTCATTTTAATTCCCCACACCACCAAATCAGAAAAACACGAAGTTACGTCTGAGAGTGGCAACACATTAGCCAGCATGAAAGAATGATACGCGGCTGTATCTTGCAGAATAGTAACCGGCACTTTATCCACTTCCTTACCGGTTAAGGAAACAAACCCATGAGACACGAAAGGTTTGAAACGAGGGTCAATCTCCGCGTTTACCTCCGGTTCAGGTAAAGGCTCCGTGTGACAGGCAGCGATCAAATGGCCTGGCTCATGGCAATAAAAACACTCGCGGCTTTCACCCGCAGCTGGTGATGTGTTTTTACGCATCAGTTTTGGTGACCTTCTGCGCTCAGGCATTACATTTGAAGCACGAGGTGTCGGTACAGAAAAAACACTTTTATGAGTCAGAATGAACTCATCAGCCAGCACGGCTGTGTTAGACACCGAGGACACTTTCTGCTCGTTTAAATAAACAACGATTCGCTCCAGCAAACACTTTTTAAATTCCTCGAGCAGAATTAACTCTCGCATTTCCGCTAAAGTTTTTACATGTCATGCCTCAGTGACTTTTGGCATCAGACACCAACGAAATGGGGGAATGTGGTAGGACAACAACAACAGTTAAGCCAGCAGAAGTCCAAAAAGGGCAGTTGGGAGCGCTTTCACCCCGGAGGCCAGCGTTCACTTGCTTGTCGTATGTCGATGTGAAAAGTCCACGACCAAGCATCAATATGCGATGAGGTCGAAGTAAGAGTGTTTGCCAAATAAGCATTTTTCCTGTAGACCACCACTGACAAAGAGACATCTGAAAAACTGTTAACACCTTTAACTCCAAACAAGATCAATTAGGACTCTTTCTGTTATAAATTTTTGATCCACGGAGGTTTTATATTTGTAAAACTTTCCTCAAGCTGAGAAAATCTAACAAGTGGAAACTTGCTGGTGGGGCCAGCAGGAGAAGCACTACTGGGCATATTCAGTGGACTGCATACCACGGAAGTAACCCTAGCATGGAATTAGCAAGCTAACTAATGAGCTAACCAGCCAGGCGCTTTGTTGGATGGAGAAAAGAGATGATCACCTCATCAGTTTCTTTAAGGAACAAACGTTTCTGTGTGACACAAGCCTAAATTTATACGTAACATTATTGAATGTTACATGTCACAATGGGTTCCACCTCAATAACAAAATCCTCCTTCTGGCTCCAGAGCAAGGAGGCCTCCTCTGCTGTGTGAGTCTCTCTCAGTGTTCTGTTCCTCATTTTAACATCTATTTTTATTTAATTTCTTGGCTGGACTACAACAGCAGGGCCAGCACTGTAAAGGCCCAGACACACCAAACCGACTTCAGAGAACAAGCGGTGATGAAAGCCGCCTGCTGCATCACCTCACTTCACCTGTGTCTCAGCCAAAAAGTTGCACATGAACATATTGCAAAGACTACAGCCTATGGTCAACTAGCATGTATGTTCTGCGCCTGCGTAATTAGCCTGTTAGCACATTAACATCACAATCCAATGTTGAAAGAACAGAGCATGTTTCGGTGTACCACTCAGGACACATTTCGACTTAAGAGCTCCATGGCTAAAAACAAATATTCTCACCTGATGTAAAAAGTTTTCTTCTTCTTCTTCTTTTTAATCTCACACTCTCTTGACTTTAGCTTTTTGTTTACTTTCCTCACTTTCGGTTCTCCTCTTCTGCCTTGAGTTAAACCACATATCAGAGTGATGTCATTCACCAGTGGGCTCCGCAGTTGCCAATGCTGATTCAACATGATGAATTGGTGGGAAAAAAGCCAACAAGGATGGGCCAACATTGACCGACATCTGACTGTTGGCTTGGTGTGTCGGGGCCTTAAGAGCGAAAGTCTGTGACTGAATAAAAGCCCCCTCTTCCCGTTTCAAATTAAAAGCCATTTGGCGTTTCATAGATGGCTGAGCCAAAGGTTTTGACCTTGTCCTGTTCTATTCTTAAACATCTTCATTTTTTTCTCCGTCATTATTTCTTTATTTTGCCTCTGCACTGAGATAAAGTTATTGTAATCTGTTGTGCTGCAATCATTTTCAGAGAAACATGGTACAGCCACAGAATGTTATTTTGTTATTTTTCATGTTACCCACCAGCCCCTCTTCACAGTCACCCTAACATGAACTGACAGCTATTTTTGGGGGAAAAGACAGACACGCTGACCTGCCGACGTCGCTTCCTTTGTTTCCAACGATGTCACCTCTCCTCTGGGCTGAGTTGCCTCTCGCAGCACCGTGGCCCTCGAGTACAAGAAAACACCAAGTCTGATCTTTGGGCATGCAGCAGGAAGGAGCTGGATGACAAAATGATGAGGCACAAACAAGTCTGACCGTGAAAAACCCTCAACAAAGGAAGCAGAAATACATTAAGTGTGTGCAGTTGCTGTTTTCATGTCACACGGCGAACAGGTGAATCCCGGATGAAACCATGATTCCTTCATTATTTCAGGAAACTGGGGGAACATTTTTGGCCTCAGGTGGTTTTTCTGTTCCTCATGTTGCATTAGACAAAAAGATTCTCCAACATTGATCTTTTGATTGTGATCCTCTCGCCAACTGTGGGCTTGAAAGGTGGTCATTGAAAGTTTGTAGTTTGCTTCATGGTGTCAGGGAGACTATAATTGGAAACTAGCTGTCATAATGGACTCCAATGGCAATACATTCTAAAAGCAGAATCAACCACGGAAACTTCACTGCTCAGTTCAGTGTAAGAACATCACACTTCCTGGATGAGACAAACTGTTCCCAGTGAACGTATTCACTTAACACACTGAACTGTATTTGGCAAAGTATGTTAGTGCTATACTGCCGTGCAAAGGCAAAAGGCCTTAACTTCAATTTTGGCGAAAATGAGTTATTTTCATTTTTGGAACAATAAACATCAGTTTTATCATGTGGACAAATATCTTGAGTCAATTTTGTTGTTTTTTGGAAAAAATAAGATGTTTTTGCCGTAACTTCCAAAAGCAGAGGGAAAGCCAAGGCAGAAGCCCTTAACATCAGTTGTGGTTCTTTGCTTTTGTTCCGCGGCACTCTAGAATGCGTGAATTAAGTTACGGTACACTGCCTTTGTTTTGCCAAGCACCAAAGTGAAGTTACTGTTTACCGCTCTGGAGTTACGGTGTTATGCCTATGTATTATATGTGATTGAAGCACTTCTGACACACACCGTCAATACTTCAATAAAGTGCACTTAACAAGTGTATTTAACAAAGGACATTGCTATATATTACTGGCATAGCCAAATCAGCTGTAACTTTCAAATGTAAGAAATAGGAGGGAGGTAAAGTGTTATTTTATTTCAAATTAGTACAATGATGAGGTTTTAAAATGATCCAGTAATGTACTGTTGCAACCTTCAAATGCTCATTATTTTTTATTTTTAATATTCTGTTTATGTAATATTAAGCCTAACTAGACAAAAATCACAAAATTTTAGTTTAAGGTTATCATTGTTATCACAGGAAAATATTATACAAAGTGATAAAAATCCAAATGGGCAGTAAAATAGAAGTTAAGGTCTTTTGTCTTTGTATGATCCATTATGGTTCTGCAGACAATGCAAAGGCAGAATACAGTAACTTCTGAATAAGGGTCAAAGGTCAAGTTTAAGCTTAAAATTTTTGGTGGATAAATAACTTCATTTATAAACAAAAAAATGCCAAATGTCCAATGTTCTACCTACAACTCATTTGGCGGGACAACAAAATAACGTTAAAGTCATTTTTCTCAGTTTCACACTGGTGAGTTAAGGTCTTTTGCCTTTGTAGGGCAGTATATATAAACATATTTTGTGGACAACACAGCCTCCAGCCAGCTTTGTACCTAAGACCTTGTTTTTATTTCCAGTTAGATTTGGCCTCTGATTTGGTTCTTGTTCACACTGACTTTTTGCAAACGAACCAAGAGTAAGTTACATGAAGTTCTACCGACTAAGTTTTGGCATTTATCATCCTGCATCATCAGGACCGATGTGGGGAAATCAAATTCTGGGGACCGACAGAAGTTCATGCAGCAGCAGTTTAGTGCTTCTGACATACTGATATTTCTATTCTTCAGTTTCACAAAGAGTTTATAGAGAAATAACTGATTGTAAGCATTATTAGGAGGGGGGTAAAGTCTCATATTTTGTGACCCATCCACCTCCCCAGCTTGCCTCGTTTAAGCAGTGCTTCCATCTTTACTTCCGTCAGTGTGTTGGTCACGTGATCGCACAACCCGGCCTCACTCCAAAGAGCTTGAAATCCAATGCTTGGGCAGAGACTTCCGGTATCAGACACCGACCGAAAAAGCCGTCCTTTCACGTCAGCGTGATACGTGGCCTGTCCCCATTATAGTTTAACAGTGGCTGGCAGCAACAAGGGGAAATGCAGCGGGACAGCAACCAAAGTTAAAGCAGAGAAAGTCTGAGTAGGGTGGGTGGGAGGGTTAGCGGGTGGGTCCAACTATCACCAGTTTTCACCTGGGAGGCCAGTGTTTGCGTCCTGTAAGATTATAAAGCCAAACCCTGTTCTATTTCCCTAACACAACCATGTGTGTTTGTTGCCTGAACCTAGCCATGTTCATTAGTTGTTAAAGGAAAATAATTGTCAGTGCCTGTTTAGGTTAACTATACATGTGTCTGCCCTGTGTCTTTGACCACTTTGACACAGCAGTGTTGAATTGTTTGTCTGTGTGCAAGATTGATATGGTCAAACGCAATGAGCCAATCACAGTGCGTATAGCCATTCCCATACACTCGGACATTCTCTGCCTGGACGTCCATTGAAATGCATTACAGAAAGTCAGTTTTGTTCGGTCTTATGAGCTTTTTCGGAGATTTGAAGTTTAAAAATGGTCAAACGGTGTGCATGGGGTACATGCAACTCTGACACAAGGTATCCTGAGAGGCTGGGCGACCAGGTGTATTTTTTACACTTTAAACCACATCTCAACCGAGAAAAGTGTCTCCTTTGGATAAAGTTGTGTGGTAACGTTAGACCACAACATCAACTCAACGTGAATAAGATTAACAATGATGTCTACATCTGTTCTAAGGTAAGTCAACATTGTGTTTGAGGCAACATATTGTCACTTTGCTGGAAAGAAATATAAAGTTATCTTTAACATCTCTAGCTAACATTAGCTAAAGTTAGCCTAACGTTAGCTCCTAGCTGCGTTGTTCATCATGTCACCTTGTTTGCTGGGAGTTCATTAGCCTATTTTGTTCTAGTTTTGTACTTTGGTGATCGTACATCATTGTTAGCTGTTGTCCAAAGGGCTCTAGTTAAGCTAACGATAACTTCTGGAGCTTAGCTTCATTAACTTATCTGTAATGGCAGAGATAACAAAGGTTAGCAAACGTTATGCTGAATGATTCAGTGTAAATACTGTAGCACCAAACTAACGGAGAGACACTCTTGGTAAAGATGGTAAAAAGGCCGTTATCCTTTTCTCATATTCTGAGCCAAAAACCTTAACTTCAGTGGCACTTTAACTTGTTGTCTTTGATGGTGACGGCAACGAGATGCGGTTCACAAGCGTACACTGTGACCTGTAAATTTTGGCTTGTAATTCAAGCTTTTCATCGACCTTCTCAACAATAAAATGATGAATATATCCCTCCAATGTGTAGTTTAGGCCCTTTTGGTCACTTCTCAATGACATCTGATCGTTATGTCCCCAAAAATCATCAATTGCCTCCTGCGAAATGCCGTGTACTGTGACACCTGCCATAGCGCCGGCCACTGAATGTTGATAGTTTGTCCGAGTGAGTGGAGGGGGCGTGGCTTAGCCATAGGTCAATTAAAGGCTCTATATCAGTCGGATATTCCTTGCACAGCAAACAAATATTGTTCACAGCTACAGTATGTTACACCTGTCAAGAGGAAGTGAGTCATGATTGCTTAAAAAATCTAGCAAAGTGTTTAACAAGATCCCCCGCAGACACAATAATGTCCGCTCCCTTGACATGCAAACTATTTTACAAGGTTCCACCCAACAGAGCGACAGCAGTGACTTCACTGATTAATCCTCCTCCCTGTTTCATTTACTACAAATACAAACTCCAAACTGTGAAAAACAATCCACATCAGCCTCCTCGTGGTAATCATAAGTAGGACAAGTGGCATGTTTCTCTTTCTTTCTGACTCCCACTTGAGTTTGTTAATTGCAGAGGGGCAAAGCAAACCCTGAAGAGATCAGCATCTGCAGTTGGCTCAGGGTTGATTTCAAAATGGAGATCTCAGATGGGGACACTCCAGCATGTAAATGTTTTAAAACAATTGTTATTCTACATTGTTCCACCAATTACACGTCTAATCAGTGCATTTAAAAAGAGCCCACAGACTGAACTTGAGATCTGGCGTCCTGTGGACAAAAGAGACAAATTTCAATCAACATTCACGACCCTCTTACTCTGCAATCTGAGATGGTTATAAAGAAAGGGAGACGTTCTTCCTCCAGCCCACACTATTTTATTCAATTGCTCCAGTTTTCTCATTATACAGCACATTTCCTCTACCCATACGGCTCTTCTCAGCCAAAAACAAGAGGGAGAGAAAGACCAGGGAAGATTGATTTTCAGCACAGATCAGATTCCACCTGCACAGGGAGGTTTTGGTCTGGACAGTCGGGGAGGCTCTGCGGTTTGGCCAGCAGGTTGTGTTTTTTTCAGCAGAATGAGCGGAGAAGGTTTCTTTAGGTAATTTCATACTTAGCAGTCCTGGGAGAGAGATGAAGCTGAGGAAACAGACTCATCAAATATGAGCAAAATATAGCACTTCCAACAAAGTGCTTTCCAGTTAGTAAAGAGTGAAATACAGAGTGAAGAGGGGCTGGAGCTTTAGTGTTCCCGTGCTGTTCTGAATAAGTGTGCAGACTATGCAGTAAGTGGATGTGAGAGCACTTGTTAGACTAGTAGAGCTAAGTACAGGCCACTTTGTTCAGTAGGTGGGGAACAATGTTGTAGAGAATCTCTTCTGAAATCTTTTCATCTTTTCAATTTTAGCATTATTCTTTCCTCTGTTTTCATTTCTGGGTCACAGATTATGTTTGGAGTTACAGTGACTCCACCTTTACAGAAAGGTTGGCTGGCCACATTTGGCTGTGAGGCGGGAACAGCATTGGCATTTGTTCATTTATAAAGCTTTGATGCAGATGCTTCCACCCTATATTTCATCCCTTTTAACGCAAGACTTCTGCACATCTTCTTGGTTCTGTTTTCAGGCTTTAGAAAATCCAGCACGTGAGGGCAAACGTAAGGCAATCACAGGTACTTTCAGAGAGAGGGCTTTTCCTTTGGCTGCTCTACAAATGCAGATGCACGTCCCTTGGGTGAAAGCTGATTTAATGGCTAAGAATCCTGTAGAGAAAGTTGCTATCCCAGCATTGGCAACATCTGCCTAAACTGCAAAGCAACCCAAAAAAGAAGACTGACTTATAAAGAAGGGAGTCTAAAAGAGACTTTGACAATAAACAAAATCAAATGTGTCAATATCTGTGAAGTGTTTTAGAAAAAGAGAGAAAATGTCAATTGTTCCTCCACCCCACCTCCCACCACTACAGACCACCTCACTGGGAGGAGAGCAGCTCCAGAGACAGACCCCCAGTCAGCATCTGCAGCACCCCAAATCCAGCAAGCACAAATCCCAGCTCTGGGGGACCAGACAGGCCCAAAACCCTGCCAAATGAGCAAACTTTCTGTTGCTGCTGTTACACAAGTCAGACTTTGGGCTGCCGCTGGTCACTGGCCCTCTGTGACACCTGACGCTTTTTGGTTTGGGCTAGCCGAATTTGAGCTGCTACAGGCACCATCCAAAGGTCTTTTTTTTCAGAGCTGCTGCCTGTTTCCCTCCCAAAGAAGCTGTCCACAGCGGCAGGGAGCAAGGCGGAGGGACAGATTCATTTTTATCACATTTGTGGTCTGACAAACAGAGAGAACTCTACAGTAAGATATGATTAAATAAATAAATGTATGGGGAATGTGGAGTCACTGTATGTACATATGCTTGGGGTCGTCTGATGGGAGGGGCTTAGGACAGGGAAGTGAGAGCTGCAAGATGAAATTCTGCCACTTTTTTTTTGTCTTCTGTTGACCCCATCTTTAAGTTGAGGGAAAGATTGTGGTTTCTTTAATTAACACTTTGGGCTCTAGTTTCGCAGACCGGGCGAGGCGGGGGCGCAGTGCACCTGCGCTTCACCAACTGGGTGTGGCCAGGCGGATTTTGCAAGTTTGGCACACCGTGCGCGCTGGCGCAGCTACTCCTCTTTCCCACCTCCATCCCTCCTACCTGCGCAAGTCGGAAAGAGGGAGGAGAGAAGGCGTGGAGTGGGTTTTACACACATCACACCAATCAAATGAGCCCCTCTCCTCGCCCTTAAATGCGCCGTGCGAAGGTGTAATGAGAGTTTACTCAATTCGCCATGGCAGAAGAGAGCAGCAGCGTCAGACGGCCAAACTTCTCCCAGGAGGAAACTGATGTTTTGGTCTGGGAGGTCCAAGCTCGCAGTGTCCGAATATACGGAACTGAATATTTACTCCCTATCTGATGCTGTGGCTGTTTGTGGTTGGCTGAGAGGGATGTGAACTCATTAGTTTGCAGCTGTGTTAATCAAATCAGGTTGGGTTTCCATTATGCGTGCCAAACATGCCAAACGGTGCCAATCCCCTTTGATCTGACATCAGATGTGACGGGACAGTCGATATAGAGATACATTTATGTGCTGATTGCAGATAGTTGCATTGAATAGTGGTTTTTGTGGCTATTTATTGCATTGTTAATGTGCCTGACATTCTGGAAACCTGCCTGTGAGGTTTTGGTGATGTGTGCGCACTGTCCGCCGGTCAGCCAAACTGCCACTACACCGGCTGCGCTCCCCCTGTGCTGACAGTAGACCTGGTTTCAGCTGGCGAGCTTTTAGCGCACCTTCGGCGAAGCCTTTTGGCACGAAACTGTCACTGCGCCAAGCTGGATCTGTCAACACCCCCCCCTGCTGCGCCGCCACACCCATCTCAGCGAACCTCGGTCTGCCAAACTACCAAACTGAGTGCGCCTCGGGTTGCGCTGCTCGAAACTGGCTCTGTGCGGGGATCGCCATCCTTCGCCACCCTGCGCTGCGCCGGGAAACTAGAGCCCTTTGTGTCTGAAGTCACTGCTGGAGACCATAACACGATCTTTTCCAAATATTAACCAGAGCTTAACGGATAGTTTGTTGTTGTTTTACATTTTAGTCCCATTTTACCCATTTTTAACCTTTAAAAGTAGCATGATGCTTTAACTGTTTGGTTTTAGTCTTTTGTATATTTGATTTCAGCATAACAGCCAAATTCTGGCTCATGAAACATTTTTATTCCGAACCTTTACTGCATGTAATGATACCAAGGTAAGGGGCCACTGGCTGTGAAAGACTACACATTTGCACCTTGAATAGAAGCTTTTAGGTTTCATAGCAACAGCAGCACATAAAAGAAAATAACAGGACTGGAGCCTGTGTCCCCTGGGTGACAAATTTTGGATTTTCAGTTTTGTGGAGGTGTTTGACAATTTAACACAGCTGGAAAAAAATCATTGTTGTGCAAATGAGATGGGATGCCCAGCTGGCTTCAACAGTGAAGTGTCTGGGCACACTGTAATGAGCTAAATAATGAAAAGTAAAATCACAGACCAACCGAGGCCAAGTGTTGTTTCCCTGAACTACTGCTGTCAAAGCTGAAAAGCGTAGTTTTTCTTCATGCTGGTCCCTGGTGTGAAGTATCCAGGTGTTTGGCTCTGCAGCAAGATGTATGGTTTAATCAGGGCTTAATTATGCAGGGTCGATGTTTAGCGCACAGATCCACCAGGATCGGCCGTCCACAGGGAAGACAGATGCAGGGCGGGTTACAGTTAATTAACCAACAGTAACCAACCATTGTAGAGCTGTCACTCTTAACTGCACGCCTCAACTGCTGCTAAACTTTGGCTCCAACCTCACGAGGAGCTGCTCCCAAATAAAGTCCTGACTGTCTTCTCTGTCACCTGAAGATATAAGAAGAGTTATTACCAACCAGGTCTATGAAGGCAAAGTGCAGCAGGAAGCATGGAGAAAAAAAGAGTGTTTTTCTTATAAGACTTATAAGAATTATATTTGTCTCATACTTCCTTATCTCTGCCTTTAATCTGCATTTATTTGTATAAATCAAAGATGTGAAAAAGGTCACAGATGACCCACATCCATTTTAGTTTATCTCTGGACACCCAGCAGGTTCTCCAGATGATTTTAACTAGTTTATTTAAAGATAAAAAACTATGAGCGAGTACACCTGAAATGTTGGCAATAAAAACAAAGGATGGTGGTGATGATGCTGGATGACTGATGGCAGTGTGGGTATTCTGCCACCTTCATTAGCTGACAGACTCTTGCAGTCACCACCCTGAAGAAGATGATTGCTTAAAGGTGGAGGCAGGACCTTTTGTCTAACCTCTCTGGCAGTGAGAGTAATTACACAAACACTGTCAATGCATGTTTATGGCGTATGTCTGCAGGTGAGCTCGCCGCATCTCCTCCACCCCCAGGAGTGCTATCTTAAAGTTTTTTTTACTTTAAGAGACTTTAACTTTAAGGTTAATGGAGGTGTTACTTTAGTCCTGTTTTCTTTTTTTCTGGAGCATCCACTTCAGACACTTTTACATTTCTAGCCCATTGTCATTCCCAGGTCATCAAATACAGACACTTCATGCCCCTCGGTACCAAAGGTACCCACTGCTGTCTTTATGAGACCATCCACAGCAATATTTGACACTGAGAACAACTGACGTAGTATGAAGAGCACAACAGTCTATGTAGGGTTGGGAGGAAGGGCAGGCAGATGGCTCAAACAAAACTGGACTTTAAATGAGGAGACCACACTTCCTGTCCAATGGCAACACATTCTCACTCCGTCCTCGTCACATGTCCACGTTTGGTCATGGACTTTCCACGTCAAGATATGACATCCAAGGTACCCTGGGTGTGTTGGTTGTTGACGTTCTGGGACGCCGTGTCAACTTCAGCCTGTTACATGCATTGTCTGTTTTCAAAATACACTTCTGTTTTCACAGGAAATATACAGTTTGCAAGCACACACATGGTTGGATTTAGGAAAAAATAACGGGATTTGGCTTTTTAGTCTTACAGGAAGCAAACACTGACAGCTTCATTGGTGAAAGTAGATGGTTGTTGGACCCATCCACTCCCCTGCCCATCCTACTCAGACTTCCACCGCCTTAACTTTCATTGTCGTGCTGCCACGTTTCCCCTCTGACGCCACCTGGCTCCGTTAAACAATAATGGCGACTGGCCTCATACCATGCCAATGTGAAAGGACAGCTTTTTCATTGGTGCGTGATGCCAGAAGTCACTGCCCAGGTGCCGGATCTTGATGAGTTTGGAGTGAGACGAAGAAGTCACTGTTGAGTTAATGTAATGTTACGTTATTTAGTTACATTGTCGCGTCTCTCACATGAAATTTTTACTTCAATCCACTTATCCAGGACCGGGTTATGGGAGCAGCGGTACGGCCTCCTACCAGTTAGACCTCTAACAGGAGGCATCCAAGAGGCATCCTGATCAGATCCCTGAACAACCTCAACTGGTTCTTTCCAATATGAAGGAGCAGAGGCTCTATTCTGAGCTTCCTCCAGATGTCTGAGCTTCTTACTACATCTCTAAGGGGATGATCACACAGAAATGAGACGCTAGAGACGCGGACGCTTCAAAGACGCTTGAAACGCTGGAATCGTGTATTCAATGTGCGCTAGCTACTGCCGTCTGACGCTCAAAAAGTTGAAAATATTTGAACTTTTCAGCGTCTATGCGCATCTAAAAAGAAACATCTACAAAAACACCCATCTAAAAAGACGATTGAAGCATCTACAAAAACGCCCATCTAAAAAGACGCTTGAATGCCGTTCAGTCGCACCGTATCATAGGAAAACAATGGTTTTACTGGTGTCGCGTTTCTAGCATTTCATCTCGGTGTGATCGCTCCCTAAGGCCGAGCCCAGCCACGATACAGAAGAAACTCATTTTGGCTGCTTGTATCTGTGATCTCATTCTTTCGGCCACTACCCAAAACTCATGACCAAAGCTGAGGGCTGGTACATAGATGGACCGCTAATTTGAACAAAGGTCTGGCGCAATATCTACATCAATGCTGACAACACGCCAAACCACCTATCCATCTCACGCTTCTTTTAAAGAGATAAGACTTTATTATCCCAGACCGGGGAAATTCACACATTACAGCAGCTAAAGAGTCAGAAGCAAGAGACGGAAGGAAAAAGAGACTGACTGCTGACTCATAAACTCATGAACACCCCTGAGATACTTCGGGCAGGAAGATATAAAGATATTTTTAGGGCATTTTTTTGCCTTTAATTGATAGGATAGTGAAGTGTGAAAGGGGAAGAGAGAGAGGAAGAGACATGCAGCAAAGGGCCACAGACTGGCGTTGAACCTGGGCCGCTGCGGCAACAGCCTTGTACATGCAGCGCCTGCTCTACCACTAAGCCACCGACGCCCATACATCAAGTTATTTAATGTTACTTAACAAACGTACTTATTTTAACCCCAAATATGATCTTTTTTCTAAACCTAACCAAGTAGTTTTATTGCTTAAATCTAACCAAATTTCAGCTGTGCATTCCATAGTTACACCAAACAGTGCCCTGTGCATCGCTATCAGACGCCATGGGGTGCGTCAGGATTTGATGACCTGGAAATGAGAACGGGTTGGCCATGTACAATCTGTTGCTCTGTCGCTATGGTGTTTCCTGCTTCCTGTGTCCATAGCTGTGGCTGGTTAACATAAAATCACCTCCACCTCCGGCAGGGGAAAGTCACCACAGACACCTGACGCCACAACTCATGTGAACTTATTTGGCCAGAGCTTCAATGTAACAAATGTTAATTCATATGTAAAACTCCTGCACTCCAGCTGTAACCTCTTAAATAATGAGTTAAAAGCACACACACACAAATGTTAATAATCTTTGTAAGTTAGCATTTGCAAACATTGTGGTTGAATGTTGAATTTCAAACCCACTTTTAGTCTCACCATAGCCTGTGAGTAAATTACAAGTGGCTAGAAAACATGTTGGCCAAAGTAAGTTGTCTAACAACGACTTCAGGCAAGAATTTGTAAGTCATTAGTGTTGCATTTAAAGCAAAGAGAAAAATCAATGGTGAAGTGAGGGAAGAACAGACAGAGGGAATTTATGTGAGAAACAATCTTTGAATGACGCATCAGAACACTCAGACGATTTACTTCTTTATCTTCACGACACTGAAGTGGCAATCATCTTTCATACAGGTCTGCTCCAATGCCTAACCTACGTGCCTTACGCAGCGTTACCTGTCAATCTGTATTCACACGGCAGAAAACAACAGACAGGCCGCAGTATCAACTCTGACAGATGATTATTTCTTATGAATGGTGCTTTCACCTACAGCGAGTCACCTCCAAACGCTGCAGCTCAGAGATGACACGCATCATTGCAGCTATTTGGAGACGAACCATGCAGCCTGAAGGCTTGCTGTGACAGAATGTGAACGTGCTCTGCTATATCTCTATGTGCACAGTCTGCCACAGTATATTACCTTATACTGCCTGTTATTGTAACGTCTACGATGCCCTTGCAGTGAATGTAAGCACCTATTAAACATGTACAGAGAGTGGGTGAGGGCTCAGTTCGTAGTGTTGGTTGTCAGAATATTTCAGCTCCACTGTCAGCGAGAGAAAATCAGACTGAATTACCATTTTGTTTCACTTCATCCATTCAGCCTGACTTTGTGTTCATGTTCAGAGGTTATTTTCTTACTTAACTTCCAAATTCTAAAAAGTAAAAGTGTGTAAAATAAAAACATTTTATCCTGATATTTAATCAATAACTCCTTCAGTGTTTGAAGGTTTAATACAAGAAGTAATTTAAACTGTGGCTAACTAAAAACACTGACTCATTGAGACCCATAATTAACACTGTCAGAGACGAACCGCTGACTAACTGTAGCTGGATGACTTACAGCACTTGTGGAAGACTGCAGAGACATCAGCACGGACACTGAATCCCATTTCCAATCACACAGCAACTCTGACGGGTCAAAGATGAAAATCAGTTGTGCTGCTTAAAGCAATATTCCCTCAGAGTCCATCGTTCACTGTGATTAAAGGATAATTAGGGTCAACCCTGGACCTGATATTTTCCATAATACCAATTGATTCTGACCACAGCCGTGTTCATTTCTTCATTATGAGACTAATTACAACCCGTTAGCTTGTCTTTACAGACCTGTGGACACTTGTATCAATCACAGATCACATCTTTTACAGCATATTGACAATCTACTTTCAGAAAACATCTTTTATACTCATCTTTTAAAAGGATAAATGACATGCAGTGCCTCTGACCAATGAAACTACAGTAATGTAAAGACATCCATCAACTTCCTGTCTTTGATTTACAGTCCTTAAATGACAAACTAAAGCACCTCTCTGACTGGATTAATGTCTTTTAAAGGGGGTAGGTGATTTACTATTTTTACTGTTACTACTATTACTAATCACTAATCTACTAGTCCATACCCGTTGGTAGCTTTGTCACCTTCTACCTATGCCAGTCCTCAATGCCTATGTGCAGTTTCACATAGATTGACCACGTCAGTGAGTAGAAAAACGTGGGACAGACAGAATGACTGACTGACAGAATGACACACTTACGTGATTATGTACAGCATACCATACCATGACTTAGTCATACCAAAAATTAGAAAACATCAACACTGGTCCACAGGGGGAGCCACAGCGATCGGTCGCATTTTAGCCATTTATAAGCATTTTTCTGTTGTTATAGCTCCACTCAGTTGCCAATTAGAGTTAAATTTCTCCAGTCACCTTGAGGCGTCCTGTTCTACATATCTACCAAGTTTAGTAAAAATCCATATGGTGGTTAGGCCTAGATAAAGAAATTGACAGCTCACAGTAACTTAATACAATAGAGTTTCTGGCTTTTCTTTGATATCCAGTGCCAGAAAAAAATGTTGGTGGATAAATCAAAAATCATCAGCCCAGCAAATGGTCCTCAGACTTTACCCCTGCTGAAGAAGGGACACTTTTTTATTGCTCATACCCTTATAATTTAGACCGATTCAACTGTTATATTAAAACTTTTTCTCGTACAGTGGCCATTTTGTGGTACAAATGATAATATCAGGTGATGCCAATCTTCCTCAGCAGTCTCACTTTGTCTCTGCTTCTCTTTTATTTCCCGACTTGTCATCTGAAAACATCATGAAGAAATGAAGTTTCACGCTGCTTTCGTGTTTCACAAAATGAACCCTGTTGCACCTCATTACGCCTCGTTCTCCCTGCTGAGGTTTGTCCCACTCAAAACAGGAGGTGAGGGGTGGATGGCATGGGGAGCAACTTGAAATTTGAATATGTGACAGACACACCTAGCTGGAAACATGTCTGTCTTCCTAAAATAGAAAACTTCACATAGCTGTAGTCTCCTGTGACGTAAATGTTTTCACAGGCAAAGATTATTATCAGAGAGAATGCAGTCTGAGGGAGGAAGAGGAGGAGGAGGATGGACTGAAAACTTTGTCAATCTTCTTTTCTTACATAAGGCCGATCATTGAGGGGTTTGTTTGTGTTTGTGTATTGAGTAATGGTGGTAGGACCAAGTTATTAACACAAGTCCTAACACAGGCTTTACTGTCAGTGATGATGCAGAGGATGAAGCACAGCAAAACAGGATATAAGCAGAGCTAAGAACACAGGCAGCTAGTAAGGTAGAGTTTTAGGCAGGTGTTGTGATCTCTCTGTTGATCTCAGGGTCTGTTCAAGTCGACCACCTTTTCTGGATCAGCCCTAATTATCCTCAGATTTATCCAGATCAGGTCAGATGTGTTCGGGCCTCTCCTTTTTTCAAATAACTTAGGCCCAATCCCAATACCCCCCTTGTCCACTACCCCTTGGCCCTCGACATGAAGCAACGATGGGTAGGGGTTGAAATATTTCCCTAGGAATTGGGACACCACTCACTACGTCACCGCGTCAGTTACGTTCACGTATACGTAACTATTTTAAACAGGAAGCTGCGAGCCATCTACATTTCCAACCGGCATCTACAATGGAGTCTCCAGTTGAGTTCATCCTACCGATCACGTTTGCTGGATTCATCATGCTTTGTTTGATGAACGACAGATGACAGTGGACTTCTGCTAGCTAGCTAGCTAGCTAACCAGCTAACATTACGAGGCAGCATAGTTATACTAGCTGGCGTGTTATCGTAATGTGAAAAATCCGACAATTTTGCAGAACAGGACAGATGACAGACGCTAGATAGTGTGAGCTAGCCAGCTAGCTAACAAGCAACCTGAGGACAGTAACGTTAGCTATGTATGAACTTTTTTCCCCGTCTCTTGCTCAGTAGTAGCCATGGCGACGTCTGCCCCTCGCTGGCAAGTCAGCATCTGAAACCCCTCGCTCCGAAGGGCTAGTTTCATACCCACTACCCCTCGTTATGCCCCCTACCTCTACACGCAAAAAGGAATTGGGACACTCCTACCCCTCGCGGGAACGCGCAAATGTAGGGGTAGGGCCAAGGGGGGGTATTGGGATGGGCCCTTATGTAGTCTCAGCTCCGGTGGATTTTCCATTTGGATCAGGTCCAACATTTTGGACCCATGCAGACCTATCAGCTTTGAACATTTTGAACACAAGCTGTCATTTGTAAAGGTTTTAAAGTCATCTAGTTGTTAAATGAATGCAAAAACCAACGTCAGGGCAGTGACTTCCGGTAGCAGACACAGTTGGAAAAAGCTGTCCTTTCACGTTGGCATACACAGCTGGTTGCCGTTATTGTTCATTGGCATCAGGGGGAAACGCAGCAGGACAACAACGAAATTTAAGGCAACAGAAGTCCGAATAGGCCAGGTGGCAGGGGTGGTGGATGGGTAGAACAACTGCTGACCTTCACCCGGGAGGCCGGTGTTCACTTCCCGCAAGATTGTAAAGTCTTGAAGTCTAGTAAAGTCCATGACCAAACGTTGATATGTGATGAGGTCAGAGTGAGAATGTGCTAAAATGCTAGAATGCATTTTAACCCTTTAGAAACTCTGAATCATTCCTGTATGTCTTGTTTTGATTTCAGTGAGTTTCTGAATGGGTTTTTGGTTAGATGCCTAAAATAAGACTTTAACATTTTGTGACAGACAAATACATCAGTAAAAACCCCACTTGTGAATTTTGAAGCTTTTATGTGTCTTTAAAAAGACGGTTGCTTACAAGTGGCTAATGCGTCTACAGAACGCCATCACACTGGACATGAACATGGCTAAATTATATGCTAATCTATGACTAGAAATCAATTATTCTATAAATGAACTATTATTTTTTTTTCAATTAAAATAATAGTTTCCTATTTCCTTAGGTATTTTTTGTTTTATACAGATATGCAATGATGATTGCTGAGTAATATATATTTTGATGTTATCCAATGTCAAGTCTCTGATCATGAGATGAAACAATATGTGCATGATAGCGTGCACTAGGGCCCATCTCAGTAGTGTGCAATGGGGTCCATTTTAACTAGGCTACCTTACGCCACTGTGGGCATGGATTAGTTTGTTTGTAGCCTAACGTTAGCTTTTGACGTCAGGCATTTATACTTCAAAAATCATAGAAGTGTATCATAAACTTTTGATTCCCACAGAGCTGATTTTCTGCAATAATCCAAAATCAGTTTGAAAAGTATTTCAGATTTGTTGCAAATCTTTCTTTATTTCTCTTATTGTTTTAAATCAGTGTCCAAATGGAGAACATTATGCCTGGGGATGCAAAGTGTAAAATGAAAATAAATGTTTTTAAAAGGAATCAATCACATCATGATCAATGTCAACTTAAACTTAACTCAAATTTATTTATAAAGCACATTTAACAAGTCATGTTAACCAAAGTGCTGTACAAAAGGAATAATACGCTAAAACACACACACACACCTGAGGCAACAGAACTGTCAGGTACACAGTTCATACATTCAGAGACACAACACACAGAGGCACACATCAGAGAAAGCTACGTCATGGGGACTCAAACACTAATGAATAAACATAGGGTTTGAGCCTGGACTTGGACGAGTCAGTGGAGGGAGCAGAGCTTTCTTAATTATTCTGTGTTCTCACCCACTCAAAGATTAAAATTGTATCTTCCCTTATCAGTAAAAATGTAATCTGGGCAGCAGACGTTTTCTATGACAATGGTTTTGTTGTTGCAAATCATTTGAATATAATGTTAAATTACAGGAGAACTAGTCCATACCCATTGGTAGCTTTGTCACCTTCTACCTATGCCAATCCTCAATGCCTATGTGCAGTTTCACATAGATTGACCACGTCAGTGAGTAGAAAAACGTGGGACAGACAGAATGACTGACTGACAGAATGACACACTGACAGTTTCCGTGATTATGTACAGCATACCATACCATGACTTAGTCATACCAAACATTAGAAAACAACCCCAACATTGGTCCACAGGGGGAGCCACAGCGATCGGTCGCATTTTAGCCATTTTGAAGCATTTTTCTGTTGTTATAGCGCCACCCAGTTGCCAATTAGAGTTAAATTTCTCCAGTCACCTTGAGGCATCCTGTTCTACATATCTACCAAGTTTAGTAAAAATCCATATGGCGGTTAGGCCTAGATAAGAAATGAGCTCTCTAGCTCCCCCATTTTGTTTGATGGGGTCAATAATGGAGGGGTCCCCTCAGATTATGTGTGGTCATATGCCTACAAAGTTGCGTGGTGATGGGTGAAACCCTTGAGATGTTATACACCTTTATGTGATGAGCCACACCCTCCGCAATATTCATTGCCTTATAGAAGCTCAGTTTTAGTAAGTTTTCCAACTTTTGCCAAGAGGGAACTTTAGATATTGGTCCCTAGATTATGTTCACCCAGTTTCATGCAGATCGCTCAAACTTCCTAGGAAGAGATCCATTTGAAGTGTTTTTCAGAAAATTCAAAATGGCGGAAAATCTATATAAGCGGAAGTTATGGGTTCTTGAGGCAAATGTGTTCCTCATGAGGAGAGGCATCTCTGTGCAAAGTTTCATGTCTCTACGACATACGGGGCAAGAGATATGCCCATTCAAAATTTGCAATTTCAATTGGTTGCTATAGTGCCCCCCTTTGGCCAATTGATGTAATATTGCTTCATTGGCATCCTCCCATGACCCTCTACCACTGTGCCAAATTTCACATGGATTGACCAAGTCAGTGAGGAGAAAAACGTGGAACACACACACAGACAGAGTTTTCGTCATTATATAATAAGATAAGGTGCGCGTAAACACAGATGTTGTATTTAACTAATCTGTCTGTGTCCTGTGATTCACCTCTATCCTCACAGTAACGCTGGTGGAGCATAATGTCTTTTAGACGAGACAGACAGAAATAAAGTGGGACAGACTGTTCTTCACAGACTGTGACAGCTAAACGAGACTGACGATAACAGAAATTAAAAGATGACATTTACTCTCAGACACAGAGGAAAAAACACCAAGAAAGACAGAAAAGAAAAGATGTCATGTCTGCGAGACTCAAACTAGTCTGCAGGAGTTTAGCTCTGCCACTTTTCTCTTTGTCTCTCTTTCCCCCTCTCTGTATCTATCATCCCCTTTTCTTTTCTGTTCCTTCCTCTAATCTCTAAAAGCCATCCATCCTCCTCTTACTCTCCTTTTTATCTCTTCCTCTGCACATCCCTCATTGCTCTTCTCCTCGTTTTCATTTGTGTTTCCTCTCAGTGTCTCATTTGTCTTCTAATTAATTAATAATTGATACCTTTTATGTTTTCCAGCTCCCCACTGCCCCACAACAAGGCCCTTATTTGTCCAAATCTTTAGAAGCAGACAATACTTCTTATAATGCCTCTCCTTTCTGTTGAATCCCCTGCAAGAAATTGACAGAGTGGTTTATGGGTATTTATCATGCCCCGTGGGACAGCTGGGTAATCACATGCAACCACAGCGCAATCTATCACCTAAATACACAACTGTGTCTAAGTAGCACAGCATTATCTCCTCTTCGCTGTGTTTCTCTTCTATCTCTGCCTTCTCTTTGCTGTTGGGTTGCTGTATGTGCTAATAATGTCCTCGTTGTTACTACGGAGAGATAACAGCCATTAATACTGACTGAGAGAAGAGGGGAGGTGTAACATTTACTGTCTTTGCAATAGCCGAGATGCAGAGGGACAAAGTCACTGTTTTACAGTGAGATGCTTCAGAGTCAAGAATAAGTCCTGAACGTTGTGTTTCCAACCTTTAATAAGTCACTATTGGATTCAAAAGGTTAGCCTAACTTTATCACAGGCTACACATTACTGGAAGATATCTAACATTATGAATTAAAAGAAATAAACAAAGCAATTAAACATTAAATAAATATCTGGAAAACATTCAAGAAAATGTAATCCAAATAAAAATGGAAAAAGAAAGAATACTCTCAGTGCTCAGCTGTTGGTGACTAGTCACATTTCTCAGAGTCTCTGGGGAATTTAATGTCAGAGTTTTCGAAGTCCTGTCTACATCCTTGAACCAGATCAAAGCAGCAGATACAGTACATGTTATAGTATTTTATTTTATTTTATTTTGAAAGTTTTTATATCATTTTGTAGCTTCCCAGTAGAGCGCCCATGTATTCAAATGCAAATATTCTTTCTTTTTTTTTTAAAACTACAGATGGAACATGCTCAGCTGCCCCCTAATAGTCGACCAAACATTATTCAACCAGGAAGGGCATTAGTCGTCGGGATTTCATTGGTCGCTTAGTTGCGGAAAAAGCAAACCAAAAAAAAACATACAAAAAAACCCTATATGAATGGACCATGTTGGATCTTGATTTAAAAGGAAAGACACAGGAAGTGGCCGTGCTCAGCAGTCAGACAGGAGTCACATAAATTAAGTTACACCTTCAAAACATTAGTCGGCGTGGGGGTTCCTGTGAAGTGCTGTTTAGTTTAGTTCAAAACACACATTAAACACACATTAAACATGGCTTAATAGAGACAATTTCAAACACATGAACACAAATCAGCTTCACTATAACTCGCAGCATTCACAGACAAAACACTTGTCTTTATCTGGACACATTTTCCCCACAAATACAACATGCTAATGTTTTTAGCACAAGCCTATGGCATTTTACATTGTATAAATTAGCCTACAGGCTAGTGGACTTTTCCTCTACCCATATGAAGCCAGGGACAACAGCAACATTTAACAGAGGTAACATTACAAAATTTGGCTCCATTACAGCTCACGATGTTCACTGACAAAACAACTGTCTTATACTGAACATGTTTTCCAAACAAATACAACATGCTAACATTATTAGCACAAGCATTTTACATTGTATAAATTAGCCTAGTGACGAGCGGAGATTTCCTCTGCTCATATGAAGCAAGGATAAATCACACACAAGACTTAAAATGCTATTTTTGTGGAGGCTTTATTGTCTTCACAATTTATTGTTTCTTATCTGTGAAATTAAAGTCAATAAAAGCTTTGTTTCCACTGAGGGAAATGGTTTCAGCTTACAGAAACAGACAGGAGGTCTGCGTCGCTGCACTGTCTAGTTACATTTCTGGGGTGGTGCTCACCAGGCTATGCCATACGTATTATGTTGATTTGACACAGAAGTACAAATCCCGCTTTAGATTACAAGCTCCAAAACCTAAGGAGACAGCAACAATCTAAAGCAGATACCAATTTTGCTTCTGTTTTACAACGCTTTACTTTCATTACCACAAGAGCAAAATGGTCCCATCACTCAGGTCTTGATGGGAGTATCTAAACAGAAACACTAAGAAGTAACAGACGAGTGGAGGCCTGTGAGGAGTTTGCCCGGTGACACTGAAAGGACTCAGAGGACGAGAACAAATCGAACCTCTTGGCCTGAGTCCCAAGTGCTCTGTGTGAAAAATGTCAGGTAGCTCTCATCACCTGGTTGACAGGCACCTTCCATATGGTGAAGCAGGATGTAGCTATCTCGTGCTGGGGTGATGCCTCTCAGCAGCAGGGAGAAGGACACTGGGGAGGTTTGTGAGGAACACCTGATCTGAGACCGAGCTGAAGATTAGAACAAAGATCTGAAACCAAACTGTCTTTGTTCGGCTCTGCTGAAGCTGAATGAAAATCTGTGACGACCAACACCGAGTTCACCAACATGACAGAAGATCTACGAGGAGCAAAGGCAGAACTCAGGTTTGAAAAGCAGATGGAGCCACGTCTGTATTGCTGCCAGTAGTACCTGTAAAATACAAAATGAAATACCACGTATATTGTTTTAAATCTACAACAAAACACAACAAGTTTTGCAAACAAAATACAACAGAAAAGTGAAAAAGTTAAGAAGACTGAATACTCTACAAAGCCGGTGGTCGGTGTACATATTGGCCCGTTGCTATGACTACAGACACTGGACTTTAAATTAGATCTGCATGGGGTGTTTAAATAGCATAAAGCTTTATAGACAGAGAGTGAGAAGTGGAGTGAGGAAGCTGGAAGATTAGAGGGTTTATCGTGTCTTGTGGGAGTCGAGATGAGTCATCCTTTATTGAGAAGAGGAGAAAAAGCTGCAGGTTAATGAGGATGAGGGCGAGACGCAAGAGGCAAATATCACAAAGACGAAAAGCCGCTGTCTCTTCATGTCCTCGGTCAGAGGCTGCAACCTGATCAGTCAAACAGTTACGGTTCAGCGCTCGAGAAGACGGGCTTTGTTGACTGAGAAGAAACCTATCATCTGCTTTTTGATTCTGAACTGAAGTCGTTATTTTGTCAAATATATTTACTGCTCTTGTTCTGTGTAACTGTGGTTGTGAATGTAAATGTGGTGCTTGTGGTATAGAAACAACAGGAGTGGCAGATAATCGTAACAGTTTGAAGTCACTGGTTTTGCAAGGAATACCCAGAGAGGTCTAAAAGTGCAGAGCATACGAACTCTCCACCATCCACTTTGTCAGCTCAGAATTAAGTGGTCTTTACTGGTGAGACAACAATTTACGGAGCTGCACTGAGCACACACCGGCTAGCTGACAGTAATGAAGTGTCCGTGTTCAAAAGGCTGAGACTGTTTGAACCAAACTTTTTGGAACACACAAAAAAATACTGTTAGAGTGGATTTCTACTCTGAATGCACTCGTACTGTATATCATTTGTAATTTTTACAATCAAAATACTTTATTATGTGTTAGAATCTGAACCAGAGACACCAAAACAATGACAATAAATGGTCCTGACAGACCTTTTTCCAGCAAAAAAATTGAACATCCACAACTCCCGCCTCCCCCCCGGAGTTTTGAAACTTATCCGGGGTCAGTGATGACTGATCAGCTTTACAATATAACGTGAATGCTAACGTTAGATAGTACTGATGACTGGCAACAAACAAGACAGTAGGCTAGTGTTAGCCATTAGCAACTGGATGCTGTGTTGTCATATAACGTTATGTTATATCAGAAGCAAACTAAACATAATGTTACCTGTCCTGCACAGTCAAACGCAACCCCAGAGTTTTGAAACTTATCCGGGGTCAGTGATGACTGATGAGTTTTATAATATAACGTGAACGCTAACATTAGTTAGTACTGGTGACTGGTAACAAACAAGACAGTACGCTAGCGTTAGCCATTAGCAACTGGATGCTGTGTTGTCATATATAACGTTATAGCCTACGTTACATTAGAGGCAAACTAAAAATATCTGTCCAGCAGAAACTCTGCGACCATCTTGTGCCTTTTTAGCTACATCAGTCTTCGCCATCCCTCGAAAGGATGTTGCGCAATCGGTTACGTCAGTCAGAGGCCTCCACATGGGGAAGACAGACAGGACGGGAGAAAACTCAGACTAATCATTGCCTTCAGAGTTGGAGTTTTGTCAGTGACGCCTGGGGCACCTTTTAGCATCACAGTAAACATTATAACACGTACTGTAGTTAATGTTGTGACATGTGAAGTTTTGAGTAAAAATAAGTACATTTGTCATGAGCAATGTCAGTGACGTCATTTTGTGACGCGCATACATAAATCACACTACAATAAAACATCACTAACTGTTTTTTAGACAGGACACAACCAGCAGTGTCATGGGTGAAAGTCCAGTTCGGTTTCATCCATCCACCTCCCACTCTACACCGACTTCCTTGCTCTTAATACTATGTCTTTGCTCTCAGCGTCAATCTGTGCATTTGGTTGGAGTCAGGTGACAGTAATCATAGATCTAGACATCATAGAAAAGTTGCGTGCATTGGAGTAGTCGGAGGACCTGAAGTGGTTAAAGGAACAGTGTGACATTTTGAGTAAAATACTTATTCACAGGCTAAAGTTAGATGACAGGACTGAATCTCCGCTGGTTGCCTGGCAACTTCAAGGTGACATTACTCCAGGAAATCATGTTGTTTAGAGCCAAACTCATGATGTCACTTCTTGTCTGACCTCTGTTAAAGCCATGTCTCATTCAGCATTTCTGTTATCAGGGTGCCTGAAAAAGATTTTATTGTTTATATCTTAATAATTGTAATCTCTAGCCCATGAACATCAAGGGTTTATGGGTAATGGTGTTCATTAGAGGCTGCTAAAAAGGATAAATATAACATTTTTTGTTGTCACCCTCAAATACCTTTCATTAAGCAGCAGTATTGACCTACATAACTCCGCTCCTCGCACCCTGTTTGGATTTAAAATAAAGCACATATTATCAGTAAGACGATGAAGCTTTAATGTGTGGGTGGGGTTTCGTTACATCAGCAGTCTTGTTTGAATTAAGTTACAATAAGCTTCATTTAACCATTGTTTACAATGACGGACGCTTTGACATTTGACCTTTTCTGGTGTAATATGCTAATTTACATGTGTGCCGTCATCCATCAGAGGCTGACAGTTAAACACGGAGCACTATCTCACCGCAGCAGAGGCCTGGACACAGGACACTGCTGGCTTTAGGCTCAGTGTGTGTGTGTGTGTGTGTGTGTGTATGTGTTTAGGGGTCACAGGGGTTTGAATCACTTAATTCCGTCCAAGAAACGACTGTTATCGAAGCTCTACAGCTCTCGGTGCACTCAAGGAGGGTGAGGAGGAGAGAAAAGGAAAGAGAGAAGAGGAGGAAGAAACAGGATCTGAGAGGAGAGATTTAATTTTTCCATCAGGGCTGTAGAGTATGTAGTAAACTCCATTAACACAGACATAAAATGTTGTTTATTACCCAGAGAAAAGACACTCAACATGACTGCAAAATAAAAATCTCCCAAATTCATCTTCAATTTTGTGTCCTTGTTCAGCCATTAGGAACAGCGCGAGGCTGTGAGGAGACTTTAATGGCCTGACTCAGAAGTGCAAGATCATGTGAGACACACGGGCTCAAAAAGCATTTTTCCCAGTCACAATCGTCAGAAAAGGAGCAGCTGTAAAATGGCGAGTGAATTTTTTTAGCACCACAAACACCCCAGAGTGTCTCCTTGTATGATTAGACTTAAATCCATAAGATCCAGTAATAGTTTGAAAGCCATATGATTGAATTATTTTATCTAATTATTGTTCATGTGTGCAGGGAACCAACAGGAAGTCAGCATGTCAGCCAGAGGAAGTGTGTGACACACATGTTGGCAAGCAGCTCAGACAATGGAGGGCTCTACCAGCCTGTTCTCATCCCCAGTTCATCAAATACCAACACTTTGTCATGCTCCTTAGGGTGTGCGTTCAACACGAGTGACACTCTTTAGTGTCTTTATGAGACGCTCAAGAGTTTCAGCTAACTCCACTATAAACCCATTCATGACAATACTTGACATTGATTGGAACACAATACTCTGGTGAATGTGCTAATTTTAGCCCCCTTGCCGGCAATATCCAATGACGTGCTATCACAAAATACCGTCCATCTCAGTGAGTCACTTTCCTCCTGCTCTCTTTGTGCAGGTTAGCACACGCTACCACAACAGCTATGGCTAACATCCAATACTGAGCTGTTAACCGTGTGATGCTAACAGTTAACCCTGTCACTGTGCGTGTGACTCTATCCCAGGCACAGCGCTCACACTCCTATGGCAGCAGTCTGATGTTAACAAGGAAGAGTAAGAGTATGATTGATTGACTGTTGTCTTTATTTCAAACATGTAAAACACAACAAAAACAGTAGTTAAAAAAACATATACCAGCTAACTGCAAATACTGACCAGAGAGCAGGGAAAGGAGGAGGAATTAAATGCCATTTTACCCCTTTTTAAATGGTCAAATTTGAGGTAAGGTTGCAGTAATTGGATGGTCGTAAAGAATGCATGGGGATTTGCTGAATTTGCATAAAGGCCCTGACACACCAAACCGATTCTCCGCGAAAAAAGTTGCACTTGAACACACCACAAAGATCACATCGGATGCACGTACATTCTGCACCTGCATGACAGGAAATAACTCTCTTTGTAACTGTTTGCTTAAGAGTTCAGTGACTAAAGAAACTAATCTGACCCTCTGTAACAAGTTTGGTTTGGTCTCACTCTCCTTCTGTAGCTCTTTGTTTACTTTCCTCACTTCCGTTTCTCTTCTCATGCACTGTGCTGGACTGACAATCAGAGTGATTTCATTCACCAACGCAGTTTCCATTCAATATGTTGAATCGGCAGGAAAAAAGACGACTAGCTCCGAGAAGAGCTAACAGTGCAGGGCACACTGCATCAATGAGGGCAGCAGACACTCATCAATTGCCCGACTTTGACCAACAGCCAACCATCAGCTTGGTTTGTTGAAGCCTTTAATTGTTGTGACTGCAACACCCTTGAGGGACTCTCAAAAACGCAGAAGCCTGCCTAAATGAATGGAATGCAGAATCCTGATTTTCTTAATACATCCCTAGTCCATGCTGGTATGAGGTAAGAATGACGTGATCAAGGGAAGTCCAGTTAGACTGAAGATCCATGAGTTTGAAGACTTCTAGAGATACAGAAATACTCCACATTGGTTTATTGTGAGTAAGTATTGTGAGTAAAATTGTTGATGCATAATTTCAATAGCTAGAACAGAATAATGAAGAGACATTACTACATTTCAATACTGCTCTTTTAGCACATATGTTTAGCATGCTAAAAGAAACTATTCCTCTCAATTAACAGTCCTACCTATTTGACTACTGTACACATTGTGCTATTCTGCTTGATCATTTTCAAAAGTGTTTGACTCACACACACAAAAAGTTCGAAGGTCTCTCCCCACTTTCTGATTTAGAGATAATAAATCATCCTGTTGCCTGAAACGACAGCACAGTGCGTTAACTCTCCAGACACTTCCATCCAAGTTTTGTTTTTTAATTAAATCCGACTTTAATATCTTTCCCCAGCTCAGACTCTGGAGGCTGTACACCCCCAACGGGCTCGCCACGGGTGAAATTAGACCATCAGCCTAATTTAACAGCTATTGCCTTTGTCATGATTAGAGATTTAACATCTCACTTGGCAATCAGAACACGCAGCAGACATTTCCATTTCTCACAGACTTTCTTTGCAGAAATGGATGATTTTTTTGAGGCGAGAAAATGTGGGGTGGGGGAGTATCGAGAGATTAGCAGGGAGATTTTCCCCTTTTTCGCTGCATAATTAATAAGGTGGTTAGTACTCAGAGGACCTGAATGTGCTGAAGGCTTCATTAAATTCTGGGAGTTACTCGGTTGTGTTTCTCTTGTATTCTGAAAGCAGAGATGGTTAATGTGAATGGAATATTGAATCCTATACATTGTGTCTCTCAAGGGTCTGGTTATTAGCTGTGGTGCATTTAAAGGAGAACTGCAGCATTTAACACACTTGAGTTCAAATGTTACATGTGTGTAATTAGTATTAATTTGTGTCAGCTGGAGACATGTTAAAGTATGTCTCGCTTTTGTTTGATTCTTTTTCTGTCAGCTGTTTCTTGTTGAAATAATTTCTTTCACCTCAGGGATCCATGACATATGACGGCAGAGCAGAATTTATGGGAACAACCCCGCCAACATTTAAGAGGACTGTTTGTAGATAGATAGATAGATAGATAGATAGATAGATAGATAGATAGATAGATAGATAGATAGATATTTATTCATCCCCTCAGGGAAATTCAGGGTATATCATAGCTCAATAAATACAGTAAGAACAGACAGTAGCCTACAAAACAACACAAACACAAAATAAAAGACGTATTCGGACAGTCAATAAATAAAATGTGAGCTTAATAAAAAATAGTAAAAACAGTCAGTAGTGGGTTGTGTAGTTGTGTAGTGGGGTCTGATGGCCGTTGGGACAAACGACCTCCTGTGGCGCTCAGTCCGTGAACACAGCGCGATGAGCCGCCCGCTGCGGCTGCTGCTCTGCTCCACCAAGGTGTGGTGGAGAGGTTGGTTGACATTGTTCATGATGTCCAGCAGCTTGGTCCGCATCCTCCTCTCCACCACGGTCCCCAGTGAGTCCAGGCACCTCCCCAGCACTGACCCAGCTTTGCGGATCAGCTTGTCCAGCCTTCTGGTGTCCCTCTCTGTCGCACTGCCTCTCCAGCAGACAGCAGCATAACAAATGGTGCTCGCCACCACTGACTGATAAAACATGAGCAGCATCTCCTCAGAGACGTCGAAGGACCTGAGCCTCCTCAACAAAAAGAGCCTGCTCTGGCCCTTCCTGTAAAGTGCATCTGTGTTGATTGACCAGTCCAGCTTGATATCTAGGTGTACGCCCAGGTACCTGTAGGACTGTATCACCTTGATGTCCTCGCCCCTGATGTTGACTGGCTGCAGAGGTGGTTTAGACCTGCGGAAGTCGACGACCATCTCCTTGGTCTTCCTGGGCCCGTATTCACAAAGAATCCTAAGACTAAAAGTAGCTCTTAGTGACGTCATTCTAAGAAAAATCTTATCTAAGATTTTTCTTAGAATTTTCCCTTGGTAAGATAAAAGTTATTCACAAAGCATTTTAGGCCTTAAGAGAGCTCCTAAGGTGAAAAACTGTTAAGAGGAGGGAGGAGGACTTTTAAGAAGCCTAAGAGTGTCTTAAACAGAGAAGATGGCAGAAAGACAGAGAGGAAGGAGAGATATTCTCCGTATATTGAACGACAGTGATTTAATAAGATGCTACCGGCTTGATCGTGCAGGGATAATGTTTGTGGTTGACCTCATCAGGAATGAGCTTACTTTTCCCACCCAGCGTAGTAACACAATAACGCTTGCTTTGGATTGCAGCACGTACTAGCGCTTCTCACACTTGTGTGTAAAAGGAGAGGGAACGACGCATTGATTTGTCAGGCAAAGCGCTCCCAAGTCTACCTCTTACCTTGTGCCGTGATCCCGGGACCGAATTTCCCTCTTAAAACTCATTTGTTCTCCTCCATGAGCTGTGCCAACAGCAGGCACTGCTCTTCTGTCCAGTTCGACTTTCTCGTTCTTTTTCTCTCCATTTCATTCGTTGTTTTGGTCATTCTGCCAAATCAAACCGCTTTTTACAAGGAGGCCAGCAATCACAGTAATTGCTGACAGCTGAGTCTGCGTCCACCATTAATATCAAATAGATTAAGTAGTAAAATTACCAGCATGACGAGTAAACGTAACAATAAGCAAATCAATATAATAATTGGCATGTGAATGAGGTACGTTCAAACATTTTGAAGCTGTGTAACAATTAATTTAATTTTGCTGAGTTTCATCATCATGACATAAAATTATTTTCACGATTACACATTTCTTAATACAGTCTAAGTTCTATGATTGGTTGATTTCACTGTCCATTCATTACTAGGAGCGCATTTTTTTTTTCTTTATTCCTTTTTGTAACAACCAATCACAGCTTTTAGAAGACTGCGTCACACCTAGCAACGGGGTCAACCACACCTCCTCACTAAGATAAAAGTTTCTGTCTCCTCCTTGCTCAGAGTTGCTCTCAGAAACTTCCTGAATCACTCTTAAGCTAAGATTCCTTGATAGGAATTTTTAGGCTAAATTAGGAGCTCTCTGAGAGGACTCTGAGAATCTTTGTGAATACGGGCCCTGGTGTTCAGGAGAAGGCCGTGCCTCTCACACAGCTGCTGAAGGCTCCCGCAAGGTCCCTGTATTTCGCCTCCTGTCCCTTTCTCACACACGCCACAATAGCTGTATCATCCGAATACTTCTGGATGTGGCAAGACTCTGAGTTGTAACTGAAGTCTGATGTGTAGCTACATGGTGAACAGGTACGGAGCCAGCACAGTCCCCTGCGGAGCACCAGTGCTGCTCTCCACCGTCCCAGAAACACAGCTCCCCAACCTGATGAACTGTGGTCGTCCCATCAGGTAGTCTGTGATCCAGGATGAGAGGGCAGGTTCAACTCCCATTTGTCCAAGCTTCTCTCTAAGCAGCAGAAGCTGGATGGTTGTTTGTGGTGGAAACACTAAATAGACCGAGGGTCTATAACAGAGTGTAGCCATCACACACTAATATGGATAACCTCTGCAGCGTGTTCTCATGGCCCAGAGTGTTTCTTCCCACACAGAGACATGATAGTGAAATAACCAACACAGCTGATTTACTGTGATAAATGCAGATTCAGTGTGAGAGGAGAGAGCATGACACGCAGTAGATTAAACACGTCACTCATATCTAACACACAGTGACCCTCCTTGGCTGCAGTATAATGTTCCCATCTCATCCCTTTAACAGACAGCACGTCAGCCTTTCACTGTTTTAATGTGGCTTTCATAATCAAACATGTTTACAGTCAAATAAGTGCTGCACTGATGGATTCACAGCATTCACAAACAATGTGCTTTCACAGAGTTTGAAATAACATGCAGAGGATTGAAAGTAAATGTACTGCTGAAGGTCAGTGCTTTTTATTTCTCTAGGAAAAAAGAAAAAACAGCATTTACTGGTAGGATGTGGAAAAAGGCTTCAGAATATAAAGAGAATGTGCACATACAGTATATAATGCAGAAACAAAATAACTGTGCTGATGTGTTTTTTTATAGATTTTTTTTTAATTTTTATTTTTCATTTTATTTAATTTTTTTTATCTCATGTTGTATTTTTATTTTTTCTATTTTTATTTTTATTTATATATGAATTTACTTTGTTTATTTTATTTTTTATTCCTTTTTTTTTCTTTCTGTGTATAGTTGGGGTTTTTTTTGTACATTTGCACATGCTCTGCTATCACACATTGGTGTATAAGGATGTTGTGATCAGTATAATACTCACTGGACAGGTGATAGTGACTTGGTAATCAGGCCTCTGCTCCTCAGAGTTGATCTCATCTAATTAGTGGCACCAGCTGACTGATTCATCACCTGGTAGGGCTCTTGTCTGTGTCTATCTGTTCTGTGAAGCACTCACGTCAGTAGCACTGATGATCGTCAAGGACTGAAATGTTTGCTGCTGTTTTTAATCACGTTTTATTATTTTTTGCACTTTGAGCACCCGTCTTTTTGAGCACAGATGTCCTAAATTTTTTTTTGCATTGATCTCAGCCTGTGGTCCTTTTTTGTGGCGTCCAGCCCAGTGGGATTGGTGTCCTTTCTTAGTTGTCCATTGTACCAACACGCCACGATAAACCTTTTTGTTGCCCTTGGTAGACGCAGTTTCACAGCAGCCCTAGGACTTCACAGTTGTGTCACACATTATGTAAATCATAGTGAACATTGTTGGTTTGTTGGGGAGTTGTGATACTAAATTGCCAACAGACATGGCAAAGAAGCAATTCTCTCTTTCAAACAACATATTGACTCAATAATTAATAAATTAAACTGCGATCTAGCTGTACTGTATTGTTTCAAAAATTGCTTTAACTTTCAAACAAGTAAAAGAATTGTTGAATAGTTGTTACTGCCAATATTGGACTATGCTGCTGATATTTTCTATCAGGACACCTATGAAACATATCTTCAAACACTTGATGTCATATACAAAAGCCTCTGTAGATTTATTGTGTGGTTTGTGTCCTTTCCGAACTCATCACTGCTCAATGTACGAAACTTTGAACTGGTTACCACTCAGCGCTCGAAGGCACTACCATTGGCTCCAGTGCATTTTCAAATTCTTCCATATTAATTATCCTTCTTATTTAAAGGAGCAATAAGCAAAATTCAACATTTCTAGATTGAAGGAATTAAAAAATTGCTGGTGTAATTTCATCTGGAGTATAGCATGACCTCACACACCCTCTCTCTGTGTTGATCTCCAGCCCATTGTTTACAAGCTGGTCTGGCTGCGCGACTAAAGTGCAGTGACTACAAGTGCTGGTAGAAGCGCTCCATAGCTGTAGGTTACTCCAGTAGCCATTGTAGCTCTAGTGCTAACTCCGGGAGCTAACGCTAACGTTCCTACTCTTCTGCGTGAGCCGGAGTCGTGAGCCCATGAGCCCGCCGACTCCGGCTCACGCAGAAGAGTAGGAACGTTAGCGTGGCAGCCGACTAGTGCTAACGCTATCAGGAAAGCAGGGAAATAGCTAAACACAGCAGAAACCGAGAGTGAGTGAAAGACTGCTAACTGCTAAACTAAGCCAAACTAAGTTGGCTGTTTAGGTTTTACATCATTGTTTTATTTTTATGATGTGTTTGCTTCGTGCGCTTCATTTTTATGGGTCTAGGAACTTGTCACTTGTGTTTACATTGTTCCCTCAGTAGCTGGTATGATGTTGTATTTGTTTTTTTCTGCTACTACTGTGTGAGCCATGTTCTCATGTTGTCTGCATTTGCCATATTGCTGTGGTTTTGATACTTGTTAGAGACGCCTCTACAGAACATTTTTTCCCTTTAATGTCACATAAGTTTATGATGGTTTTCACCTGATGCTCTCTGTATGTGATATTTAAAGTGTGTGTGATATGTTTATATTTACATTTGTACTGCAGGCCTCATACCTGCGCAAATTCTTAAAGATTTTCTCTAAGAATCTTTGTAAAGTGGTATTTTGGCATTGTATTGCATTTAAAGATTGTTTCCCATCAATCAGAAATATTTTTTTTTTCTGTGGTTTATCACCTGATTGTGTCAGGTGACCCTAAGGGGTTGTATATATGGAGGTGTATCCACATTTATTTTATGTCTGATGAAAGGCAGGAGCCCGAAACGTAACATCTGAATAAATTTTCAAGGAGCAGCTTCTGGTGTGCGGACTTTATCTTTTATTTCATACTTACCTTTTGGTCCAGCACCCAGCATTAACTGTTTTTGGGATGTGCGTGCTACTTTTACCTGTTTAGGTTTTATTTCCTCGCCCCTGTGGCGAGTGAATCTGACGGTAGTGAAACCGGGCTAACCGGTGCTTCCTCCTCTGGCTCCACTTCACTCAGCTGCCAGCACAGCCAGTTAGCCTCCGCTAGCTTCCCAGCTAACGTTAGCTCCGGCTCTCCGTTTGGATCCAACCAGAGCACCGAGCCCTGGTTTGTTATTCAGGTTAATGTGGGAAGAAGCAGCGGGTATATCGGGCAGCTGAGTGAAGTCTGGATGTAATAGCCTGTGGAGATGCTGCGGTGCTTGGCTGCACAGACGAGGTGAGCAGGGGTGGGGGGTGGAGAGCAGAGGTAGAGGGAGGTGTGGCTCATGACACACTTTGTTTTTGTCTACAGGCAGTGCACAACAGCAAACCTAGCGGTGAAACGATTTCGCTTTTTGCCCCTTTAAAACAATACCTAACACCATATCCTCACACTCACTTAGACACGCTCAGCAACCTTATTGTTTAGTTCCCAAAACTGATAAAGAAATTGGCAGAAGCACCTTCAAATTTAATGCTGTTTTTAACTGACTTTTTAACTGGATTTATGTCCCCACACATCTAAAGGTTGAGACAGTCCTGGAGTCCCAGAGCAAGAAGGCTGTTCACTGCAGTCTAAACATGGCCATTCTCAGAATTAACTTCAAAACAAAACAGAAAGTGAAGAGAAAAGGGGGATACAATGGAAATAAGCTGACTCCCTCAAAGTAATTAAGAACCAAGAATGAACACTTTCTCTGCAAATGTTTTAAAGTATCTGATTTTATTCAGATTTTTGTGTCACTGAGTGTTTTGTGGTCTGATTTTCACACTGTTAAAATTATGAGTAAACTAATTAATTTTTGCATTTTATGTAGAAATGAAACAGAGTGAAATGAAAGTGGATATTTTGTTTTTTTTTTTTTAAAATAACATGAGCTCTGTGATACATTTGGAATTTTAATTCTTAAGTTTATCTTGGTTTCATACGCACTCCCCACTTGCATGTGCAGAGTGAGTACTTTCAGTTGCAGTCATCAGTCCTCGCAATACTATACAATGTTTGCTCCGCGGTTGTTCTGTGGAAGTTCCACGTAAGAACTGGAGAACAAAATCAGCAAACAAAAACAAGTATTGAGAATAACCTTTCCACCACTCCTTAAGGCCTTGAAGATGTTCAAATCAGGCAGTTCATACCTTAAGTGCCGAGTGCTAAGAAAGTAAAAAGACCTTGCAGCTTCTCGCTCGTAAGCTCTTACTAGTTGACATCAATTTAGACCACTAGGGTTCAGGGTTCATGGTTTAAGGAGTGACACTGGGATTGGGCCAAAGTTACAGCAGTAGTCATGCGTAGGCTTTGACGTGAGACAAGCATAGGAACACTGCAGTTTGAGCTGCGCGTCTTTGACTGACAGGTGTCTCAACCTATCACACTCCTTGTGGAGTTCTGCGCCTGCCCCAAACTGAGACCCTGACCCGGCCTGTACCCGAATCTTTAAGAGCCGACCCAACCAAACCAGCACATTCTCACTGCGACCTCGTCACATATCGGCGTTTGGTCATGGACTTCCACATCCAGATACAACGTGCAGGGTACCCTGGGTGTGTTGGTTGTGGGATGCCTGTTACATGCATTGTCTGTTTTAAAGATACACTTCTGTTTTCACAGGAAATGTACAGTTTGTATACAGTCTCTTTCAAAATAAAAGCACTACGTTGGTACAACAAAGGAACAGACATTTTTGTTTCCTTCAACAACTAATGCAGGTTGTTGGGTTTAGTGTTACGGGATGTGAACACCGCACTCCCAGGTGAAAGTCGGTGTTTGTTGGACCCATTCCCCAACCCTCCCACCCACCCTACTCGGACTTTTGTCGCTTTAACCCCCGTCTTATCCCACCGCATTTCCCCTCTGCTGTTAAACTATAACGGCGAGCCGCTGTGTATAATATTGATGTTAAAGGACAGCTTTTTGCATTTGTGTCTGATGCCGGGGCCATATTCTGATGACTTCAGAGTGAGCCCTGGTTGACTAAACCCAAAGCTTATTCACTACACACTGTCTTTTTCACAATAGCGCAGAGAGGATGTTTTAATGACATTTGAAAACAACCAAACCTGAACCCTAACCCTTTGTTTAGCTTCACACAAACAAATCACCCATGTCATGTGGCTGAACTCAACCTCTTTCTTCCTCGTCCTCAGCTCCACCCAGGCGTCTTTATCTGTTCCATATTTGGATACTCACGCTGCATACACACAGGAGATAATAGGTTTTATGTTTGTGATTATCTGTCTTTCCCTGGAAGTCTTTTTTCAAACGCACACGCAGGCTGTGTAATTATCGTCAGTGTCACCCAGGCGTGTTTTATCAGCTGACCTGAACATTGACTGTAGGTAACAGTAGGTGTTTAAATGAGCTTCAAATCTGCTGCAATTATCAAACACTGGATTCCTATTACTCACAGAGAGATTTGCTCTAAAATAAGATATCTACTGTGACAAAATGGGGTCAGCTGCTATTTTAAAATGACTGACAGCATAAAATTAAACTAATAACGGGAAGGATGCATGAGAAGAGTACCACTGAGTGTTACATACTGAGGTCAGCCAAACGTGTTGACTGGACATTGGAAGAGCACTGCTTTTTATCGGATTTTATCGATGAGATTTCGTCACGCATGGATGAATGGATGGTAGACAGATGTATGGATGGATGGAGACATGTGTAGGGGAACAAATTACAGAAATTTCAGCCCTGTGGTACCATGGAATATAACACTCTTCTTCAGTCCTCGGGCCCTGATCAATATTATCACTGATAGGTCAGTGTATTGATTAGGCCTGGGGAAACTTTCCATGGTTCTGTGATGGCCTTCAGGGCTCAGGGTATATACTGACTGCATTGATCTGTCTGTATACATGGTCACTATGTATACATCCACTACTGACTGAATGAAACAGAAGTACAAGGACAGGTGGACGTGTGCACCAAATTAAAAAGTTAATATGCTGAGTGAGTTAAAGTGCTGTGTGAAATGTTTAATCTTTCTCATATTTATTATTGATTATTACAGACTCTGGAGTCTAAAACTAAGTGAACTGATTGATTATTAAATGTGTACACACAGAGTTAACAGTTGAATACACATTGACATTAGCCACATATGGGGTGCTGTTTGTAAAGTGGCTCACGCTGAAAATAACATCAACATTTTGCCACATTTAGCATCAAACAATGTTTAAAAAAGTGTTGTGAATTTTTTAACGTCACCTTTTACCACATTTACAGCAATATTTGTTAACTTAGAAATATATTAAATAATTACATCTAAATATTAAATGTGACACATAAATGTTAAATCTAAATCTAAATCTAAATCTAAATGTTAAATCTAAATGCTAAATCTAAATCTAAATCTAAATGTTAAATCTAAATGCTAAATCTAAATCTAAATCTAAATGTTAAATCTAAATGCTAAATATAAATGTTAAATCTAAATATTAAATATAAATATAAATCTAAATGTTAAATGAATCTAAATGTTCTGGGTGAAACTAAATATTTAGCTAATATGCAAATTCACACTGCCGGTCACCGGAAGTACCAAAATAAAAGCTTGAGATGGTCAGACTGTGTTTATAGAATCAAATGACGAATTAAAGCCAACTTATCGGGGGAAATGGACACTTGAACATACATTAGCGTGATAATAACTACCTAAAATAACAAGAAACGTGTTTGGAGAAATTTTATTTGATGTGTACTTTGAGTTGTTGGTGTCCCTTCAGAGGGACTAACAACCTAAGCTAAGCAGTAGCAGCATATTACATTTAGATTTTTGCATTTAGCATTTAGATTTAGATTTAATATTTAGATTTAGATTTAATATTTAGATTTAACATTTATATTTATATTTAGCATTTAGATTTAACATTTAGATTTAGATTTATATTTAGCATTTAGATTTAACATTTAGATTTAGATTTAATATTTAGATTTAACATTTAGATTTAGATTTAGATTTAGCATTTAATATTTAGATGTAACTATTTAATATATTTCTAAGTTAACAAATATTGCTGTAAATGTGGTAAAAGGTGACGTTAAAAAATTCACAACACTTTTTTAAACATTGTTTGATGCTAAATGTGGCAAAATGTTGATGTTATTTTCAGCGTGAGCCACTTTACAAACGGCACCCCATAGCCACACCCATATGTACAGCTGTTCTCTAAAGCTGTTTTCCTTGTATGTCCTCCTGTTTGTCCTGCCTCTCTGCCTGAAAACACTGTACAAGGGCACATCAGAGCATCCAAACTCACTCAACCACAAAACCATCTGGCTCCATCTGATCCACATCAGAACGGACCAATCTGATGCCATTTACACAGATGTACAATGGTCCAGATCAGACGAGGAACCCAAACAACATGTAAGGGTCATTTCACAGGGTAACACAGCGGGCAGCAGTGGTCTCGGGGATACAGATGCCCGCCTGTGACTGGAAGGTCATGACTTAAATCCTCAGATCCACTGGGAGAAATAAAATTAGATCTGGACCATGGAAAGTGGGTGAAGGAAGCCCTGATAGATGACTGGGATGGTTCATACAGTCATTGCTTTACAAGAAATATGGCATATCGTGAGGATAAAGTTGTAATACTTCAGGAAGAAAGTTGTAGTATTTCAAAAGTCAAGCATTTTTTATAGACAGATGAATATCTTCGGGGAAAATGGTAATATTTTAACAACATTACAACATTAATGTTATACAAGTGATACATATAAGTATAAAAGAAGTAGCCATGCACGCATTACAGAATGATCTATAGTGCATCGTTCGTTAAGGTCAACTCATTTAACTATATAAAGACGAAAACTCTGTGTGTGTGTCTGTTCCACGTTTTTCTCCTCACTGACTTGGTCAATCCATGTGAAATTTGGCACAGTGGTAGAGGGTCATGGGAGGATGCCAATGAAGCAATATTACATCAATTGGCCAAAGGGGGGCGCTATAGCAACCGATTGAAATTGCAGTCTTTGAATGGGCATATCTCATGCCCCGTATGTCGTAGAGACATGAAACTTTGCACAGAGATGCCTCTCCTCATGAGGAAAACCCATAACTTCCGGTTATATAGATTTTCCGCCATTTTGAAGTTTTTGAAAAACACTTCAAATGGATCTCTTCCTAGGAAGTTTGAGCGATCTGCATGAAACTGGGTGAACATAATCTAGGGACCAATATCTAAAGTTCCCTCTTGGCAAAAGTTGGAAAACTTACTAAAACTGAGCTTCTATAAGGCAATGAATATTGCGGAGGGCGTGGCTCATCACATAAAGGTGTATAACATCTCAAGGGTTTCACCCATCACCACGCAACTTTGTAGGCATATGACCACACATAATCTGAGGGGACCCCTCCATTATTGACCCCATCAAACAAAATGGGGGCGCTAGAGAGCTCATTTCTTATCTAGGCCTAACCGCCATATGGATTTTTACTAAACTTGGTAGATATGTAGAACAGGACGCCTCAAGGTGACTGGAGAAATTTAACTCTAATTGGCAACTGGGTGGCGCTATAACAACAGAAAAATGCTTCAAAATGGCTAAAATGCGACCGATCGCTGTGGCTCACCCTGTGGACCAATGTTGGTGTTTTTTTTTTCTAATTTTTGGTATGACTAAGTCATGGTATGGTATGCTGTACATAATCACATAAGTGTGTCATTCTGTCAGTCAGTCATTCTGTCTGTCCCACGTTTTTCTACTCACTGACGTGGTCAATCTATGTGAAACTGCACATAGGCATTGAGGATTGGCATAGGTAGAAGGTGACAAAGCTACCAATGGCTATGGACCAGTTATCCTAATATTTGCTAAAAGTGATTAAGTTATTCATATTTTCAGACTCTTTTTAAGGGAACACCGTGTAAGATTTCAGGGGATTTAGTGGCATACAGCGGTGAGGACTGCAGATTGCAACTAGCTGAAACATCTCAGTTAATATTCCTTCAGTGTTCATTGTTCCGGAGGTTTTTACCAGGAGGGCAAATCGTCAGATCGGCTGTATCAGCAAGCGAACACACCATCTGCAGTCACTTTGACTTGATTGATTGATCTGTTGATTGGCTATTGAAACAGGTGACATGCTTTACGTTCTAAAACCAGCCGCTGGTGATTTGACGAGCTGAGTTTCAGATGACACCATCAGCCGGCTTGAGTCAAGCTCAGACCGACCAGTTCACACTGCTGCAACTTTCTCTGCAACGTTCTAAAATGGATTTGTCTCGTCACAGATCTTTGGTCTGAACTGGACTTATGGTAACGTAAACACAATAATTCTTATTTTCAGGTGATTATACGCTTAAGGAAACATACTTATTTTATTTAATTTCTGCCAGTATATCCCCCTCAATCCTGCACACTGGACCTTTAATGTTTGTTAGTATCAACAAGGTTTGAGTTTTAAATCATGAACATTGCAGCCCGTGCAGCCTGTAACAAATAGAATTCAGAAAATAAAACAGGAGTTTTGCAATGCAGAATAAAGTAACTGTTAAGAACCAAAGACATGCTGTAGGAACACAAGAAAGTTGTGAGTAACACTTGTGAGTACTCATAAAGTTGTGGTTATTATGCAGATTCAATATTTGAGTTGAGTAAATTGATCGTAACACTGATCACACTTTTAAGGTTTCAGGTGCAGAAAGAAGGGCGGGCATGCCTTCATTTAATTATTTAAAAACAGCCTCCATAAACTGAAAGCCTTTCACTGTCTGATTCAGATATGACAGGAAAAAATACCGCAAACAGGAGAGGAAAATAGAGGTAGAGATCACAGAAGAGAGATGAAAAGCCACAGAAGATCAGAGGAAGCTGAATCATAAAGAAGACAAAAGAAAGCAGAAAAAGAAACTGTGCAAAACAAAATAACAGACGTGAACAATAATCAAAGACAGAAAAAGAGCAAGTGAAGTTAAAAGGGATTGTGGGTATTTTAGGCAGCACAGCAGAGGATTTCCAGGTCACTGCGTCTGTGAGGTGATGTGAGGATGATGAGTGATGGAGGTGAAGTAATAAAGCTGCCTCCCTGCTGCTGTCCACAGGACTGATACCTACAGATTGGTGTCAGAGTCCCTCGGAGGTTTTACATCAGAGGCCAAGTGACGTTCTTACAACATGAAACATGAGTGTACAGGAAAGCTTATAGATCGAAACCAAGCAGAGAGAAGGTGTGCAACAGAGAAACGACCTGGGGACGGCTGATCTTAAACACACTCTGGATGGACTGGGAATATGCATCCAGTTAAGGGTTCACAAATTATATTAGATTCAACTTTACTGTCAAATGTGTCAAATGGCTTTAAGGCCAAACTGTCCCGCTTATATATCCATTTTGTATGACCCACTGGTGGCCTCATACTCTATTCACAGACTACAATACATTTTCAATGGAAGCTGGTGACATGAAGCAACAATTAGCAGATTTATGCTTCACATTAAGGTTCTTAAAAAATGTGAATGACTTATATAAATCAACTTAATATTGTGGGGTTTTTTTTTACATTTCTGGCATCCCGTTCCCACTTGGATCAATCAGGAGAGAGAACTGCATCCAATGTTTGAGTGGTGAGACTGTGAGACCCACGTTACTGCCTCAGTGGAGGCATGTCGCTGTCTCCGTCAGGAACAATTCCTGACAGACAGGTCTCTCTGATGATTCAAGCAACTGCATCTGTGAGTGGGAAGAGCTTCTTGTGGCTGTTGTTTTATTTGCGTTTACGTTCATATCAAACCATTTTTGTTTTAAGGGTTAGTGCACCCAAACATGAAAGTTCAGCCATTATCTACTCACCCATATGCCGATGGAGGCTCAGGTGAAGTTTTAGAGTCCTCACAACACTTGCGGAGATCCAAGGGGAGAGGAGGTAGCAACATAACTCCACCTAATGGAGGCTTATGGTGCCCCAGATTCAAACGTCCAAAAACACATAATTGACACATAAGTGACACGTGCACCACAGGGAGAAACAACAGTAACCACAGTAAAAGATAATTTGCACTACGATCTTTTAGCAAAGGATAGCCCAACATGTCTGAAGACTTTGACGCTGAGGATGAACAGCATTTCTTTGCTGAGCCTTATTTATAGCCGAGGATCAGACCGCCAAGGCCCCTGCCTTGGTCTGCTGCCCAATCCACATAGCACCAATCCCCTCTGCGGGTGGTGGGCCTGCAGGGGGACAAGCCCATGTAGCCGGCTCGGGCTGGGCCCAGCCACCAGGTGCTCGCTCACAGCCCCAACCCTAGGCCTGGCTCCAGGGCGGGTCCCCGGTAACCCTCCGGGCCGGGTACACGTGTCCTTGCTTTTGTCCATCATGAAGGGTCTTTTGAATCGTTCTTCGTTTGACCCATCGCCCAGAACCAATCTGCCATGGGAGACCCTACCAGGGGCAAAATGCCCCCGACTGCATAGCTCCTAGGGTCATTAGGGCACTCAAACTCCTCCACCACGATAAGGTGACGGTTCTGACAGTTCTCGGAGGAGGGTGAGGAGCTCGGACATCCGGGAGGGACTCGGAGTAGAGCGGCTGCTCCTCCACATCGAGAGGAGCCAGTTGAGGTGGTTTGGGCATCTGGTAAGGATGCCTTCCGGACGCCTCCCTTGGGAGGTGTTTCGGGCATGTCCAACCGGGAGGAGACCTCGGGGCCACCCCAGGACACGCTGGATGGACTACATCACCTGGCTGGCCTGGGAACGCTACTATCGCAGCAGGAAAAGCAGCAATGTCTAGGTAGAAAACACAACTGCTGTTTGTGCATAGAAAGCAGCTGGAAACACAGTAATGACTTGATAAATCACAATCAGTTTTGTAGTTTGTTGGTCTCGAACAGTGGTCTGCAGTGTGGCAGGCGACTTGCTAAGGCGACTCACCCACCTTCCCCTCCACCTCAGAGTCAGCTCAGATACTACGTCCCTTTTGAAACACTGATATGATACATATGAAACATGCAGAAATGTACAATACCAACATTCCCTCTGGTGACTGTGCTGTGCTCCAGTGACACAGTTAAGCATCAGCCAATCATATGTTTTGATTTCTAGCTGTGGTATCGTTATTTACCTTAGTTAGCTGACACTATGCTAGCTCTCTGTGCACATGGGGAAGCAAATGTGACATTTAAATGGAGCTCAGATATTTAAAAAGCATAAATATTTCTCGGACCAAATACAAACTTTAACTGACATTCATTTGAGGTGCTTTGTTGCAAGTAGCAGACACACACAAGCCCAGGACTACTGAGTTATTCTACTCAAACCATCTTTCTCTAACATTAACCAAGTCATTTTGTGCCTCAACCAAACCTTAACCAATAGGGGAAAAAAATGGGATAAAAAATTACCTGTGTTTAATGTTCATATGAAAAAAAATGTAAATGTACAAACGTCATGTTCTGTTGTCTACAATATGCCTCTGTTGGAGTATGATTCAAGCAGTTTTTCCTTGTGCATTGGAGCTGTGATTATACAGAAAATAGACCAGACACCAAAACTCCAGCTATTACCTGTGCCTCTGATGTGTGCTGCTGTTGCACAACACTCAAATATTGATGGGAAATCTGTGTTTCTGTAGCTTACGGTTAAAACGGAACACTCAAACGTAACCTGTCAGTGAAATCCAACATCTCCAGATAGCATATCTGCTCTCTATGTCTGCTCCGGCCCAATAAAATCAGGAGCGTGTGCTGTTAAAAGCTCAGTTTAATGTTTTCTTGGAGACTGGTGAGTCACAGAGCTGGCGATGGAGCGGCCATGACATTTATGGCGTGATTCAGGCGGAGAGAGAGCCAGACAGAAAAATTTAAAGCCGAACTGCTCACTTAATGGAGTTTAGTCTCATTCCACATTATGGGATGTTCTGCTGATGGGTGACGCAGACAGACAGACATTAGAGGCATTTTTGTTGTCTGAGTTTTTTTCTTCTTCTCAGTAGTTTCTTTGTTTCTTACATTTTCTGTGTGTGCATGTCGTGTTGTGTGCGGACTGTATGCATCTGTGTGCAAACCTTGTGTGGTTTTGATGCATATTAAAGGGACAGTTCACTCCCAAATCAAAACTACTAATCTTTCCTCTTACCTGTAGTGCTGTTTATCAGTCTAGATAGTTTGGTGTAGGTTGCAAGTTGTTGGAGATAATAGCCGTATATGTCTGTCTTCCTTCTGCAATAATGAAACTAAAGGCGAGTTCACATTACACGACTGGCCGACCAGTCGCGGAGACTATTGTAATCTTTTGAGTGTTCATACCTGGTGATGTGTGTTTATGTCATCAGGAGTCTCACCAACTGCGTTACTACCTGTGTGTGCACACCACAAGATTTCTCCACCTTACCCTCGCTGACAGAGCCCCAGATAACGCGCTGATGTCACCAAACTTTTAAAGAGATTTAAAACAACCTAGCTGAGAGGGCGGCGTAAACACCAAGTCAGTTCATTCATCAATACTAGGAATTTCTTTTTTCGACATTTCTTACCTACTACTTATAATATTCTTTGCAGATATTTATCATTTTTCCTCCATTCGAGCTCCTCCAATCTAATCAGGTACATCAGTTGATATTTAAAGGTTATTTTGATTAGAAAGAAAGGAGGAGTGATGGAGGGGCACACAGTCCCATACGATCACCAACAGTCCATCTAGTTTGAGAAAGATTTTTTCTGGGCATGAGCACAGAGGTAACAAATGACATTCTTCCAGCTAAATTCTCTCCAGGATGGAGATATAAATATTTGGAGGAGTTCATTTTCTGTGGCCATACTTTTCTTTATTTTTTGTCAGTATAATTATAAATATTTAAGTATCTAGTTTTGCAAACAAAATATATCCTTAAGTTCCTGAAAACTCCTTGTGACACCTTGCTTTATGAGCGTACAGTATGCTGTTAGCTCACTGGAGATCCAATCTGTAAATCTTTTGTCATGTTTACGAGGTATGAATTCTGTATACCTGCTTTTCTATCTGCTGTGCACAGCTGTGTGTGTTAAGATGCCCTCTGTGTGTGTGTGTGTATTTCCCTGTTGTGTTGTGTATTTACTTCACTCTGCTCACATGACTGTCAGTTTGCTGGCAGTGTAAAAACATGTCATGTGTGTCCAGTAAATCAGAGTAATTCCACTGTCTGACTCAGTTAACACACATCAGTCAGTAGGTTGTGTTGTCATCCGTAAGAGGAGAGAAGGGGACGCCGGCAGTGTGACAGCCACATAACCGACTGACTCACTGGTTTCTACGACAGACTGGTTTAAAAATAAGAACCCTCGAAGATCTGAGTGGGATTATAACTGTGTCTATTCTTACTTTATTCTCATTGCTCATGTTGTGCGTGGTGCAGGTACAATTTCAGCTGCATTATGATCCATCCTTGTCTTAATTCAAGGCACCTTTTATCTACACTTCACTGCAGGCACCAGCCCCAGAAATACATCCATATTAGATGATTCCACACCCCATGATTTAGTCCCAGTGCCTACACTCAGTGCCAGTGCAGGAAGGAGTGTGTCCTTGGGTGTGGAGGTCAGGGTGGTGGGTGGGTGCATGAGAAATGGGTGCAGAGCATGAGAAAACAATAACCCGCTCACACAGCTGCAGAGAAACAGCAGAGCACATCTGGAACCTGCTGGTCCTGTTGTTGTCAAGGCTCAAAGTTTCCTGCAGATAACAAATATTTTGAGGAGAAGGGGATTCGGTTTCTGACCAGCTTTGAGCTCTTGAGATGTTTGGATGGATCTGGGGATGAGCGAGCTGCAGACAGCGCTACACCTACATTACTGATCAACACCAGCTCTCAGCTGCTCAGATTACCTGGTCTTGGAAAGTTCAAATCACAGCTCAGGTGCCCGATGAAAATGTTGGCATTGTACGTTTCTGCAAATCATGAATACATTACATTTGTACATGTTATACGTATCATATCAACGGCTCTGAATGACAAGAAAATCACTGCTCTAGGTAGTGCTACAAAAACTCTTTCCACTTCGATAAACACGACCTCAAACCTCTTGAAACACCCAGAAGCTTGTGAAAAAACACCCTACCAAAGGTGACATACAGTCCTAACAACTGACACTGGATTTTAGTTGTGGACAGCTGCAGGCTGCAAGTGACAAAGAACTAACCAAGCTTGTGGCTGGATGTGTGGTGGATGAAATGTTGCCTATCTCCACGACTGACTCTCCGTCTTTCAGACAGATCCTTGAGACAATACCGGTCACAGCTTTAACTAATAAGCCAGTCAGTACATTTACATGCACAGTTAAATGGAGCTACGGTTACAGCTCGACTAGACCATTTAACTGGACTACTGTCCTTGTCCCAGTATACAAGCACGGGAGGGGAATCCATTTATTGAGCCAAGTATGTGCGACTCCTCTACGATAGGTGGAGATATGCCCCCTTTCAGCTTGTTAGTATTGGACCTTTTTCCTGTTGACCTATTACGTCACAGACCAAACAATGGACAAACAAGTTAGCTACGGTTAGCTAGCTGCTAACTGGTACCATGGTGGACAACTTTACAGCTCTGTACATTTGATCCGTCCAAAAAGTCACAGCTCTGGATGTAGATTTCTCCATGTTGTTACTGGCTTCTTCTTCTCTTACACATTTAATGCTATTTGACTTCCGGGTCAAAGCCGTGATGGAAGCTATGGAGCATGCTCAAAGTGCCTCGGCCAGTTTGGGTCCAACTGACTGTATACATGCAGGAGGAATTCAACTCCTTGTCGCATTATCTGGGTGTGTTAGTCCCTGATGGATCAGCAAGCATTTCAGCAGCTGGAGGCGCATATGTAGTTGTATTTAATGAGAATGAAGCTTTTCGTTTGCTGTTTTTGCGTTACTACGGGCCTCGCATTTCTGCACTCTAGGCGCTGTGAATTCCTCGAGTTGAGAAATGCTTCACGTCATCACCACTTTTTAGATACTAATTACTGTGACATAAATAAAAAGTAAAGTTTAGAGTATGGAGGTGATGGGGTGGTTGCCTGGGAACAGTAAAAAGGCACAGCAAGCGTTTTTTTTTTTACTAGTGCCTCACGTTCTACAACCTGTAAGACACTTTCTTTGTGATCAGGGCCTCACTCCGACTGTAAGAAAGTTGATCTAGTATGATTTCAGTCTGACTAACATGTTTACATATATAGGCTATTAAACAATAAATCGATTTTCTCTGATGTCATGTGAACTTGTTGATTAAGACAGAGGTGCACATGTGAAGTCTGAATATTTGAGGAGAAAAGACACAATTACACATTTTGTGACGTCAGGTGTAACGGAAAAGGAGGCTAATATAACGAGTTGTGTAACAAATTACTGTTACACTACTGCAGGGACTAATAAATACAGTAATAAAATTACCGTTGAAAAGAGCAATGAGTAATAAATTGCATTCTTTGAGTAGTGAGCCCAACACTGCTTGCAGACATAAAGGGGAAAAGAAATACTACGCTTGACATCGAAACAGTTCATATGGTCACAAATCATCAGAATTCATTATCTGGAAGCCAGAAATATCTACTGGCACTCTCAACAGTGTGTGGGACTCACTGACTGATAGACCAACACAGCCAGAAACCATTCCTGGAGTACAGCTGACATTATAGCTAAAAATATGAACGATTCACATCCATTTATTTATGCCTTTTAAATAATATTCCCTGTTAAAGCAAAAGGTTTAGTAAGAGCAGAGCCCTTTCTTTAACTGGCAGTTTGCAGTTAACATTAATCCAACTCCAAACTCAAGATAATCATAAAAATATATACATACACTTACCAGCATGTGTTTCCTCTGGATAATTCAAAGGTGACAGCAGCCAGCTCTCAGCTGATGGAACTACTTCATTTTCTTCCAGTATTTACAGCAGTGGCATTTTAATGTGTGTGTGTTTACCCTCATATGACTAATACATGTTGAGTGAAGTAATTCACTTATTTAATCGAGCGACATCACTTTGCTTTTTTGCTGTGCTGCTTTCAGACGCCTTTTGCAAGTTATTTAAACCTGTGACTCTTGAGCAAATTGGTGCGAAGCAAAGAGCAACTTCATAAGACATGTCCCACAAATTGCAAATAAACAAAAAAGACTTAAAAAATTATTTTTAAAAAAATAGGGGGAAAAGAAAAAAGCTAAGGAAGGAATATATTTACAATATTTATTATAATTACATTTTAAAATTATGTTACAGAATCATTATAAATTTTAAGCACTCTCTCCAGGTCATTTAACTTGTTTGTTTGTTTTAAATTTTGTTTTGTTCTTTTTAATTTTTTTTTATTAGTATTATTATTACATTTTTAATTTATGTTACAGAATTATTATGATTTTTAGGTATTCTCTCCGGGTTATTTTAACTTTCTATCTTTATATTTCTTTTACTTTTGTTTTTTTTATTATTTTTGTTTTTTTTATTTATTTATTTTATTATTATTATTTTTTTAATATTTATTTGTTTTTAATTTTCTCTTTTTGCTAATTTCTCCCTAATTTGTTTGGGTCATTTCTTCTTTCATTGCTCATTCCCTTCTTCACATATTTTTAAAAGAACTCAAGTCAATCTGCTCGGGTTTCAGAGGGTTAATAAACAGAGCCAACAGACAGTAATAATGGAGGAAGGTTTTCAGATGGAGCTCAGATTGTTTTCCAAAAGAGCTTAATGCACTTTGACAGGAGTTTATGCTCAAATAGAATTGAAAGCTGTAAAATACATTTGAAAAGTTATGTATGAATGTGACAGATTCAGTATATTCATCTTGTAGACTGTTCATTCATGTTGGAGCTGCTGTATAGCTGAGTGTAGGGCGCCACCTGCAGGGTAGAGGCAGCAGTGCGTGTACAGCGTGTGTGAATGTGAAGAATGGCACTGATTATTGGTTATAAACTAGATAAATAGACTTCCCATCTTTATAATGTTTTACTTTGTTAACCCTGTATGTGTTATTTAAAGTCATATGTTAAGTTATGTTTTGTGTTTATTGTTGGAAGATTCCTGAGTTCGTTAAAAGAAGAAGAACGAGTAAAGCCACAGCCGATGCATTAAAGACAATATAGACAGAATTGTATTAATTGTGTTCAGCATACTTTTTCAGCAAGTGTTTTTTGTCTACAACATGTTTTACGTTTGACAAGATGAAATGCAACAAACAAAACTAAAAAGAAAAAACAAAATAACCAAACTAACTCAAAACAAGAATGTTCCTCCTGTTTTAACGATTAATGTTCACTTCTTATCTGTACATTAGCAGACTGGACAACACAAACAGGACAATGCTAAGAGTATAGCTACAGATTCAACAAACAAACAAACAAAAAAAAATGAATAAATATTTCAATATTGTAATTGGAAAGGAAGACAATCAAGGAGGAATGGGATCTCAAATAAGAGAACTTCACACACAATACATAGTATGAGGTCACTCTCCAAGGACTTCTACCCCCGAACACCAAAGTTTCATTTTCATTTATATGGTGTCCATATTTTATCATATATGTCCAGCCTTCCTTTGGTTTTATAAAATAAATAATCAAGGGGGACATAACTTGACTTCTCTGACTGGGGTAAGAGGCCCTCCAGCTGACAGCAATACATTTCAGCAAGTGTGACAATTAACCGCACCCACAACAGCATAATAATAATAATAATAATTTTATTCTATCTATCTTATTGATTTATTTATTTAACAGGGACAGTGCACAGCTACTTAGCTGCACCACAGTTAGCTATAAGCTCATTTTCGTCTGTAGTCCCTGGGCAGGAGACAGAGAATAATTTCTCTGCTAAATGACACTATTACATTAAGAAAAAAAAACATAATTACAAAATAAAACATATTTATGACACAGCAGCTTCAGCAATAACAACATCAAATCACTGCAACAATAAAAGTAGCAACAACAATAAAACTACAACACTAATAATAATCTCAAACAGTTGTGATAACATTTAGCCAAAATGTACATGTTGTCAGGTTGTGCCCCTAAATTTAAAAAATAAAAAAAATCTATTAAAAATACAACAACTTTTAATTTTGCAAGTTTAAAGTTATGTACATTAAATGTAGGCTGTGCAGCAGGATCATAAGGTTTGTTATGAAATACAGTGAATTAACAGTGTTTTTAAAGTAAAAATATTTGTCAAGTTCACGTTCCAGCTGTTCCTCGCGTTGCCGTGACAACATGACGTCACACCGGTTTCCTCCCACTCTGTCCAGTTTAGTTTCAGTTTACTTGTCCTGTGTGTCGCAGCTTGGTTCCTCAGGATTGTCTCGTGTTTGCAGTTTGAAGTCTCTCCAGGTCCACAGGTCGGTGAGCTCTGACACTCTTCACTGTGACTCGTTAATGACTCTGTGTTAGTTTAGCTGCAGAGGAGACTTGTTAAAGTTCCGACAGTCTGTGACTTGTGGAGGAGGGTCAGTGAAGGCCACACACACACACACACACACACACACACACACGCTCCTCTAAATCCTCTCAGGAACAAAGAACAAACCACAGCTCGGTTTGTGACGCACAGATTGGAGACACTCTTCACATGTCGCTCTGAAAGTTTAATCGAGGATTTGAACTGGAAAAACAAAGTTAGAAGTTCACGCATGCGCACGGGAACGTCTTTTCAGTAAGCGAGGGGCTTTCCTGGTTACTTGTTAATAAATTTGGAGTCACTTATTGTTAAGTTAACTGTGTAACGTGTGTGTAAATACCGTGACTGCACGACACACAGTGTGATCACATGATGGAGGCTGAGCTTTATATAACGGTCTCTGTGCTCGTGCTCGTCACCGTGTGGCGCAGGACGCAGGAGGCCGCAGTCCGCTTCGTGTCAGTGCGCTGGGCCTGGAGACCTGTTTGAATGGAGTGTAATCTGTCCGCTCTCTGCTTTATCAGACTCTCCTGATCTATATGTGTTTTGTTTTTAATTCAAATTTCAGGTCATACAAACAATGTGTGGCACATGCAGACATTTGGCATGTAATAGAACACATAATTACATCAATATAATGTAGGGTACATCAAGTCTTGTCAGGATTATTGCAAAATGAAAATAAAAACAAAACAAAAGAGAAGTAAAGGGTATAAGACACAGTAAATTCCCACAAGTCACTAAGGTACTGCAGCGTATAGTCACTTTTCTTATGTTAGTTTTAAAGTATTTACGTACAAATCAAAATCTACCAGAAATACGTGAAAACTTGGCAGGATTTGGACATTCTCATTTTATGTAAGTAAAATTTGCCAATTAGTAGCATACGGTTAATTACAAAGGACAAAGATTTATCATTACATATAATAATATCCTTCAGACTGACTGTGATGATATGTCCAGTTTTTTCATAGATATATTTCTCAAAATGCCTCCAAAAGACAGATGACACAGGGCAAATACAGAATAAATGTGCAATTGTCTCACAAAAAGTGCATTTATCATCCAAGTCTGTGAACCTGGAAATTGTGTTGTTACAAGGATAAATGTGTAGTGTGTAGTATTTTGAACTGAAGTTCTCTTATTTTATTTGAAATACAGAATTGAAAGGGGCACAACTATGTTTTACGCCACTTAATATCGACTAATTGTGAATTCCAGAAGAACTTTCCTCTGAGAGAGATCTTATTATAGCTATGAAGTGCATTCCTAACATGCTTATTGGTAAATCTTCTATCGAGTATATCAGTCCCTCTAATTGTGAGAGAAGGTGTCTGAACCTCAATCTTTTTGATAAGTTAAGTGACACTTCATTAACCCGAGCGTATTCTGAGGAATGGCCTTTACAACAGAAGCAAATTCTTTGAATTTGACTGGAAAGGATTTTGTTTTTAAGAAATTTTCATAACTATAAAGATTTCCATTATCTTATCTTATCTTCCATTATCTATCTTATCCAAATAAATCCGCAACAAAAATTAAACCCCTTTCAAGCCAGCCTTCCTTATATAAAGTCTTGTTTTTGACAGTAATATTGCCATTGTTAGGGTTGTAATCCTAGGTATTCTTCTTCTTTCTTCTTCTTCTTCTTCTTCTTCTTCTTTCTTCTTCCGAGGAAATCATACTTCCCATGGGTGAAAACTCGCCAAACTTTGCACAAAGGTCCAGTCTCATGCCAGATATCCTCAGCTGTAAAAACAGGCCAATAGTCCTGATGGTGGCGCTACAGCAAGCGTCTAAAGTTCAAAACTTTGAAAATTCATAACAAATCAACCACACATGCTACAACTTCACAACTTTCATCAAACTGTAGCCCCAATACTGAAGAAACTTTTGTACATTTAAACCTATTAAAAATTATGAAGTTCATCACCCTGTTTTTTTTTTTCAAAAACTGTAAAACTTCTTAAACCTATCTCCTCCCACAATTTTTGCTCAGTTGACACCAAACTTGCTACAGAGCATCTTCAGACTGTCCTACAAAAACTACGTTTCTCAGATTTTTGATTTATCAAAAATTGAGCCTACAGTGCATCAAAATGTTTGACTGTAAACGGTACTGTGAACATATACATGCAAATTCTTGCTAAATAAATCTTCAATGTTCATGAAAAAAATGACAAAATTATCTCAAAAACTGAATTTTTGACAGCATTTTGAATTTTGCTCTAATGTGAACAATTGGAGTCAATGTAAAAATGGCAATTTTAAACATCAGTTTTCCACTTACAGAGCAAATCAATCATTGTTACAAACAAATTACCAACATCTCCATGCTGTCTAGATGCAATATGTGTATTTTCAGATTTTTGTCTTAATAACTGAATTTTTTACAGTGGTTTCAAATCTGCCTTTCCATGCACGGATGGCTGCTTTCCTACACAACAGTGAATGGCTTACTCAATTTGTGAAGCCACTGTTGAGTTGCTACTTGCCAATTAGCTCAGAGCGGTAGATGACCGTCTTATTTCCTTATGAGGAGAGAAGGTATGCACATAACACAATTTCCATGCCAATAAGACTTGCTGATAAATGGTAATTTAGCGACAGTAAAATTGCAACTTAGTAAAAATTTTAAGCCACCTACCTTTTTAAATAAATTGTGTGAAATAAAATACCACAGTGACGTCGGTTGCTCCAAACATTTCTTACGCCATTTGATTTTAAAAGTGGAATTTAAATGAAAAAAATTCAGAAGTTCCAACCCACCTTCTGCTCTCTCTAAACTAAGGATGTCTTTTTTGAGATGGTGGTGTTTGTTTTTCCAAATAAAATGTACAAACAAACTATTGATATCTTTACAGAGTGAATCATTTGCAAAAAGTGATAAAGCGGGATAAACAAACCTTGACACACCTTCAGCTTTTCACAATAACACTCTTCCAAAAATGGAAAGGTCCCTTTGCAACCACATATTAAAGATGGATTTCACCTTTTTGATTTTAGAGGAAGGTTTAATTGCTGTCTCTGGGTGAGGTTTTTTGTAATGTGAATCCCTAAATATTTCACACATTGCCCTGATCTGTATGTGTGTATATGAGCTATGTGGCCGTGGTGACGTAAACGAATATAACTGTATAACATGTAGGCTGGTTTGAGATGAGCTGTGCCGCGCCTGGAAAGTGCACGAGATCCAGATAAGTGTGAGAGTGCTGAGGGCTCAAGATCCACAATTCATCCAGGCCTCCAGCAGACTGTGCAGACTTCACTGATTTAACAACCCATAATTCATTGCAATATGAACGTGACGTTATGTGTTTTTTTTCTTATTAATGTGTAAACTAGTCCATACCCATTGAGTGCACAGTTGCCCACGTACAGTTTCACATGGTGTGTGTTTGGGATACAGGTCATAGGAAACTGCAGATTAAATAGTCAACTGAACCCATTAAGAAGAGCAATGTATTCAGACAGAGTGTTTGTGAATTTGATAGTACGATTGCTTTATTGAAAGTACATTAGTACCATTGCCAATAGTGTGATAGTTAGTGGGCTAAAACTGTACATTAGTAGTTGAGGTAGCACGTTGAAAGGCAGATAGTTAAAGTGTTTATATGTTGTATTGACTTAAAAGTCGGGCGCACTGGTAGTTCACATGGGAAAGGTGCGGCTAGCCCTGATATGGGGATATGGGGTCTAAGAAGATTCTAATAAATCAGAATCAGATCTAGGCGGGACAGTGGTGTGGTGGTTAACACTCAGTATGTTTACATGCACAGCTTAATCGAGCTATGGTCAGGCGGCAGACCGGCATTTTTGAACAACATCAAGATGGATAATCGTACAGCTTTGTTCATCTCGTACATAATGTACGCGTTACTGATTGTGCAGATAAGGTGCATGCTATCCCTCGTGGTCATGGTGATTTCGAGAGGCAGACAAGAACGCCGTATGCTGTTGGAGGGCTACAACAATCTGTGTGCAGTTTGCATGTTCTCCCTGTGTCAGCGTGGGTTTCCTCCAGGTGCTCCAGCTTCCTCCCACAGTCCAAAGACATGCGGGTTAATTGGTGACTCTAAATTGTCCGTAGGTGTGAATGTGAGTATGAATGGTTGTCTGTCTCTATGTGTCTATGTGGTGACCTGTCCAGGATGAACCCTGCCTCTCGCCCAGTGTCAGCTGGGAAAGGCTCCAGCCCCCCGCGACCTTTAAGAGGATAAGCGGTTATGAAAATGGATGGATGGTATCAGATCTAACAGGATGTGAGTGTTTCTGTGACTTCCTGTACAGACTGAAGGCCACAGGAAACTGCCAGGCATGACTGCAGCATTTTGTCACCGCCTCCTGCTGCAGCCGCCTGATCTCGTCCACTTTCCAGTAGAGGCCAGTTGATCTAAAACAAGCTTAATAGCTACGGCATGACCTGCCTTACTCTGTCTCTGATTGGCTCAGGCATGACATTGCCTGTAGATGACGTTTCTCACATAGCACTTGTTGACATGCTAACGGACATAGCTCAAAATGAAACATGCTATAACTCCTAGGTTTGAAACGTGATATTCGTCAGGGATGTCCAATTTCACCGTACCTGTTTTTACACTGTACTCAAATTCTCACAACTATTAATAATAGTGCTGTACAAGGTATTTCTATAGCTTCTATAGCTGGCAGGAATATTATTATCCGTCAGCTGGTGGATGATGCGACAGTTCTCTTAAAAGTTGAGTCAGATGCCTGTTGCCCTTCATACAGTCAATGACTCATCTAAGGCTCCTGGTTTGTGCTTGACTATAAAGAGAAGTTAAATCTTAGCTGTGCACACTATTAGAAATATTCCTGTAAAAGGAAGAAGTTACATACTTAGAGCTTTGTATTTCTTAGGACTGGGCAGGGGTGGGTGATATGGCCCTGAAATTGCGATGAAATAAGTGACCTTTGCTCCTTGGGGAGCATAGGTCGTTCACGAACTTTCTCCAGCTGGTTCGGTGTTGGGTGATCTTCTCTGCTTCCCTCCAGGATGTTCTTGATTCCTTGAGTTCCGCCTCGACAGACCTTCTCCAGGTGTTCTTTGGTCTTCCTGGCTTTCTTTTCCCCCGTGGGCTCCAGGATAAGGACTGTCTATCATATTAAAAATGATACCCGTATTATCTTGAACGATGGACAAAGAAAAACAAACTTTTTGATGACTATTAGAAAGTTTCCCTTTTTACCACTGGAGGGCGACAGATCCACTAAGAGCCTCATTCCAAGGAGACATTAGTGGAGGATGTAGCACGACTGGAGAATGACTCTGTCAGTGATAATCAGGACATTTTCCATGAGACGATGTGAAGGATGAATGAGTGATGATTTGCTTATCAGTGATTGGACTGACCCTCTCACTGTGTCCTCTACAGGTGAAACCAGGAAGTCTCGGGGAGGTGATGTGGATGTGAATTCAGCAGCAGCTGCCAAGGTAACACGATTGATTTTGGATTATTGGACTCGCTGCCATGCATGCTCTGGCTGGATACAGTAGATGTGGAAAAACAGAGACATTTCAAATGCTGAAGAGCTTTTAAAGTCAGACAGAAGTGAAATGTGATGTCATCCCCAAAGAAAGGCAAAGAAAGAGCAACATGTAATCCTATAGACTAAAGGACATTGTGAGTGTCGTTTCTTAGATATGACACTGCAGCTCAAAGTGCCAACAACATATTTGTTCAGCCATGGAAACTGTCACATGAGTGTATTTAGTATCAAGTGTATTTAGAGTCGAACGTTGAGCTGTCACAAAGCCTGAAAGGTTTCCCCCAGTCAGAGCTGTTTGTGCTTGTCATGTGAAGGAGAGGAATGATAAGAAATAATGTGTGAGCTCTCCCAGCAGGTTGTGGTGTCTGTGTGAAGGTGTGAGCTCTGCTATGGATCTGCGTGAGGAACCAGAGGAGGGAGTCCCTTCTTCTGAAACCATTCTCTGTGGGAAACTTGACAGCCAGACCAAAGCTCAGGGGTGAGATGAGGATCTCCAGCTGTTTAGACATAAAGTCACTTTCATGATGCCTGTAATAGTCACCTTTTGTTGACACTGTCATAGAGGAATTTATTCACTTATATGTTTAAATGTTTTATGCTTTAGGTGACTTCACTTTACTTATTATTATTTGAAACTTTGGCTGTGTTTAATATGAACATTCTTCACTGTAACACTGTCAATAAGACACTACATACAGAAAAGCATCATCGTCCCCTTTAACACTGACTTCAGTAATAAACATGGAAGTGAATTCACACATTTCTGACAATGTCAACAAAAACATCACATTATTATCTTTGTAAAGGTGGAATTTATGGCAGAGCTGTTGCATTGAGTTGAAACAGCTTTGAACTGGATACCTAATAAAGTGCACAATTTGTGTTTGGAAAACATTCTACATCTGTATTTTGTCCAGGAAGGCGTTTATTCAAAATTCTCATTTATTATCGCTGTTTTTGTTTCAGGAACCATCTGAGACCTCCTAACCCTGAACCCAGCTTGGTGTCCTGTAAGAGTGACCGTTCAAGGGATTACATTCTTGATTTTAAACAAAGGTATTTATCTGACAAGAAATATGTTGTTGTATTAAAGCTGTGCAAGTATGCAGTATATTAACCACAGATTCATTAAATCTTCAAAGCTGTTTAGGAACCATCGGAGACCAGTGTTGGGAGTAATGTGTCACAAAAGTAAAGCGTTACAGTAATATGTAACTTTATAGCAGTAACAAAGTAATTTAAAGCAGTAACAAAATATAATATTATTACATAAACAGTGTCACGTAACATGTTACCATCTGAAATACATTGTTTATTGTTTTCATTTTTCATTCATTCACACTGATCCACACTGCTCCACTTCTGCCAGTGTGCCACCAGAAAAATAACATCCCCCAAAGGTTGTTGTGTGTTGTCATGTCATTATACGCTACATTATAGGAGGTCGCCATTGATGGTCACATCTGGATCCTGCTGTAGCCTACTGTGCATTATCAATTTCAGTGTATAGATAGAAGTGTTCAATTTGTGTTTGGAAAACATTTTTCATATTTTACATCTGTATTTTGTCCAGGAAGGCGTTTATTCAAAATTCTCATTTAATATTGTTTTTTTTTTTTTGTTTCAGGAACCATCAGAGACCTCCTGAACCTGAACCCAGCTTGGTGTCCTGTAAGAGTGACCGGTCAAGGGATTACATTCTTGATTTTAAACAAAGGTATTTATCTGACAAGAAGTATGTTGTTGTATTAAAGCTTTGCAAGTGTGCAGTATGTTAACCACAGAGAGTTTAACTGAACATGTGACCTTTATCAGTGGTGTTTAGGAACCAACAGAGGGGTGGGGGGGGGATCTTTGCAAAAAAATGTGATGGCACAACAGTCTCCTTCAGTACATTATTCTATGCTTTCTTTTGATTTTCACGTTGGCTAGTCATCCTGTTTAATTTGTCTTCTGATTAAATCGGAACCGTTGAAACAAGTTGTAGGAAGCCTCTGCAAGTAATCGGTTGCTGGCAGACACTCTGTGCTGCAATAAAATGGTTAATCAGCAGTGCCGTGCACTGTAGAGCCGATGTGCTGCTGGTTCTGCCGGCCTGAATAGAATATAATGTCTATAGCCTTACTGCTGTGTACAGCCTTATAGACTGAGCTGAGTAGTGATGCGTGGGTCGACCCGTAACCCGCGGGACCTGCAAATGGACCTGCGGGTCGGGCAGCAGTGATCGTCTGTTAAATCGGTCTGTAAATGATATTTTGACATTATTGGCTATTACTGTCATGGCATCCGAAGGTACTGATGCGTTGAGCAGGTGACAGTCCGCAGTTGTTTTCAAAACACACTTGTGTCACGCACTCCAAAAGAAACTTGTTGAAACTTTAAACAATCATTTATTGTACAAAACAGGGGAAACAAACGTTGACAAAAATGGTTCCATAATTCATATTAAATTCAAAAGATAACAAAAAACAGCTACAAGGTAGAGGGAATAGTGATAAAGTGGTAAAACTTGGCATTGATCCACAGCCTCAGACGGATGCGCTCAAACGTGCCGTGCGCACAAGCTCCATTGGTAGGCTATACTGTATTTTCACATTTTTACAATGCAATTTAAACATTTTGATTTTTATTGATAACCTACATTTACCAACAACAAAAAGACTACATTTAGCACCAAAAAATATGTTAAAAAAAAAAAAGTAAATAAAAAAACAAATGTCAAATACCAAACGAATACCTACCCATAGAAACGAATATTCGAATATCCAAATATTTGGGTACAGCCCTAGTATTTTTTCCAGGAAGGCGTTTATTCAAAATTCTTAATTATTATCGCTTTTTTTGTTTCAGGAACCATCTGAGACAAGAACCTCCTGATCGTGAACCCAGCTTAGTGTCCTGTAACAGTGACCGGTCAAGGGAAATCATTCATAATTTAAAACCAAGGTATTTATGTGACAAAAGTTATATTGTTGTATTATAACATTGTAATTATGCTTTATTTTAACCAAGTTTAACTGAATTTGTGACTGGTCAGTGGATTTTATTACTAATTTTAAGTGCCAGTAAGTTTCTGTCAGTATTAAGATGATATTATTACGCAGTCTAAATGGATAGCACTTTGAAACGTAGAGCTTAAACTTACTGAGTTAATGGAGCTCTAGACTAACATGAAAGGTCGCGTGTATTTAATGTTATTTTGCATTTTTATGCCTCCGCGCTGGCGATAGCTGTGGCTGAGGTGTTATGTTTTGGGGTTGTCCGTACATATGTACGTCCATTCCATTCTCTTGAATGCCATATCTCGAAACCACCTTGAGGGAATTTCTTTAAGATTTGGCGCAAATGTCCACTTAGACGCAACAATGAATTGATTAGATTTTTGGTAGTTGAAAGTCAATGTGACCTTGCATTTATGCCATTCTCATGAACGTGATATTTGAAGAAGGCTTTGAGGAAATTTCTTCAGATTTGGCGCAAACGTCCACTTGGACTCAGTGAGCTGATAAGACTTTGGTGGTCAAAGGTGAATACATTTGGTCAGATATTGAATTGGTGACACTAATCTTTAGAAACCTCAGGAAGAGCAACTGAGGAGGGACCCCTCTTCCAGGACGGACAGACGTGCAATAGATGTCATACGATGTTTATACGTCAGGGCCTCAAGCTGAAAAAAACTTTCTGTTAGGAACCTCTGGTGTTACGTTACTCATCGCACCTAACAGATCCCTCCTAACGCTAACTCCTTACTGGCAGGAATAAGAGACATGACACGGCCTTAAAGATGGTAGACCTCGAACAACTTCCGGTTCAAGTAAGGAGTTAGCAGTATATAATTAAGAGACTTGGGACGTACCCATGCACAAACTGGACCTATACATGCACTGAGTGGAGAGATGTCAGAGTGGGCTGCCCATGACAGGCGCTCCGAGCGGGTGGGGGGTTTGGTGCCTTGCTCAGGGGCACCTTGGCAGTGCTCAGGAGGTGGACTGGCACCTCTCCAGCTGCCAGTCCACGTTCCATATTTTGGTCCGGACAGGGACTTGAACAGGCAACCCGCCGGTTCCCAACCCAAGTCCCTATGGACTGAGCTACTGCCGCCCCCGATCAGTCTGCACCTGGTTTATCATCCACAGAACGATGCTGCACTCTGCCATTTTTGACCTTTTAGTACCAGATCTGTGTGCTAGGTACCCCAACAGAGGGGGGACCAAACATGGGGACGGTACAGAACAGTTCCAGTAGTACTATCCACAGCTTTTCACAGTGGAAACGGAAAAAAAGGGTACCGAACTGAACTGAACCAGACTGTAGTGCTTGGTGGAAACAGGGCTTAAGTGCAACTTGACAGGTGCATGGAGGCATACAATGGTGGGGCTGTAATTCTAGTTTTCTTTAGAATTGACTGGTTAGTTACCAGTTAATGGGTGTAGGGCCATTGAATGCAAAATTAACCCAAACTGACATCCCTAATGTGGACAGATAATGCGATCTAATTCTTCATGATTCCTCCACAGAATGGACGAGGATAGCTTCGAGGTTCCAAGTGGTCAGTCCACCCAGCAGCACCAAACATCCCTGGACTCTGTATTCACGGTCTGTTCATGTACAACAACTAGTTTTACAAATGTTTAAAATCACCTCCATGTTGCACTTTTTAGACCAGTGGAGTGTCAGCCTGTCCAATGTGGATCTGATGTTTGGTTCCATGATTTTAGTGTGGTTGTATCATTCTTGTAATATTCTGTTCCAGCTGCTGGAGGAGAACATCGTCACATATGTGAAGAACGAGCTGAAGATGTTCCAGAAAGTTCTGAGTACAGATTACTCAAAACGCTTAGAGAGTGAGAGGGAGGATGAGGTGCTGGACGGGAAGGCTGAAGAGCAGTGGAGGAGCAGCAGAGAGGCATTTCTGAAGATCACACTGAACTTCCTGAGGAACATGAAACAGGAGAAGCTGGCTGACTGTCTGCAGAGCAGTACGACTATTTCTCCAAATTTTTGGATAAATTGGATGTCTACTAATGTCTTGATAGATTGACCTAAATATATTCAAATATGCTGACATATTTACATTATGATTTATTCGCCCATCTTATTTGTTGTGTTTATTTAGGAAGTCATTCTGGAATATGCCAACGCAATCTCAAATCTAACCTGCAGAAGAAGTTCCGGTGTGTGTTTGAGGGGATCGCTAAAGCAGGAAACCCAACGCTTCTGAATCAGATCTACACAGAGCTCTACATCACAGAGGGAGGGACTGCAGAGGTCAATGTGGAACATGAGATCAGACAAATTGAAACAGCATCCATGAAACCAGTTAGACCTGAAACAACAATCAGACAACAAGACATCTTTAAACCTTCATCTGGAAGAGATGAACCAATCAGAACAGTGATGACGAAGGGAGTGGCTGGCATTGGGAAAACTGTCTTAACACAGAAGTTCACTCTGGACTGGGCTGAAGACAAAGCCAACCAGGACATACAGTTCACATTTCCATTCACCTTCAGAGAGCTGAATGTGCTCGAAGAGAAAAAGTACAGCTTGGTGGAACTTGTCCATCTCTTCTTCACTGAAACCAAAGAAGCAGGAATCTGCAGGTTTGAAGAGTTCCAGGTTGTGTTCATCCTTGACGGTCTGGATGAGTGTCGGTTTCCTCTGGACTTCAGCGACACTAAAATCCTGACTGATGTTACAGAGTCCACCTCAGTGGATGTGCTGCTGGTAAACCTCATCAGGGGGAAACTGCTTCCCTCTGCTCACCTCTGGATAACCACACGACCTGCAGCAGCCAATCAGATCCCTCCTGAGTGTGTTGACATGGTGACAGAGGTCAGAGGGTTCACTGATCCACAGAAGAAGGAGTACTTCAGGAAGAAATTCAAAAATAAGGAACAGGCCAGCAAAATCATCTCCCACATTGAGACATCCAGAAGCCTCCACATCATGTGCCACATCCCAGTCTTCTGCTGGATCACTGCTACAGTTCTGGAGGATGTTTTTAAAATCAGAAAGAGAGGAGACCTGCCCAAGACCCTGACTGAGATGTACATCCACTTCATGGTGGTTCAGTCCAAACTGAAGAACATCAAGTATGATGGAGGATCTGACACAGATCCACACTGGAGTCAAAACAGCAGGATGATGTTTGAGTCTCTGGGAAAACTGGCTTTTGAGCAGCTGCAGAAAGGCAACCTGATCTTCTACGAGTCAGACCTGACAGAGTGTGGCATTGATATCAGAGCAGCCTCAGTGTACTCAGGAGTGTTCACACAGATCTTTAAAGAGGAGAGAGGACTGTACCAGGACAAGGTGTTCTGCTTCATCCATCTGAGCGTTCAGGAGTTTCTGGCTGCTCTTCATGTCCATCTGACCTTCATCAACTCTGGAGTCAATCTGATGGCAGAACAACAAACAACCTCATGGTCGAAATTGCGTATAGATAGAAGGAAATGTCTCCACCAGAGTGCTGTGGACAAGGCCTTACAGAGTCCAAATGGACACCTCGACTTGTTCCTTCGCTTCCTCTTGGGTCTTTCACTGCAGACCAATCAGAAGCACCTACGAGACCTTGTGACACAGTCAGGAAGTAGCTTGGAGAACAGTCAGGATATAATCCGGTACATCAAGAAGAAGTTTGAGGAAAATATCTCTGCAGAGAAATACATCAATCTGTTCCACTGTCTGAATGAACTGAATGATCGTTCTCTGGTGAACGAGATCCAGCAATTCCTGAAATCAGGAAGTCTCCGCACCGATAAACTGTCTCCTGCTCAGTGGTCAGCTCTGGTCTTCATCTTACAGTCATCAGAAGAAGATCTGGACATGTTTGACCTGAAGAAATACTCTGCTTCAGAGGAGGCTCTTCTGAGGCTGCTGCCAGTTGTGAAAACCTCCAACAAAGCTCTGTAAGAAGAGACTTAAATGCATTGAAATGATAATTAATGCACTGCTGTCTTCTAAAGTGAAGGAAAAAAAACTAATTTGTTTTCCCTCCTTGTCTCTTCAGAATGAATGGCTGTGACCTCTCAAAGAAAAGCTGTGAAGATCTGTCCTCAGTCCTCAGCTCTCAGTCCTCTAATCTGAGACACCTGGACCTGAGTAACAACGACCTGCAGGATACAGGAGTGGAGCTGCTATCTGCTGGACTGGGGAGTCCACACTGTACACTTGAAACTCTCAGGTCAGGGTTCAGAAACTTCTGTATGGGACTTTCGTAAAATCCTTGTTGTTAGTGACACCTCTCTCTGAGATTGTTAAATGAACTCTAGGCAGCATCCTGTTGCTCGCACTTCATCAAGTAGTAGCTGTGAGCAAGCACAGTCATATTTAGAATAACCTTAATATCTACAATGTTCCTATGTTTCATTTGCTTCATATATTGTTGGCTAAATCAAATTCAATTCAAAATATGTAAAGTAAGTTTTATGTGTCATACGTCTTACGCGTCTTCCTGTTTCTTATCGTCTCTTTAGGCTGAATAGCTGTAACCTCTCGGAGAGAAGCTGTGAAGCTCTGTCCCCAGTTCTCCGCTCTCAGTCCTCCAATCTGAGAGAGTTGGACCTGAGTAACAACGACCTGTGGGATTCAGGAGTGAAGCAGCTGTCCACTGGACTGGCGAGTCGACACTGCACACTGGAAATTCTCAGGTCAGGATTCATCCACCACATCAACTGATGACCATTTAAACTATTATTAATATTAATGGATAAACTCATTTATTTTTCTCTACTCAAATTACTGTGAAACCAGTTATTGTAAGTGAGTTTTCGAACCTGAACATAATTTTACATGAACATTTTTTATATGATTTTGTTCTCCTTCTGCTGGTGGAACCCAAAATAGCAGATAGAAAGATTTAAGATTCAAAGTAAAGTGTGTAACTGACCAAATGTAAACACATGTTGCCAGATATTCAGTGAACATTTGTTTTGAAACACATACAAATTCTTTCTAATTTCAGAGCAGTGTCAGAACTGGGATGATAGTGATATAAAAGTGCACTCCAGTTGTGATGTTGTTAGCCACCAATTAATCCTTGTTTTGTTTAAGCATCCCTACACCGTGGATGATTACTGAAACTGAGTGAGGGAGTAGGAGAGGTTTTAGTTCTTTTTATTTTAACAATGTACAGCCCTTTTGTGCCACATCAGCCTCTTTTGCACTGCCTGTTCAAGATGGGAATATCGCGCTGTTATCCCACTTCACTGTTGAGTTTATGAGGTACAATAGTGGAATGGGTGGAAAGAGTGATCTCGCATTTAAGCCGCCAAGGGAGGTAGTTACAGCGCCCAAACAATGCCTGTATAACAGAACAGTCTGCAGGACGGTTGTGGCATTTTCATGACGTGTTATACCTGCGACCCACCGTGGGAGAGTCAAAAAGCAGATGGTAGCAGTTAGTGGCTAACTCAAAGAGGAAGAACAGTGGACTTAGTAGTGGCTCTATAGCGCAATCTCTGTGGGATTTCTGTGCTGTATCAGACTGTTAGCATCTGAGAAGGCGTCACTAACCTCAATGACGTGTTTGAGGTTTGATGTTCGTCCCAACACAAAAATCTGTCACCTGCAGCTCTTCAGCCAGTCAGCTCTCTGTGGCGGCTGTTTCTTTTACTTTTCATTAATTTAGACTTGTTTTTAATGCAGCACTTAGTGTTAGCAGTTTCTAACATTATTTTGACTAAGGTTACAGGAAGCTGTAGCTATACATTGCTCCAGGGATGATGTTTTTCTGTAGGCCAGCGTGGAAGTTTGCATCATCCTGGTTACCTGGTCAGAAAGCCGATGGGATTTTTCCATTGGGTTTTGGATTATTGCAGGAAATAAATTCTGTGACGTGTGTTGTTTTGTGTTTGCAGGCTGTCCGGCTGTCTGATCACAGAGAAAGGCTGTGATTATCTGGCTACAGCTTTGAGCTCCACATCCTCCCGTCTGATAGAGCTGGACCTGAGTTACAATCATCCAGGACACTTGGGGGTGAAGAAGCTGTCTGCTGTACGGGAGGATCCACGCTGGAGCATGAGAACTCTGAGGTATGAAGAAGCCTTTGTTTTTCACCAAATAGTGTTGTTGAAAGTTTCTTCGGTTTTCTTAATGAATGAGAGAGAGACTAAAATGGGGCGTTAAAGCTTTCAATATATTCATCAGTCTGCTTTCCAATTCTTACCTATTGTCATGAGCTTTGGGTCGTGACCGAAAGAATGAATGATGCAAGCAGCTGAAGTGACTTTCCTTCTCCGGAGGGACTTTGGGGTACAACTAGTATGTTTGAAGGTGTTGCAGCAAATTAAACTTACTGAGCCTAACGCTAGTGTGATCAGACGAAGCATGTGTTTTTGTATCTGCAGGGCTTCGGACTATTTAGTTGCATTTGTGACCATGGAGCACCAGTGCAACTTGCAAATACTATAAATAAATCCTCACTTTTAATCTTGCCGCGTTAACAGATTAACTTTCTACTCACTGATAACTACATATGTTGACCAGAAGCCGGAAGCTTCAAGTTCCCAGCAAAAACAGCAACACTTCCGGGTCAAGCTGGCACTTCAAAATAAAAGCACCAGTGGTTTAACTTATATTTGTCTAATTATTCATTCATTCATTCATTGAAACGTACACCCTGGACAGGTCACCAGACTATCACAGGGCTGACACATGGAGGCAGACAACCATTCACACTCACATTCACACCAACGGACGATTTAGAGTCACCAGTTAACCTGCGTGTCTTTGGACTGTGGGAGGAAGCTGGAGCACCTGGAGGATGGGGGAATATAAGTGCATTTTGGAGACTAACTGAACTGTGTGCATGAGAGCAATGTACTGTCCATGTTTCCATGCTGAAAGAGTATGTGCTGCTTTAACCCCCCTCCTCCTTTCAGGTGGGAGCCCAGTGGAGTCCAGTGGTTGAAACCAGGTCTGAGGAAGTGTAAGTGTGTCTTAAATTTGATTCATGAAGCAGCACACATTCACGTATCTTAAACCTGTGACATCACTCATGAAAATCTCTGGTGTCATAGATAGATAAATAAGTGCAGCTGTATTGCGTCTTGTTCTCTCCATCAGATTCCTGTGAGCTCACCCTCGACGAAAACACAGTCAACAGAAACCTCAGAGTGTCTAATGACAAGAGGAAGGTGTCTAATGTGTTAGAGGCTGAGCCATATCTTGATCATCCAGAGAGATTTGACTACTGGCCTCAGCTGCTGTGTAGAGATGGTCTGACTGGTCGCTGTTACTGGGAGGTGGAGTGGAGAGGAGTGGTGGATGTATCAGTGACCTACAGAGGAATCAGCAGGAGAGGAGACAAATGTGATGGCTTGTTTGGAGGGAGTGATCAGTCCTGGAGTCTGAGCTGCATTGATGGTGGTTACTTTGTCTGTCACAACAACAAACAAACCTCCTCCTCCTCCTCCTCCTCCTCCTCGGTCTCTGGTAGAGTAGCAGTGTATGTGGACTGTCCTGCTGGCACTCTGTCCTTCTACAGAGTCTCCTCTGACACACTGATCCACCTCCACACCTTCAACACCACGTTCACTGAACGTCTGTATCCTGGGTTTGGGTTCAGGTCAGATTCTCCTCATTCCTCAGTGTCACTAAACCTGAGCCACAGTTTAAAATAATCTGCAAAAGAAAGTGCAAATTAATGTGCATTCCCATCCAATATCGTTATATAAATGAGTTCATTGGTTGATGGAGACAAACAGCAGTTGGTGCTAATTTTTCAATCAGGTGCCTTTAAACCACCACAGAAGAAGACAAGACAAGATGAGGTCATTAAAAGAGCTCCAGTCACAGCTCAATCCAGATATAAAGGTTACAGTCTAGTGTTGTCATTTGCCGCATCTCTCGTCTCTTCGGTGGATGTTGAAGTCACATGTTGTAGGTCATGATTTGTTTACTACGCACATTGCATTGTGTCATATTATGTCTTTATCAGTGCACCAACTATTCCACATCAGCCAAGTGTCAAAACAATGTCACAATTTCATTTGCTGAAGGCAAAACCTGCCTCTCCCCCACAGGGCTGTAGGCTATACAGGAGTCTTAAAATGTTGTCTTGTGTTATTGGGAGCCAGAATAGAAGGAGTCATGGCTCAAAACCAGCCGCCACTGCCCGTCAACAAAAGCAAAGACAACTATGGTTAAATGTGATAAGACCAAAGGACTGGACGGAGGCCATCATCAAAAATGCTCACATGTGCAGCGCACACTTCATATCAGGTTAGGGAAAAAGTATTTCCTGTTGTAGGGATGAATAACATTATGTGTATTAAGGGTTATCATGTCCACCTCATCAGAAACTGGGGAGGGATTAAGAGGAAGATTGGATTTCTCTGGAACGCTAACTTTTTAGCACATTAGCTAATGTTAGCTTCCATAGCAAAACAAACAAGTGTGGTCCTCCTTTGTAAGATTGGCTTCCTGTGACATCATCCATCCACTGAGTGAGAGCATACGGGTCGGCCAGTCTGGTCCCGTTGGTCAGTGTTTACTTATTCAAGTAACACTGGCGGTCCCGGAGAGTGAGTGACCTGACATGGTGCGTTGGTAAATTCAGTCTGACACTCTACACTAAAATGAGAGCCCTGTTGGTGGAAGAAACGCAGCGTCATATTTCTACATGAATTAACGAAACAGGGCTTGATGCTAACTTTTTTCCCAAGGAGCACCTGTGCTCCTAAGTTGAAAAAGTAAGCGCACAAAGAACTTTAGGGGCACAATGTAAATTGATCAAATAATGTGTTTTCCGTAATAAACGTGATGCAAATAGACATTTACAAGCAAAATTATTTAATGAATTTGTATACAAAATGTACAGAAAGGTAAAATCATCAAGTTTTGAAAAAGTATTGCAATTTAATTTTGTCTTTAATGTTATTATCTTATATATATTATCTTTGCAGTATGATTATCGTATATAATGTTATTACTATCCTAAAACATTCTCCAGGTCCTCTGAAACTCTGCAGGACTTATTTCCACCCTGCGAACGGCGAACGGTCCCTAACTGCAGGGAGAACGGAGCAGGCTTCCCCCGGAGCTTTTCCGCCACACTTTGACTGATTCCCACCCAGCCGACAGCCTGGCCGTGGAGAACGGTCCCTCACTGCGGGGAGAACAGAGCAGGCTTCCCCGTAGGTCCGCCGCTTAACCCGGTCCGTCTCCTCCGCCACACTTTGACTTATTCCCACCCTGCCAACAGTGGGACTTATATTCATTGTGCCGACAGTGGCTTGGAAAACCGCCCATAACCGTGTCACACGGGGAAGAGGGAAGAGGGAAGGCAGCTGGAGTTCCTCCAACATTTGCGGTTAGATTATCATATTTTTTATTGACAAAAATATAGGCTGCTTTGGCTGATTTTTTTATGCGCACATGTGCCCCTAAATATTTTTTACAGTTCGCACACACCTATTTTTAGTCGCAAATGCGAGTGAAAAGCTCACATTGTCGAGTGCTGCGAAAGGTTATGTTCATCACACATTCACTCCGCTCGGCACTCTGCTGCTCTGAGAGTGCGGTGCTCTGAATAACTGAATGGTACATTTCTAAACGCACCACTGCCATCATCTTCCTCCATTGCCCAAAACAAGCCAACATAACTTGCTAGCTAGTGCTAGCTAATGCTTGTGAAGAACCGTTTTGCCTCCAGCTAAGTCCTGCCCACCAAAAAATGTCATACTGTTTACTAACAGTAAAAGGGTCTATATTCAGACTGACATTATTAGATGATCAACATTTCTGCTGACATCACTATGAACAGCAGTATTAATCCATGCTTTTTAGGTGTAGTTCCTCACTGTGGCCACCCGAGGGCAGTAAACACAAATCGTCATTTCATTCTACATGTTCACAACAAAGTCAATATTATAACATTCAGTGTTCAATTATGTAGTCTTGCTGCTTTGACAACATCTGCATTTATGTTTGATATCATTTCATATTATTAACACAAGTGCTAACATGATTATTATTCCTGAAAACTCATCAAATAAGAAGTATTAATGCCATTTAGGCAGGTGAGGTTACTCATATACAGTATAATATCAGTACCAGCCAAATCTTTCAGACGAATATGTCATTAATGTTGTGCTGTGAATACTAAAACAAATCTCAGTGAACCATGTGAGCTGCTCAGCATTCTGAGGCCAGTGTGTTTAACAGTTTGGTTAAAGGGTAACTTTGGTATTTTTCAACCTTGACTCTTTTTTCACGTGTTTTTCTTGTGACTAACTAGAACTGTTTTTGAAATTGGCCCAGTATCTAGTGTGAGGGCTGCAATGCCAAAACAGGCTACATCCACGAAAAGAAACAGAAACAGCCTGGAAAGTGCTGTCAAACCCACCAGACTCCATTTAAATAATAACAGGTTTATCATCGTCAAACACACTTCATTCAAAGTTGACAGCAGTAAAATAAACTCACTAAAGCCATCTTGGTTTGTCTTTCCACTGTTCCAACAATAACCAACTTTGGTCTGGTTGAAATTAACCCTTAATTCACAGTTAGATGTGAAAATATGCACCTTCTTACTCTTTAAAAAAAGGTCTGTCTCTGTTGGGAATCTTTCCATAATGTTGTCGGACACTTAGACTAACAGTCTGGACCTGTTAGTGGCAAAAACAAACTCTTAAGCCACATTTCCACCAAGCACTAGGTATGGTCCAGTTCAGTTCAGTTCGGTACACATTTTTTCTGTTCCCACTGTTAAAGGTTGGGATGGTACCAATAGAACCGTTCCATAGCGTCCCCATGTTTGGTCCCCCCTCTGTTGTGGTACCTTCTGCGTATAGTCTAACCTTCACTTGGAGAGAAAAAAAAACGGAGCAGTGAGTGACAACAACCCCGCCCACATTTAAGAGGACTGTCTGTGGAGGAAACGCGAAACAGATCTAGGATCTAGGTACCATGTCTGAGCGTTTACCTTTGATGCCAGAGGTACCATACTGAAAGTATTTGGTTTGGTGTTTTGCTTTTTAGTGGACATAAAAAGACAGTACGCAAACACCTGAGTGATTACACTGCAGCCTGTATCACCGCAGCCGGCTGCAGCCTTCACACTCAACAGTGGACCAGTTTCAAAACTGTTGTTAGCATTAGTCTCTTTGACACAGAAGGGTCCACTTAAATACCATAGGTTTCAGTCAAGATCTGACATATTAGTTGGTTAAGTTTCAGGAGTGATTGTGTTAAAGTGTTTATTCACAGCAGTGTAGATTTACTCATTAAGGGTTGTTTTTATCATTTCAAATCTGTGACAGCATCCTTGTATCTTTTTTATTTGTATGTAAAATTTGAACTGACAGTAGCAAACCCCCCCCCCCTTCACTCCTCCTCTGACAGGATGTGATGCACCGAGTGAACAGCAGGTGTCAGCAGACGCTCAGTATTAAACCATTGATGAGACGTCACTGTAGAGAGTCTCTGTAGGTCTTTTCCTCCAGCAGAGGTGGAGGAAATAAAACTCATCCTGTACTTAATGCTACCGTGAAGATCTCCATTTCAAGTTAAAGTCTGTATGTGAAATTTCAAGAACAGTAGAGAAGTGAAGTGTAATAAAGAATTAAATGTGAAAAAATTTCAACATCTTTGAAAATTGGTGAAGGAAAAGTAGAATGGCTCAACTGGTCCCATTGTGCCTCTGACAGTGGTCAGACTGGTTCAGTGTATGATCTCTGTTGTTCATTTTAATACATGCAAATCTTCCTAATTGTTCTAAAAAGTTTTGTGCTTTTGAAGGATGGAATTAAACAATATATTTTTGCTTTCATAATCTGATGTCACGTCTTTATTGAGGACAGACCTTATGTTCAGCTCTTCAGCGTATTTGGAAAGCAACATTCTCTGAAGAAAACTGAGCTCACTTGCGCAGAGAATGCCAATAACTTCTATAACTACAGAATATAAAGGTTCAAATGTTCTTAAATGTTTTGCTTGTAAAATGATGAGTCAGGTTACGGTGAAAACACTGTCAACAGACTCCACTCCAAGAGCACTCAGACCCCTCTGAAGTGAGCTGAACTCAGACCACCTTGAGATTGGGTCCGAATTTGGTTCACTTCAAGTCCGAGGTGCGGTTCGCTTAACCTGAATACAAAGTGGTCCAGGTTCACTTTGCTCTTTGCCATTTCGTTTAGCTCTCTAGATCACATGCTGTTGCACTTGGAAAAAAAAGAAGACGAAACCAGGACGCAGGATGAGGAGTAGTTTGGTTCATGGAAGATCCTGCACGTCTCCAGATGTTGAATGAAGAATACATCAGACAGCAAAAGTCTACAGCACAGAAACACTAAGATTGTCCTCCAATTTCAAGTTCATGTGAAAGCAAGGGGCGTCATTACCGCACTGCAGTGACACGTCAAAGTGAAAATATGAACTACGACAATATACATCATATATAGGCTGTAGTGTTAACGGAAAGAGAACTGAGGCCTCTATCGAATGACCTGACAATGTGAACACAAAAAGAACTGAGTCCATTTTCTGTTGGGCCACTTTCAGAGGACTGAGTTTGGCTCATTAAAAAGGACTATATGTGAAAACACCCTTAAGGTCAGACTAGTAAGTCCTGTTCAGTCTCACAGTTAACATCTTATTTCAACATGAATTCTTACGAGCCTCAATCTGCCATAAATGACAATAGTCACCTTTAACAGGATCAAACAGATGAGCGGGCACTGGTCAAATTTTGTGTACTGTGAATAGTTAAGTAGAATATGAACTGAAATCCAAAAGACATAATGATAATGATGAAACATGCTTTTCAACATTTCAAGCAAAATCAGTGTTTTATTTTTGTTTTGCACAATATAAGAGTGAAGAAAATGCACGGAGCACCATGCAAAAGTTTGGGCACCCCAAGACATTTGAGCTCTCAGACAACTTTTACCAGGGTCTCAGACCTTAATGACCTTGGTAGAGCTATGGCTTGTTCACAGTCATCGTTAGGAAAGGGCAGGTGAACCAAATTTCAACTGACTCTGGTAGCTGTTTCCTCAGTTTGTAATGTCATTAAGAAATGGCAGGAACTGTGGGGGTCAAGTTGAGGTCTGGAAGACCAAGAAAATGTTCAGAGAGAGCTGCTCGTAGGATTGTTAGAAAGGCAAATCAAAACCCCTGCTTGACTGCAAAAGACCTGCAGGAAGAGACGAGATGAGTGATGGGAGGATGCGAATGAAGCAATATTACATCAATTGGCCAAAGGGGGGCGCTATAGCAACCGATTGAAATTGCAAACTTTGAATGGGCATATCTCATATGTTGTAGAGACATGAAACTTTGCACAGAGATGCCTCTCCTCATGAGGAACAAATTTGCCTCAAGAACCCATAACTTCCAGTTATATAGATTTTCCACCATTTTGAAAACACTTCAAATGGATCTCTTCCTAGGAAGTTTGAGCGATCTGCATGAAACTGGGTGAACATAATCTAGGGACCAATATCTAAAGTTCCCTCTTGGCAAAAGTTGGAAAACTTACTAAAACTGAGCTTCTATAAGGCAATGAATATTGCGGAGGGCGTGGCTCATCACATAAAGGTGTATAACATCTCAAGGGTTTCACCCATCACCATGCAACTTTGTAGGCATATGACCACACATAATCTGAGGGGACCCCTCCATTATTGACCCCATCAAACAAAATGGGGGCGCTAGAGAGCTCATTTCTTATCTAGGCCTAACCGCCATATGGATTTTTACTAAACTTCATAGATATGTAGAACAGGACGCCTCAAGGTGACTGGAGAAATTTAACTCTAATTGGCAACTGGGTGGCGCTATAACAACAGAAAAATGCTTAAAAATGGCTAAAATGCGACTGATCGCTGTGGCTCCCCCTGTGGACCAATGTTGGTGTTTTCTAATTTTTGGTATGACTAAGTCATGGTATGGTATGCTGTACTCAATGGGTATGGACTAGCATATACGTTATAAGTATATATTAATATATAATAGTATATGTATGTGACAATAATGTGTATAATAACAGTAAAAGTATGACAAATAATAACAGCAGCAGCAGGAGGCATCAGGCAGGACCACGGCAGCAGCACAACCACAGAACACCGTCCAGGCACCGCTGTGATACGAGTTAACCTGCAAGACAGTGGAACACAAAGGCTCCGGAGAAGAAGCCGAGTTAGTGACATGCAGTAACAGGACATGAATGTTAGCAAGTGAAGAAGAACAAACTTTTCAGAAACTGAGAGAGAGCGAGAAGGAGAGAAGGTGCCCGGTGTATTATAGGGGGTCCTCTGGCAGACTAGGCCTAAGTCAGCCTAACTAGGGGCTGGTACAGGGCAAGCCTGAGCCAGCCCTAACTATAAGCTTTATCAAAGAGGAAAGTCTTAAGTCTAGTCTTAAATGCGGAGACGGTGTCTGCCTCCCGGACCGCAACAGGAAGATGATTCCACAGGAGAGGAGCCTGATAGCTGAAGGCTCTGGCTCCTGATCTACTTTTGGAGACTTTAGGGACCACGAGTAACACTGCGTTCTCAGAGCGCAGTGTTCTGGTGGGATAATATGGCACTATGAGCTCTCTAAGATATGACGGAGCTTGACCATTTAGAGTTTTGTAAGTGAGGAGTAGGATTTAAAATTTAATCTGGATTTTACAGGGAGCCAGTGCAGAGAAGCTGGAGAGTTCTTAAAGACAATTCCCCTCAGGGCTTGTTTAGAGCTTTGAGCACCACAAGCTGAGTGCCATCTAGTTCCATTATATTGGCAGACAACTCTACGACCGATATCTCCAATTCTCGGCAACTCACACAAAAACAATCTAGACTGATAAACAGCGCTATAGGTAAGAGGAAAAATATGTATTTTTGATTTTGGGGTGAACTGTCCCTTTAAATTTTCTTTGGCGCAGCCTCACTCTGCAGACTGAAGAAACAGAGGAAGAGTCTGTTTACACAGGGAGTTGATGGTAGACATGAGGCAGCATGATGAGATGGAGTCTTAAAGCTCAGCTTCTAATGTCACATAAAGAATGAAGAGACAATGTGAACAGTTTGTGCTGAACCTCATTTTAACACTTAACAGTTTTAGGGTGGTCACAAAATACCTGATGAGCTCGTTATGTTGAAATGACAGAATACCTGCGGCGATCACCTGACAACAACAACACGAACTCAGCGTTTCCTGTGTCGTCTCTGCTGTAAAACTTATTTTGTGATCAGTTACATTCTGGTCCTCCGCAGGCCTCTGTAGCTCACTGAAGCAGAGAAAAAGGAATTAAAAAGGCGAGAAGAAGCCACCGACAGGAACGGAGCCGGCAGGGCGATGAGGCCAAACAAAGAGGATGGATTTCAGAGTGAAGACTAAACCTTCCTAAATCAGTTAGTCCTGAGCCCATCCTGACCTCTCATCTGCTCATCCGGTCTTTGAAGCGTTCAGTTCAGGGGGAGGAAAACCGATCGGCCAAATGTCCCCTAAGTGACAAAATGCCCCGAGGTGACACACTCACACTCACACACACACACACACACACACAGACTGGGATGTGTGGACAGCTGCAGTGAGGAGCAGCTCTGTGATCAGACCACCTCAGTCGAGTTCAACACAAGTCCAAGACCAGATAGAGTCAAGTATAACGACAGAGTTCAGTTACAGTCACTTTGTTTTCAAGAGTTGTTCAGAGCTGAAGCTTGATTCAGATACAAACACTAAAACTATCCATTTTTAAAACATCAACAAGGTTTTCAGTCACAAGAACTTGTTACTGAGGACAGAAACAAGAAAAAAAAAAATTTAGTGAAGATACAAAAAACTGAAATCAAACTAATCTAATATTTTTTGCTTTTCTGTCATTTCCATCCCCCACAGACTTTTATCACTTCCTGTAATTTTCTGTCTGCTCACACGCCTCAGATTTAAGTTCTGTCTGCACCTGTGTGAATATTTTTGAAAACTAGTTTTTCCAACACATCCTCACTGTGACCTCGTCACATGTCCACGTTTGGTCATGGACTTTCCACGTCCACATATGACGTCCAAGGTACCCTGGGTGTGTTGGTTGTTGATGTTCTGGGACGCCGTGTCAACTTCAGCCTGTTACATGCATTGTCTGTTTTCAAAATACACTTCTGTTTTCACAGGAAATGTACAGTTTGCATACAGTCTCTTTCAAAATAAAACCAATACGTCAGTACAACACAGCGATTTGATGTTGTTGTTTTTTTTTCTTTCAACTACAATTTTCGTTTAGTTTTGGTACAAGATGATACTCTTATTTGATGTTTATTTCGAACATGAACATACAAATAAACAGACAGAGAGAAAGTAATATTTACAGATAATGAAAAGCAATCCTCAGTGTATAGTTACTTTAAATTTAAACATCCAAAAAAGGAGTGGAAGGAAGCATAAACTTATCAAATCTCACCCCTTCTCCATAAGTCATCAATGAAATGAAACAGACAGTTTTCTTATATAGATAAGCATATGCCTTAAACCTTTCTAAATATACAATTATTAGCATTACCATTTAACGATGTCACACAAAAATAACCCATGTATATGTACAGTATATAATGGTAATTACCAAATATCTATCATACAATAACCTTAGTTACAAATTATAAGTGAATTTCAAGTATAAATCAGTCTAAATGTATAATATATATATATATATATATATATATATAACCAGTTAAGAAATAAATATAAATATTAATATTACATATATACAGTATCTCTATCAACTTGTCCTGCTATCTTTTTACATTTGAAGTAAAGTAAGAAGTAAATTCTGTCTGTAGCTTTTCTGCAAATTTTTTTCCCAAAACATATTTATTTAATTACTTACAATGTTTGAATGTTTTTTTGTGCACAAACTGCACGTGCATATGGAAACAGGTGAGTGGAAACACTTCATGATGACAGACGCCTGACTTAAACACCTTTTGAAACAACATCTCACTGATGATGGATTTCACCTCACTGGAAAAATCAGAACATTAATTTTTTATAAAACATGTTTTTTTTTTTTTCTTTTGTCTCATTGAGGAGAGAGAGGACAAGCCCCAACAAGAGCTTAGAGGATTAAGTTCATTCTCACTGCCAGTCTGACACACACACACACACACACACACACACACACACACACACAAACTTTCCTCACACTTTGTTTCTGCAGGTTTTATCTGTCATTTTGGCGAACAACTCTTAATTCCACATCATCCGTGAGCCTCAGCCACCGTTGCCATGGAGAAGAGGCCAGTAGGAGGTTTAAAATGCTTTGTTGAAACAGTTGTTAACAAAAACATGTCACCATGGTAACTGATTTCAGCATATAATTTAAATATGATCTCATTTAATGTGCAGGTTGTTGTTCGGCAGGAGCAACTCACTGTTCGCAGAGCACGTCACCAAATTTTGAACTCAGCGACTGGTTGTTTCTCGCTGAAATGCACCCTGGGAGTCGTCGCTGACTTCTCCCCCGAGGTTTTTATGTTCGCAGGCTTTTTATGTTCGCAGGCTTTTTGTAACTTTTCATCAGAGGACCTGATATTTTCTAACACAGTTGTTCACCTCTTGTTCAGATTCAGCGAGGTGTACTGCAGGAAGCACCACCTCACACTTCACATCTCTGTATAGTCAGTGTGTGTGTGTGTGTGTGTGTGTGTGTGTGTGTGTGTGTGTGTGTGATCCAGCTCAGTGAACAGAGCTCAAACATCCTGAGGCGTCAAAGTGCAGCTGAAACCTGAAGTTTTGTCTTCAGATTCTGCAGAGGAAAATGAAAACTCAACTACATCCAGCTTCAGATTATGTCTCTACATCGTCTGTTTATTTTAAATACAACATCTCACTGTAACTATGATGAACATCTCTCATTCGTGAAGCACCTTTGCTCTACTTAAATCTGTGTGTCTGAGATGAATACCTGCGAGAGCAACGTGGTGAAACCTCTGGTCGTCGATCCAAAGCGTCTTCTAGAAAGTTTCAATTTCTTTAAAGAAAAACTATACAGGAAAAACCAATGTATAGAGTCATACGAAAATAATCCCTCTCAATCATAGGGCTGCCACCAACTAAGAATTTTCCTCGTCGACCAACAGTCATCATCAGGGTCCATCAGTGGACTAGTCTCCTGCATGTTTCTGATATGAATGTAATGATTAAATGATATATTTTGGTGGTTTGAGTTGAAGGTGTGAGAAAGAATAGTATCAGTAACATTGTTAACACTGTGCTACATTACAGAGAAATACAAAACCGTACTAATGAACCTTCATTAATATAGGCCTATATTTTATCTCCAAGTGCACGTCACACACTGAGCGAGCCGCCTGTTAATGACGCTGTGGGCTAATGGGCATGTAGCTACTTCCATGTTTCAGATGATACGTCATGTTTGTAGTCGACCAATGAAGATGAGTTTACATATCACCTTGGGTTCGTCCTTCACCTTCTCAAAATGATCCCACACTTTGGATTTCCTGCCCAACATGTTATTAACTAGCCTGTGGAATAACCGCAGGTACCAGCCCTGGCACAAAGTGCAGTTTCATTTTTTTTTTTTTTTTTTCTGCAACTAAGCGATAAAATGAATGAAATCTTGCTGACTATTGACCTTTCTGGTCGACTAACGTTTGGTCGACTATGAAGGGGCAGCCCTACTCAGTCATCACTTATGTCCCTCTGCAAGAGTGTGATTGTGTATGTCTCTGCAGACTTTGCCCTGTGCCTGGATTTTCTCCTTATTTTGCTGTGTCCAAGAAGATCCTGGGGACAGCGCTCAAGTGAAGTGAGGTCAGCACTTTATAAAAAGGCAGCAACCAGGTGGCAAACTGTAAGCAGCACGTATCCAAGAAAGCTATGAAAATTGTGGTCACAGTGCCAAAAAGGTGCAAATAAAACAACGCCAACTCTGGGTTTCATTGTCTTTTACTGTTTACAACAGTAAAAGACAATTTCTGCACAGTATACCTTCAACAAAAATGTGACAAAACTACAAAGTAAAACGTGGATGAGACAAAACAGACTTGAATGTTCAGAGGCGTCCATGGAAACATGTCGAAGGACCATGAGAGGAAAATGTGGTGCAGACAAAACAGCAAACAAACCGCACCAGAGTCCGTCTGGAAGTGGCCCGAGACCCACCCTTTTAAGTGGTCTTGGTGTGGTAGTTTGATCCACACCAAGGTTTGATTTCATAGAGACCATTCATTCATTCATTCGAGCCCAAATAAACCATACTAACTGCGCAAATGGACCTGAGTTCATTTCAGCCAGGTTAGGAGTGAAAGCACCCTCAGTCTGGTTCTGCTTTTATCTACACAACTACTTTTCCACCGTTAGAGTTGTTGTTTTGTTAATTTCCAGTGTTTTCACTTCACTTTTTTTATGCACAAAAAGAAAAAGTTCAACAGATGGGTTGAAACAGATCAATCAGGGATCTGCAGTGTTTGATGGAGAGCTCACAGTCTGCAGCTGATTCCACTGATGAGCTCCTCCTTCACCTGACGGAGCTCATCAGTCAAATCAGCTGCAGACTGTGAGCTCTCTGTAACTCTCTCTGCTCTCAAAGAACATCAGACAGCTCTCTGTACTCCTCTGGATCTTTGTGACTGCAAAACACATGATAACTAACTGTTAGAAATAAGAGTTTAAAGTGGACGTGTGTGAGTGCTGCAGGCGTGTGAGCACAGTCCACATCAGTGTGGTGATCTGGGCCTCTTGAACCCTGCTCTCTGTCCTCAGACCAGCCTTTAGGATAATACTCTCCCACTCTCCTCCATCTCATTAACCTCAGCTCGGTCCTTTTCTGTGTGGCGTTTGCCCTCAGTATTATCTCTGATCTGAGAGCAGATCATCGTGTGGAGCCTCCTTCATGAACAAACAGAGCTTGTTGAAAGCTCCCGGCTCCCAGCGGCTCCTTCATTGGTGTGAAAAGATCCCACAAGGATTCATTAAAGCTGCTGATGAGCAGACTGAAGACCACAGACAGATCACAACACCTCTCTGCACAGACCCTGTGGTCTCCTGAGCCTCGGAGTTTCACACCAGTAACTGGGAGTTTATTCAGGGTGAAATTTATCTACGAGCAGATGAAGACCTGTGACACTACAGGTGACATTCTGAATGTGAAATTATAAATATCTGTAACAATCCTCATGGTTATTTTCTCTAAAGTAATAAAATTCAGGACTGAAAAACTTTCAGGTTTTCAGTTCAGCTCGTCTCCAAAACAGTCTCACACCATCCACCATCCCCTCCATTTACAGATGACAAAGTCAGCTTACATACATTTACCACAAATATGCCACTTTCAAAATGTTAAATTGATACATATGAAACATATCTATGCCAACATTTTCTTCAGGCGACTGGGATGGGAAAAGGTTTTAGTTGCTGTTTGAGTGGATGTAAGATAAAGTTTAGGAAAGCTGTAACCACGACACAGCTTCCATTACTTTTATTAGTTCAACTTGCACCTGTAAGAATTGAAATGATGAAAAAGCTCTCCTTCTGTTTCTTTCTGTTTTTCTCAGCTCACTCTGCTCTTTTTTAGGTCTTTGTTACTCTGGATTAATAAAGTTTGGGGGGTTAAAACTGATCCTGGCTCTGCAGCAGGACTGAAGCTCAAAGGGTTAATATCACTTCCAAGTCCTGTGAGGCGTCACAAAGAGCTCTTATCTCTGATTCCCTCCTTTCTTTTCACACTCAGAGGTGACTGACCCGTTGGGAAAAGATGTGTCAGACGAGGTGCACAAACACGGGATTAGAGGAGACAGTCTAGATCCAGATCAGGGTCCACACAGAAACAGGAAGTTCACACACATCAGTTAAAAACCTTGATGGAAAAATACATCTCTGACTCTCTTAGTCTCTCATTACTTTCTTTTTTCAGGTTAAAGGAATACTTCCCCCCCAAACGTCCATTTTTTTAATATCAATCACTCATCCTGGGTTGCTTTGACTTTGTTAAAAAAAAAATAAGTCAAAATATCCGTATACAGACTCTCACACAACTCGTGCAGTGTAATCTAAAGTCTCGTTTATCCAGTCGAATGCTCAGCACTTTGCTCTCTTCAAAGTGAGACTCCATCAACATAAACGGTAATTTTATCTCGCTGAACACAGGAGCTGCTGCTCCATCGGTAGTGTGTGTTACATTTGTGACTTTGGTGAATCCAAACAAAAACTTTAAAACGCCAATGTCATACAATAACACAAAGAAAATGAAACGTGCCAAAAACTGCAGTTCCTCTAATGTCCACTAGAGGCTGGCTCCAGAAGCCAGTCAATATCCATAGACCTCCATGTTAATATGTCCAACTTTACAGCAGAAATAAACATGTTTACAGCCTGGTACAAAAACAATACAACAGAATGGTTTCAACATTTATGACAACTGTAGGGTCGGTGAATTTTTATATAACTCACCTGTTTACATTTTATTAAGGCTTAAAGTTACGCATAATCAAGGGCGGACTGCTTTGAGTGACAGGCTGTCTGTGTCTTTCACACCTGCCCTGTTTGGTTCAGTTCAGTTGAACTCAAGTGCCCCCTCAGTGCGGTTCATTTGTGCAGGTGTGAACACAGCAATCACTCAGGTGTGCACCAAAACAACCTGACCAAAACCTTCTTGAAGAGGTGGTCTCAGTCCGGTTACAAACGAACTCTGGTGCGGTTGGTTTGTGGTGAGAAGGTGTTCCGACCTGGATGTGAAGCAACTGCAGGCACATGACACATTGTTTGGGTTAAACATGAGCATGTTACAGTCCTGGAGGATTATTAATGTGCACCTCCTCCTGTACTGCCTTAATATGCACATTCAGCACATCCAATGCATCAAAACATTGTTTTCTAGTTGGAGCCGCGCCTCGTTTTCAAACTGTATGGTTTGACTAAAATGAACAATGACAGCAATATAGTCCACGATGAGCAGCGCTAAAATCAACCTGCGTAGTTGTCCCTCCATTGTGACATTAGAAAGTGTCACATTTATCTTGCAAGTGTGCTCTTCTTCAACGTTTGCTTTACTTCCTGGATTTTTCCCACATGGAAATTCTGACCAATCAAGAGCAGCTTTCTCACATAAGGAATTTTATCTGGTCCTCTTGTAAATGCTGCCGTGAGAACACAAACCAGCTCTAGGCAATTATACAACTTTGGAACAACATGAGTCCCTGATTCAGACCAAAGGAGACGACTCTAGGTCCACTTATTTTTTACAGTCCATGGAGAACATGGGGTGAGTAATTGATATACAAATGGTCATTTGGTGACTGAAGTGTTCCTATTTTTTTCCAATTATTAATCTATCTAGTTTAAAAAATGATGAACAGATCATCTTTGACAAAGTTGTTGTTGTTGTTGTTGTTGATCAGCTGACACTGGACAGAAGAAGAGAAGCAGGTGACACGAGAGGTTGCGGATTAACTCTTTAACAGACAGACGTTCATTCATTAACACTGTGTGAGTCTGCAAACCTACATATGAGACAAAGACAGATTCATGAGTTCAGACTGTCAGACCCAGTTTACAACAAAGAGTCATTAACACACACACACACACACACACACACACACACGCAGATACTAATTGTAAATTTGGAAGTTGTGTTGGTGTTGTGTTGCAGAAGCTGCACCCTCCATCCTGCATCTTATATTCTTCTTCTTCTGCTGCAAACGGTTCAATAACAGCAGCGTTCAACAGGAATAATCCTGCTGATGACCTCGCTTTGTCACACGAGGCCTCTGAGTGTGTGTGTGCGCTCACATTAAATCCAGCACACTGCTCGTCTATACTGCGACCTCTGACCTCTGCAGAGAGAGGGAGAGATGTGTTGTAATTTTCCTCCTCCACTCCTTTTCTTCTGTTTTCGTTTTTTTTTCTCCTCAACTCTTAAAGGTTCCTTCATTTTGTTTTACAGCTTTTATTTTGGTCGTTTTGTCCGACATTAAATACACTGAACTCAACAAGTGACAGTTTGAAATTCCATCACAGCAAAAAATTTTTCAGAGTAAATCCAAGTTGATAAATCCAAGAGTTCCTCTGTTGGGCTGCTGAATGAAGGGTAAGGCCCTGATCACACAGAAAGCATTTTACAGGTTGCCAAACGCGAGATGTAATCAATCTGCCATTATTTTTTTTACCATATTTTATGTTTTTAGGCAGAGGGTACTGTCTGTAGCTCTGACTGAGGCTGTCAGCAGATAAACAGAGATCTGTGTGGGTACATGAGACCCTAAAAAAGAGGCTGGATCATGGGGAGTACCACCAGTTGGTCCAGGAGCTTCTCCTCCATGATGGACATTTCCAGGCATATTTTAGGATGACTCAGAGGCAGTTTGACAACCTGCTGTCTATCATCAGGCCGTATAGCTCTGGGTATCCAGCAACCAGTACCACCAGTTTCTCCTCCATTGTTTACCAACTGTAAACGTGGGGCGCTGTTCTGTTCTGAGTTGAAGTTTCGAGCACTCCAGCAAAAACACCAGAAACGTGAGGCGCGTCGCAAAGCAAAAACCGTGAGCAAAAAGCGTCATTCTCATTAAAATCAATTTCAGAAAGGCCTCCACACTTACTGTGTGATCAGGGCCTAAGGTGGAAGGAACAGACACTCCACCCTGTGATGGGCCACTATCACAGGGTGGAGTGACTGTGACTGGGAATGATGGTGAAACGCCACATTGTCTCATACAACTACTAGATGTTCACCTGTTCACGTTCCTCACACGACACGTGTCTGTCATAGAAATCATCAAGAAGTGAACACAGGTGCTCAGTGTTCTTGTCAGGAGTTTACACATGTTCATCTTTTTATTGTCTTATATTGTTTTTTCCATATAGGCTACACCATGAAGTACACGCCACACCCTTACAGGTTACCCACAAGGCCACCACCCTAAGGTGCCGTACACATGCTGTGTTTTTTGCGCCTTCAAATTAATTTTCAATCTAGACAAAAACTAGAGCGACGCTGTTGCTGTGCGCACACATACCCAAGCTTCCATTTTTCAGAGTGTGTCCACTTTGGGACACTTGAATAATTATGTGCAATCGCAGTAACAATAAATGAAATGAAAATAAAAACAAGAGCTTTAGTAGATTATCATCATTGTCATCATTATTATTATTATTATTATTATTATTATTATGGTACAGTAAAAAATCATCATATCATTATCATTATCATAAAGTGATGTTGGTACTTATTGATCTCTTTCCATATAACCACCTGTTATCATGTGACTGAGGTCATGTGATGAAGAAGGTCATGTGATGAGGTCACAGTCTTCTAATGTTTCATCACAGATCTTTATGACGCTGCAGCAGCCAATCAGAAACCAGGACTTTCTGTTGCTGTGCAAAAAAAAATAACATACTATATATGTTGGAGCTCTCTCTCTCTCTCTCTCTCGCTCTCTCTCTCTCTCTCACTCACACACACACACACACACACACACACTCCTCCATTGTAATGTGAGCCTGACTGAATCTCTGCATCTCAAACACACACGTTAATATCATGCAGATACACAGTGTGTCTACATGCCCCCCCACCCCCAACACACACACACACACACACATGCACACACACACCCCAGTCTTAATTGCCTCGCTCGACCACTCTCTCTCTCTGCAGATGTCTCGCTCCTTAATTTGCGTAGAGAGCAACAATCAGTCCCATCTGTCCCCGTTTTTACTTTCCTCCTCCTCCCCCTGAAAAATCACCTCTGTGCCCCCCCACACCCCCCACCCCTCCACTAAATCTCCTTACTAAGCCCACCACACACACACACACCCATACAGAGCCTTGTCAGTGGCGTGGGGATTGAAAGCCAATCAAAAAGCTATAGAGAAGTGCTTTGGTGTGCAGGGACACAATCGGGGGGCCGGTGGGGGCCGGTGGGGTTGGGTGAGGCTCTGAGGTGGGGGCCCCCCCCACCAGCTCTGTGTTTGTGGGCTGCAGGCTCCTGTCAGCCGCTGTGAAAGAGGCTCAGGCCCGCAGAAACGGGGACAGATGGGGGGACTTAGAGGGGAGGAATAATCAGTGCATCGTCCTCCTCCGTCCGTTCGTCCGTCCATCCACGCTGACGGGACGGTGGACACAGGAAGCTGATTCATGATGTGTGTTTCCAAAACAAAGTGTGAAGGCAGGGCCTCCACTGAGTCTCCCTGAAGTCACCGCAGGACTTTAAAAATTAAACTGACCTGGTGTTGGATGGAAGCTGGGAGGTGTCAAATTTCAGTTCTCTGAGCTCAGTATTTCTTTCATTCTCTTTCATTAGGTTGTTTAATTTTAATCATTTGTTCTTTGTAATGAATGAATTGTGACCTTGTGACTGAATGAATCCCTCAGCCTACAGGCAGGTGAACACCTGTGGCTCACACACACTCACACCTACAGGCTCTCAGAGTCACGACGTGTTGGCTTGTCATGTGAGTGGTATTAAACATGTTCTGGGAGAGATTTTAACAATAAAAAGTTTAATGGAATTTGACATTTAGTGGTTTATGGCACATGTTTTCTGCCTGTGTCCACAGGTTTACATCACGTTAAGCATCAGTAAATGGATGTATAGAGTAGAAAGTCCATGTTTCAGAGATTTAAAAACGCAGCTGAAGGAATAAAAACATCAATTCATGGTGTTGCACTGAGGTAGTGTGTTTATTTTGAAAGAGACCGTATGCAAACTGTACATTTCCTGTGAAAACAGAAGTGTATTTTGAAATCAAACAATGCATGTAACAGGCTGAACTTCACACGGTGTCGCAGAATGTCAACAACCAACACACCCTTGGACGTCATATCCGGATGTGGAAAGTCCATGACTAAATCTCGAAGTGAGAATTTGTTGTGTTGAGACATTCTGAGCTTCAATAATAATGTACCAATAATTAAAAACTAAGTTCATTTTCCTGTTATTTTTTTCTCTCTCCAGTACCTCAGAGTGTGTTTTAGCAGCTTGAGGTGGCTTTTGTAATTGTTTTCAATGAGACCAAAACATTTTACTTGCTGCTTTTGCATTGTTGAGCGCCTTGTGTTTTCCACTCTATGCACATATTTGCAGAAGCTCCCTGAATACCTCAAGTTAAAAACACATCACCTCAGAACAGGAAAAGTACCCGAGCATCCCGTTGTCTAAATCAGATGAGTTAAGAGGCGGGCCTTCTGTTGTGGCGATGACAACAAGTAGTAGCCTACATAGTTTGTTTAAGCCAGTGGTTCCCAAGTGGTGGGTCGTGGTCCAAAAGTGGGTCACAGGTCACATTCTTAATGGACCTCAAGTGACTCGCAAACATGTCAAGTTTGTACAATACACACATTATTTTTAAGTACAGTGAATTCCCAGCACAGAGCTTTTATTTTGAGGTGCTGTCTCCTGCTTTAGAGTGACTGACTAAACTGTCTTAAACTGTGTGGACCTTGCCAAAGCAAGTGCCCTCCACCTGTCCATTTTTGCCTATCCCAGCTCACTTTGGGTGAGAGGCAGGGTTCACCCTGGACAGGTCACCAGACTATCACAGGGCTGACACATAGAGACAGACAACCATTCACACTCACATTCACACCTACGGAGAATTTAGAGTCACCAATTAACCTGCATGTCTTTGGACTGTGGGAGGAAGCTGGAGCACCTGGAGGAAACCCACGCTGACACAGGGAGAACATGCAAACTCTGCACAGAAGGGCTCCCTCCTGGGATTGAACCAGGAACCCTCTTGCAGTGCTTGACAGTGCTAACCACTACAGCATCATGCCGCCCTGCCTAGCAACAAAAAAACCTTCTCTGTCTAATCAGGGAAGGCTTCAACAAAATAGGTAGTGTGGCGCAATTTGCATTTTTCAGGAAGTTCAATGTTGCCATGGAGACAGCCCCACTCTTTAGCATTATAATATATACATATATTTTGAGTAAATAAGTAGATACACTGCACACAAGAGTGTTGAATTGCTTCTTTTTTGAAATTAGTCTTCATTTGAAATGTAACAAACATGTTTCGCCCATCTTGTGTGCGCTGCATCGACTTATTTACTCACAACCTGATGTTTCCTGTCATCATCTGCACCGAGTTATAAGGACTGACAGTGCTGTGCATGGGGCACAGCGTTGCCAGGTGGGAAATGTAGAATTATCGTACCAGAGACTCAAAATTATCGTATTTTGAGGGAAATTATCGTACATCCATCATAACCAAAATAACAATCCTACTGATGCGCAATAGGCAAATACAGTCACTCCAGTGTTTACTTTTTTGGTTTACTTTTTTTCCATTTTCCTTGCTTCTGTTTTTCCTCTTCTTCTTCTTCTGTTCTGAATCTCATTCTCGCTCGACTTCCTGACGGGTCCTAGCACCTCGTGGGGCGGGTACAGCTGACCATTCAGCCAATTGGGCTCATTGTTCAGAGACAAACGTCACCCTTATCTAGCCTCGCGTCACCAGGCTCTTCACATAAAGTGAAGATCCTGGTTTCTATTCACTCTGAATTTTGTCGGGATTCTGGTTCCGGTCGAGAGAGCGGATACCAAATTCACCAAAGTAAAAGTGTTCACCAAAGTAAAACTTTAAATTCTGGCGCACCATTGATTTGGGGTGATGAGGGGTGTAAGAAAATCGATTAACTTAATGGCTTGGGGCTTTTCTTGTAAATTATATTCTTTAAATTAAAGTTTCGCCGCATTTTTATTAGCTTGGTGCTTTTTGTTTTGACGGAAAGGCGCATCCATCGAATTCCGGATCCTGTCTCACTCGCCCTGGTTCCGGTTCCTTACCAAAACGGCCACTAACGGCCCCAGACTACCCTTATCTGACGCTAAGCAAAGTGCGATTGGCTGAAACATGTCACATGGGAACAGATGCCTTCAGGGCTCACAAAAAAACTCCAGCATACTGATTACAACCACACATTCATGAAATGGTCAAATTATCATACATTTGGCCTTTTTTGGGATTATTGATCGTACATCGTACAGAGGGCCAAATTATCGTATAAATACGATAATTATCGTACACCTGGCAACGAAGACGGGGCATTTGCTTTTGAATGAGTTCATATACATATATTTCTTTACATTTGGCTTCAATAAGGGCTTAATAAAGACAGCAGCATTATGACCCAGTCTGTGCATCAGTTCCTGTTTGAGCTGCATCGCTTCCTGTGAATCCTCACTACATGAATTCCATTCCAAATGTAATGGATATATACGTGTATCATAGTACTGTTATTATCCATTGATCACATGTGAATGTGACAAACCTCAGCAGGCTTGTGTCTTATCTGACAGCATCTTTAAGCCCAAACACACCAAACTGATATCAGTGAACTAGTGGGGTGATGAAGGCCAACTGTTGTGCTGCCCGGGTCAAGGAGTTGGACTTGAGTTGGACTTGAGTTGGACTTGAACATGTCACAAAAACTGCAGCCATCAGTCAACTTGCACGAACATTCTGCGCTTGCGTAACGCCTCGTTTCCACTTACATATGTGACTGATGTCTGCACATCTGTAAGTATATGGATGATGCCTCTAGTGTCCAACGCAAGGAAGTGCATTTCTTTACAGATGGATAGAAACCTAATAGAAACTACTTGTAGCCATGGGGGAGAGGCTAAATTTGTCCATTTTTTGCCATCCAGTATTTTTAACAGGACCTGCCAGGTATTCGGCATGTTTTGTGAAATACTTACTCTAAAAGATGTATGAACAGCTGAACAAGTCATAATGACGATCTGATTGTATATAATATACAACCATATTTCAGCAGAATAACATTACTCAGATTCACAATGTGTTAAAACTTGATAAACAAGTTTAGTTTTTAATCAGACAAACTCACTTGACCACCAACAGGCAACTGAATTGAAGGAAATAGCCTGTTAGCTAGCTAGCAGCCTGTCAGCTCTCTGATATCCGCAACAAAAGTTAAACTTTTTGAACATACTTGAGGCAAATGCCGCACCGAAATATTAGGGGAGGAGATTTGCAGGCACATTGCATATCATGGAGATTCCCATTCCCATTCCCAAGTGGAAACGAGGTGTAAGAGGAAATAACTCTCCATACCAGCAGGAGGCGGTAGTCTGTATTTAACATTCAAAAAGGGAAACTGGAAGACCAGCAGGACGGATTCAAGATGCTAGTTAGCCACATTTCTGCTTAACTAAATGGTCAAAAAAACAACATATAAGTTTCAATCTCACCCCCTCACTGCCAACCAGAGTAATTTCATCCATTAACAGGCTCGGCCGTCTCCAACACTTATTCAACGTGCTGAATCAACAAAAACAAACAAACAAAAAAAGCTGATTATAGCCGACTAGTGCAAACTGTGAAGGACACGCCATAAAAACTAGGGTGACAGAGGTTCCCTTATACCCGACATTGACCAATGGCCAACTGTCGGCTTTGTGTGTTGGCTACATTATCTGCTTTGTCCGACTCCTCATGATGAAACATCAGAACTGAAACTCATAACAAGAGTTTTTAATGTGTCGATCAGCCCTCACAGCCGTCACTAAATATCCAATCACATTTATATGACCTGGTTGATTTATTGTTCGATCAGATTCTCGTATCCCGACTGAAACATTTGGAAAATCAGCTGCAGGAAACTCTTCCTCTGAACGTTTTGAGGACATTCCTTCAGATTGGGAATGATTGATGCTCCTGTGCCAACATGTAAATCAGGTTAGCTGGAGCAGGACTGATGGGGTGATTGATGGCGTCTTTAACAGAGAACACAATCCCAGATGAGTCCCTCAGACTCGAGTGGTGCTTCTCTTGTGGAGCCTCTATCTGTGTTTTTACGCCTTTGTCTGCACTCCCAAAGTGAACCATTGAGACGAGTGAGTCTTGTGTTCTCCTGCAGCCGCCTTTGTGAACCTCACAATGACCATTCAGCTCTGTTGGTGGTAGAGCCGCTTTTCATCTCACACTCCAAACATTGCAGCAGTGGAGCATGAGGCCGGAGGAGATCCTCCACAAAAACACCACTGAAAGGACTCTGGAAATGATCGGGTTAATGTGCAGGAGACACGGGTTTAAACATTTTTAATGTAAGATTTAAGAGACGGGGCTGAAAATCCAGCAGTGATACAGGCATCTGTTTCACACTGTGTACATACAACATGCACCAAGAACAGAAACTAAACTTTCACTTACAAGTCTTGTTTAATATTAGAACTGAGAACAGTGGAGCTCATTCTCATGTGAGGAAAAGAACTTTCTGCAGTATGTTTGTTGCAGTTTGTGTAAAGAACTAAATTTGCACATTTTGTTTAAATTTAATATTTTTTTCTGTGACTAAAAATCTTTTCTTCCTCTTTTCTCGATTTCTCGATTTCTGCGATGTGATGAACAGAGTAGGGGAGACATTGAATTAGTAATGTGGAACTGCTTTATTCAGTGTTTTTACTGCTTTAAATCACCTGGTCCATTTGTTTTACAGAGAGAGAGACCTCTGCAGGTAATTCAGCTCCCAGTAAAAACCTCCTGAACAATGAACACTGAAGGAATTCTAACTGGGAGAAGTTTCAGCTGGTTGCAAGCTGCAATCCTAACCGCTAGAAGCTGCTAAATGCCCCTAAATCTTGTACACTGAACCTTTAAATAATCAGATATAATGCTTTTACAATGAGAACTCGTTTTACAATTTGTGTGTAATGTGACAACTCAAAACATTTCTTTCCAGCTGGCACCGGACATCAATATGATGAAAGCTGTTGGATTCTTATGTTGGACAGACATTACATTTTGGTAGGAATGAAAAAATGATATTTTTATTGTCTAACAACCAGTGTTGGGCTTGTTACTCTAAAAATGTAATATATTACTAATTACTTGTTACAAAAGTAATAATATTGCTTTACTAATTACTCCCAGCCAACAGTAATTCGTTACACTACTCGTTACATTACTTTAAAGTTATATCCTATAAAATTAGTAGTTGCGTATGTCACCAAAATTCAGATGTGTGTTTCTGTGTGAATGTCAGGGTAATCACCGTTAAGTGTAGCTGAGGATGGATAGCTTGTATTTACCTGGGGGCCTTCAGTTGCCTGTGACCGGCATTTTCCCAAAGCTCTGCCTGAAAGACGGACGTCACTAATGGAGCAACATTTCATCCACCACATATCCAACCACAAATGTCATCACTTTCTTGTAGCTGCAGCTGTCCACAAGTAAATTCCAGTTTTGGTTGTTTAGCTATGTAGAGCTACAGCCGACCTCCACAGCCGAGGAGGGCTCACCTTTGGTGGGGTGTATTTCCTGGAGCTTGACATTGTTGTGTTATCCAGATGTTTGAGGATGTGTTTTTCATAGTGGAAAGAGTATTAATGTGACTACCTGCAGTAACAGTGTTCTTGTCATCTTTCATCCTGACAAAATCAAAGTAATGGGAATATTTCAAGCCGCTAAGATTAGTGTTTCCAACTTAGCTGCTGTATAACGTGCGTGCGCAGCATAACGATTACTAAAATGAATTCCCTGATGTGACATATTTCAAATCAGAAGTGATGTGATAACAAAAGTAACATTATAACAAGTTGTTTGGTTTTGAGGTAACTAATATTACTACTGAAATTTTATTAATAATTAGTTACACCACTCGTTACTGAAAAAAGTAATATTATTACTGTAACGCGTTACTGCCCAACACTGCTAACGACGTTGAAACTTTATGCTGTGTGGACGTTAACATGATGACATGTCTGCGTACCACACGGCTAAATGCTGTTATTCTATGTCAAGGTAAGATTGGCATGAGACTGATGGAAGACGATAGATTTTGATTATTCAACACAACTTAAAACCAACAAAATCTAAATGTTATCTGCTGTCGTTATAATCTATGTCAGACTGACGCTGGAACTATAAGTTGTCCTGACATTGATTTTTGGTCAACCAGTATCACAACCTGCATTCAACCAAATCTCAATGTCTAAGGCAGAATTTATATTCCTGTGTTGTACTTCGTACTTCAGCATAGGTGCTGCGACATGGAGCCTACGCTGTAGCCTGACGTGCACCTCCCCAGAAATGTAACTACACGTAGCGGCAACGCAGACCTCCTGTCTGTTTCTGTAAGCTGAAACCATTTCCCTCAGTGGAAACAAAACTTTTATTTACTTTAATTTCACACATAAGAAACAATAAATTGTCAACACAATAAAGCCTCTACATAATAGCAGTTTAAGTCCTGTGTGTGATTTATCCTGGCTTCATATGAGAAAAGAGAAAGGTTCGCTGGCAGCTAGGCTAAGTTATACAATGTAAAATGCCATAGGCTTGTGCTAATAACGTTAGCATATTGTATTTGTGGTGAAAACATGTTTAGTGTAGGACAGTTGTTTTGTCGGTGAACCTTGTGAGTTGTAATGGAGCTGAATTTTGTAATGTTACCTTTGTTAAATGTTGCTTTTGTCCCTGGCTTCATATGAGTAGAGCAAATCTCCGCTGGGGGCTAGGCTAATTTATACAATGTAAAATGCCATAGACTTGTGCTAATAACGTTAGCATGTTTTATTTGTGGGGAAAATGTGTCCAGATAAAGACAAGTGTTTGTCTGTGAATGCTGCGAGTTATAGTGAAGCTGATTTGTGTACTTGTGTTTGACACTGTCTCTATTAAGCCATGTTTAATGTTTGTTTAATGTGTGTTTTGAATCAGCACGTCACAGAAACCCTGAAGCTGACAAGTGTTTTGGAGGTGTAACCGCAGAGTGACACAGACACACCATCACACATGAATAAAGCTCACAACGGCGACGAGCGTAGGGTCTGCCGCACAAGTATAAATCCAGGTTTATGATGTTGGTAGTGAGCTGTGTTCTACAACTGATGAAAACTGACTGTGTGAGTCTCTGCTGTATGTTTGAAAAAACAGAAATTTGCATTTTGTTGAAACTGAAATCTTTGTTGATTTCAGTTAGACTTTCTTCTGTAGACGACAGATCGGTTTACAGTTTTGTGTTAAATTTAATTACTCAGAAAGTTTAAATATGTAATCTGGTCACATGTGTGGAGAAATCTAACAGTTTGCAGTGAGATCAGAGATACAGTTTGAACAGTTCTCTGATTTCAGGACTGTCCTCAGATCAGCCTGCAGCGGTGCACTCCCCCCCCTCCTCCCAAGTCCTCCCCCTCAGACCTCACACTTATCTGTCTCTCTGTCCATTCAGCCGCTCCTCCTTCACACTTGACAGTCGGCTGAGTTCGGACTGTGTCTGCTGTGAAAGGCCTTTGTGTGGAGGCCGCTGCGCGTGTTATCCTCCGTGGCCTCTTGTGTCAGTCACAAGAGGTCTGAGGAGCCCGGAGGGGCCGCAGGGGCCGGCGATAGACTGAGCCCAGGGCCCCGGAGCTGTTCGGGCCCCCGGTGCTGGCCGGCGGCCCGGAGCGGCCCCCTCTCCGGTCACGGTCTCGTCTCTTTCACTGACAGTTTGTTCTCAATTAGATAGCTTTTGTCCCAGAGTGAAAGCCTTCAGCCGACAAACTCTGCGCTCCCATCTGGGGAGGGCTTTCTGTCCGGGTGAAGAGATGGCATCCGTGCCATAATGCCGATGTTTCGCCTCTCCACAAACCCCCGCCGCGACGCTCTTTATACTCTCATTTTGGCTTTTTCAATGCTTCGCCTTTCAGCACGGCTGAATAGCACTTAACTAGCTTTTTAAAACTTCCTCGATATCTAAATCTCATTGAGACGACGTTCAGGCAGTCAGGAATGTGCTGATAGTGTTGCTGCTGCTGCAAAGCTTCAATTCAGACTTTATTGGACACAATAGCAACAACATGTTCAGTGGATTCAGTTTTCCAGTGTGACAATCACATGTTACAAGTTGTGTTCAGTGTGTTTCCAGTGTACGTACACTGTGTTGTTATTTTATAATGTGTAATATTATGTTGTGTTTTCTTATCTTTTATGTTACAATACATTTTATTTCCTGTTTTAAAGGAATACTTCACATGCACATTTTTTGATGAATAGTGGATTAATATGTGACCACATTGGACAACAGCAAAACTATATCAAAATATCTGTCACACAATAAGCTCAAAATCAGCTCTATGCATGGCCTACACCATTGTGAACATTTATACTTGTGTGGTGGTGTGTCTGTGTCACTCTGCAGTTACACCACCAAAACACGAGTTGGCGGTGGGGTTTCTGTGAAGTGCTGTAAAGTTATTTACATTCAAAACACACATTAAACACACATTAAACATGGCTTAATAGAGACAGTTTCAAACACAAGAACACAAATCAGCTTCACTATAACTCACAGCATTCACAGACAAACACTTGTCTGGACACATTTTCCCCACAAATACAACATGCTAACGTTATTAGCACGAGCCTATGGCATTTTACATTGTATAAATTAGCCTAGCAGCTAGCAGAGATTTATTTTACTCATATGAAGCCAGGGACAACAGCAACATTTAACAAAGGTAACGTTACAAAATTCAGCTCCATTACAACTCACAAGGTTCACCGACAAAACAACTGTCCTATACTAAACACGTTTTCCCCACAAATACAACATGCTAACGTTATTAGCACAAGCCTATGGCATTTTACATTGTATAAATGAGCTTAGCAACTAGCAGAGATTTTGTTCACTCATATGAAGCCAGGGTAAATCACACACAGTAATTAAAATGCTTTTTGGGGAGGTGCATGTCAGGCTATGGCAGAGTGCACCATGGGTATAACGTCAATGTGACGCAAGTTGGAATTTTGCAGACAGATGCATGTGTTCATGCAGCTGAGCCCGTCACCTTTAGATTCACTCACATCTGTTTCTACATGTTGAAATAGTTCCATTGTTCATCAAAATGTTTGTGGTGTAATGAAAAAAGAAACAGTATACATATGCATGAGGTCTAAATAAAAGATGACATGATGCCGTGGTGTTTAGAGTGTGTGAAACACTGACCGATGAGCGGTGAGCGTGTTTTGGTCAATACATTTAACCAGAGAATTATCACAACAAATGACACACAGACACACGTTTGACCTGCAGACACCACGAAGACAAACTGAACACGGAGCCATCTGTTGCTCACATACATCAGCACTGTTTCCAAAGTGTGGTCTGAGGCCAGCAGGAGGCCCCACTGAGGGCTGCCAGGGTCCATAACAAAACAGTGCTTTGAAGACGCAGTACTCAACTTTCTGAGAACATTCATAATAGAATTACCAAATAGTCATTATTCTGTATTGTCTGAGTGTGTTCTGGGGCTACTTACCTTTTTCTTTGGCTGAGTGACTTTCTGTTAGAGAGAAATCTTAAACATAGAAATAACATGTAATGTAACATAATGTAAAATGCAATACTTCACCTCCCAAATGACCATTTGTACATTGATTACACACCTCACAAAAGACAAATGCTTTGAATGTGAATCCTGCGAGTTATAGTGAAGCTGATTTGTTATAATGACTTTAGTTGTTCTGATTTGTGTTTGAAATTGTCGATATTAAGCCATGTTTAATGTGTTTTGAGTGTGTTTTGAATCAACTGGATTGTACAGCACTTCACATAAACCCCACCGCCGACTAGTGTTTCAGATGTGTAACTGCAGAGTGACACAGACACACTACCACACAAGTATAAATGCGTAGGCGTAGGCCCAGTGTAGAGCTGATGGCAGTAAACAAGGAAGCAGTCCTGAGCACATGTAAGGAGGCAGGTTGGGGTGGTGGGTAGCTCACAAAAAACACACTTGTGCCTCTGACTTTCCTCTGGAGTTATGTGCTCGGATCCGTGTGAACTTTGAGTCCTTTTAAGGTACATCCTCACCATGTTTGTTTTGCTAAACCTAACCTCCGTGACTTTTATTGCCTAAACCAGGGGTCAGCAACCTTTACTATCAAAAGAGCCAATTTTGGCCAAAAATCTCTCAAATAATCTGACTGGAGCCGCAAAACACATTTGAGCCTTATGTTTAAGGTAACAGTACGTCTAAATTCACTCATCAACATTACTAATAGGTCTGAACGAGCATTTATTAATCTGTTTTACCACAACGTGGCTATTCACAGCGAGTTTTTTATGATTGTTTGGTACTTCAGTTTTGCAGGATTGGTGGTCAAAGAAAAGAATGTCCACGCACTGTTAAATTCTTTATTGACCTCCAGGACTTTTTTATCTGGAATCCAAAGCTCGCTTAACTAGGGAGATCCGAGACAAGCCATTGCTATTAAGGTACCATTTAGTTGATGAAATATAAAAACATTTCTTTGGTCAGTGTATCGGCTACACATTTTTAGGGTTAAGAATGTAAGAATCACTCATGGCCTTTGACAATGAGAAATTAAAATGAAAATTTTAAAAATAGCCATGATTAATTTCAATATCATTTTTTTGCCAAAGCCACAGAGATCCATTGGAGAGGGCGAAAGAGCCGCATGTGGCTCTGGAGCCACAGGTACCATACCCAAAGGGGAAGGGGTTTATTATGACGGGTGCTAGTGCACGCTATCTTGCATGTATTGTCTTGACACAAACAGAGACTTGACATTGGACAACATCAACATACATATCACTCAACAATTATCATTGCATATCTTACAAAATTTGCAAAGAAAGTAAGAAATAATCATTGAATAAAATAGTTTTTATAGTATATTTATTTATATTTATGTTTAAAAAGAAAAAAACTGTTTTGAAATTAATAATATTTCTTTTTAAAATAATTTAACTTTGAACACAAGTATATCTCAGAGGTGGCAATTTGAATCACTCGTAAGGGACCGCTCTTTCTATGGGCCCCTCCACCCCAGAGGCCCAAGTGCAATCACACTGCCTGCATTGTCTATATTTTCGCCCTTGTGTGCAGCGTAAAAGAAAATATTAAAATGGAAATTCTTGTACTTTGAGTAATTTATTACGCAGGTGCTTTGATAAATTTTTACTTGAGTAGGTTTCTGAAATGGTAATTTTCACTTTCACTTGAGTATAGATTCTCAGTACTTTACCCACAACTGGCGCATGGTCATTTCTTCCATCTCCAGCCATGTGTAGATTACAGTCTGCCTTTACTGTTCCTCAGACAGAGGAACCTAAAAGTGCTGATCACACAAAATGAACCCATAATTTTATCTTACGTTTTTCTGCAATTAACACGTAATGGTATTACAGTTTGGTTAGACTTTCAAACCTCGTTAAGAATAACTGCCACAGAATAAAAATAAGTTTCTCGTATCAGAATAAAGCAGATTTTTCTCTTGAAGATCTCGAACCTTAAACAAAGATTTTATAAAAGTGAAGGCGTGGATCCAAACTGGTGGGAAATAAATAAAGAAAATATTAAATGTCATTAACTTCTAAACACGTATAAATGTGACTTGTTGATCCAGTGTCACGGCCTTTCACCATCGTGATTCTCTCTGAACACACAGAGCATCAGCTGAATGGTAAAAACCACAATCCAACACTAAAGCTGCAGTTTGGTCACACGACTGCAGCGACGGCTCATCATCACAAATCTGATCCCCAGAGAGCCAGCGAGGCCACGAGAGAACAGAGGTGAGGACAGAGGGACAGAGGGGTAAGGACTATAGAGGGGGGATTAGGGCCATGTTGGAGTGAGAGTGGAGGGGTGAGGGGGGTGTAGCTGGATTTAAATCAGCAGAATGAGAAAGAAATTAAATATCTGGGAAAGTTTAAAACAAGAGACGATAAGTGAATAAAATAAGGTGTAGATAAGATCATTCAGATTAGAGGTGAGGGAGGAAAAACACAGGATACGCAGGATAAATCAAGTCTTTGACAAGTACACAAGCTGTGCTAAAATGAACTCAAAGTAAAAAATACTACAAAAAGTGTTTGTGGGATTCTTATGTTTTCAGAAAGAAAGGGAAAAGGAGTCATTGAGTAAATCCTCTCTAGCTTCAGCTTTAGACCCCCCAAGAGGTCTCTGGATAAACCCAAGGTCACATGATGATTAAAGGACAAGGGAAAATCACATTGTCCAAAGCAAACCTAAATTAAATATAAAATGTTGCTATTTTTGATTAGAAAGTCATTAGAGAGATATTAGAAATATTTCAGAGGTCATCTGCTCATCGTCACAGAGTTTGGGGGATTTTGGGGAAGATTGTAGAAGGTTATAGGGAAGAATATAGGGACACTGTGGAGAGTTTTAAGGGTGAATTAGGGGGACATTGAGGAGAATTTTTTGGAGGAGGATTTGGAGGTGATTTGGGAGGTTTTAAGGACAAATTTGTGTGAGATTATGTGAAATTTGAAGTTTTTTCGGGGTGTGTTCGGGGGAGATTTTGTAAGGCTATGGGGAGAGTTTAAGGAAAACTGGGAGATTTTAGGGGGGAGTATGTGGGAGATTGTGGGAGGTTTAAGGGGAGACTTGGGGGGAGATGATGGAGAAGTTTGGGGGAGAGTTTGGGGAGGATTTTGGAGGGTTTTAGGTGGAAGATTGTGGGAAGCTCTAGGGCAAAATTTGGGTGAGATTGTGGGAGGTGTTAAGGGAGAGTTTGTGGGAGATTGTGGAGGTTTTTTTTGAGGTTAGTTTGGGGGATTTCGAAGGCTTAGGGAAGAGTTTGGGGGGTGATTGTGGGAAATATTCAGGGTGAGCTTAGGCAAAATTTTGGAAGTTTAAAGCGAGATCTTGGGGTAGATTGTGCAACATTTTTGTGGGAGATGTTGGAGGTTTTAGGGGAGAGTATGTAGGAGGTTTTTCTTGTGCTTTAGGAAGATTTTGATGGTTTTAGGGAAGAAATTGGGAAAGATAAAGGATATTTTAGGGGAAAGTTTGTTGGAGATTGTGGAGGGTGCTAGGGGAGAGTTTGGGGGAGATGTGGCAGTTTTAGGGGAGTCTTGTGGTATTTCTTGGGAGAGATTTTGGGGGGGATTGTGGCAGGTGTTAGGGGGAAGTTTGGGGGAGATGAGAGAGGTTTTCATGGAGAGTTTCAGGGACGTGTAAGCAGTTTAAGGGGAGAATTTGGTAAAAGGTGAGAGGTTTTAGGGGAGAGTTTGTGGGGGAGCTTTTGGGGGATATTGTGGAGGGTGCTAGGGGAGAGTTTGGGAAAAATGTGAGGGGTGTTGGGGGAGAGGTTGGGTGAGATGTGAGTGGTTTGAGGGGAGGTTTGGGGGAGACTGTGGAGTGTTTAAGGGGGATTTTGGGTGGGGGCGACGGGGGGAGGTTTCAGGGGGAGACTTTGGGGGAGGTTTTAAGGGGGGCATTTGGGGAACAGCGGTCACGTTTCAGCAGCCCCCCCACAGCGGCGGCTCGGCTCTGAAGCTCCGCCTTTTGTTTGCCATTTGTTTACCTTGCTCGGCCGAGGTGCGGAGGAGAGGGACAATGAGCTGGTAGATCAACAGCTCGGCCTGAATGAGATGGCGCTCCTTTATCCGCTGCCCCCTGAACGCAGCGCACCTCAGAGGGCCGGTGATTAAGAGCCCAACAGGCCACCTCAGGCTCAAAGGCACAAAGGAAGCCGCTCCACTTATCCAATAAAAAAAGTGTCCCACACAATCAGAGCGGGCGGCGTCCTGCTGACATCACACTTCAGTGATCAGTGGACGGGTGGAGGATAAAGAGGGAGCACTCCAACCGACAGACCCTCACCCATTCAAACCAGAGGGGGGAGGGAGGGGGGCAGCTTGTTAACTCCTCACTGAGGATACTGAGAAGCTTCAAGTGTGTTGAAGCTTTTTAACTGACTGATGCAAGACGGGGAGCGGAGGGAGGAAAAGAGAGAAGTTCTCTCTTTGGTTTCTGTGTTAATTATTTTTGCTGTGAAGTTTCTGCTGAGCGAAAAACACTGAAACACATCAGCAGGTCAAGGAAGGAGGTAAATAAGGAAGGAAATTAGCTGGCTTGGAAAGAAAGGAGGGGAAAAGATGGGGTAATGCAGGGATGAATTTAAAGGAAAGCATGAGGTGGGAGAGGAAACAAGGTGGTAGGAAGAAGAGGGCGAGATGGAAAGAAATAAAATAGTTGTAGAAGGAAAGGAGGAGTCAGCTGTGAAGGAAAAGAAGGTGGGTAAGGGGCAAGAAGGGAAAGTAGACAGCAGGGAAAGGAAGAACAGGAGGAAGGACAGGAGGAAATGTGGAAAGACAAGAAGAGATCACAAAGAGATAAGGAGGTAGAAACAAACAGAGGAGCAGTTAAAGTGAGCAGGATGAATGCAAAGACAAGTAGGAGGTGGAGAAGGAGAAGAAGCAAAGTAATATCTCACTGCACCAACCAACAGGAGCCTCACTCGACTGGAAACTAAAATCACAGCGTTTCTTCTCGGAGTCATTGGTCAGACAAACTCACACAGCTGGAATCAGTATGTCTGATGACTGCTGAGGATAAGCATTCATAACTCTGTATATATATATGATATAAAATAAGTGCTTCAGATAATTTCTGATGGTGCAGATTTATCCAAATGTGGCACCAGCTAAAAAAGTTGACTGAACTTCTGCTGCAACACGACCACATCTGGCAAGACGCTGCCCTGGCATCCACATTCATCAAAGAGAAAGATAGATGTGCAGTGTGCAGGTGTCCGTCTGAGATTCGTGGATCTGTTGCTGCCATGAAATGGAATTTGTGAGCTTCAACATAGGAGGATGTGTACACAATATGCTTGGCGTTCAAGTGCTTAAGTCGTGAGAGCACCACTTGCTAGGCAACACCAGAATGGACGCTACTGTTGGTGTCAATAAGCCACTGAGGCTAAACTTACTGTACTGTATTTTCCTGAGACATACTGTAACATTATAAAAACTAGTCTATAAGCTACGACTAAAATTAAAATATATTATGCATTAGAGCAGAAGGAAGCATGGATCTATAGCTAGCAGCACTGAGCTAGCAAACATTACAGCTCAGCCGAGGAGGATGACATTAAAGGAAATGACCACTTTAGAATGAAAATACAGACAGTACTTACTGAGCCTCATGCCAACAAGAAGTCCAGTGTAGTTTTTTAATCCACAAAACTCCTTTGGGGTATCGGAGGATAATAAAACTCCGCTAATGCATTTCAAAAATGTCAGAATGGCTTGTCCATCGTAATCCAAGTGCCCTGAAGCCGCGGCATGCAAAATTGACTTGAAAAGACATAATTTACTCCACTTTTATAGCATCATTTCTCACTGTGGTCAGTTAGCTTGCAACTCGCGAGACTCGAGAACTAGAACGTCTCTGAACGTTCTCGAGTCTCGCTCGAGTTGCCATGTAAACACGGTACACCTGCAGGCTAACTGACCATAGTGAGAAATTATGCTATAAAAGTGGAGTAAATTACGTCTTTTCAAGTCAATTTTGCATGCCGCGGCTTTAGGGCACTTGGATTACGACGGGCGAGCCATTCTGACATTTTTTAAATGAATTAGTGAATGAATTAGGAGTTTTATTACATTTTCAAATGTAATAGTGTAAAAGTGTATGGAAAAATACGGCTAGCTGTTATCCTCCAACACCCCGAACGAGTTTTGTTGATTAAAAAACTACACTGGACTTCTTGTCGGCATGAGGGTGAGTAAGTACTGTCTGTATTTTCATTCTAAAGTGGTCATTTCCTTTAATGTTTACATCTTGTGCTGCCATGAACACGAGCCTCTTGTTTGTGAGTAGATGTAAGCATCCTTCTGCACAGTTATACGGTTTGCAGGTGTAGTTGAGAGTAGAAAGCATGTAGAAAGAAAATACCTGGAACTGCTCACAACAAGGTCTGTGGATTATCTTAGTAACTGGGTCATGATATCTGGAAAGAAACATTTATTTTTTGATTTACTTTTCTCTTTTTTTTCAATCCATTTATTTGTTTTGCTGCTTTGAGCACCACAAGCTGAGTGGCATCTGGTTCCATTAATTTGGAGAGAGGACAGACATCTCTATGGCCGATATTTGCAACACTCTGCAATTTACCTCAAAACAATCAAGATGAATAAATAACAATGCTTTATTGCTACAATGCTACAATGTGTTGTACATTTGTATTTTGTTTTATATGCACTCTTTCCTGCTAAACAACATTTACCCTTAGGATACATTTTCACCTTATCTGATGGGAGTAGGTACATCTTTGTAATAAAAGAAAGGCACTCTTGCGCTTCAGCCAAAAAAACTGGATCTGTGCTCACAGCACAGGACAAAATATTAGACACTAAATCAAGTGGGCCACTTCAAAAAATGACTGAACCCAAATGAAAGGAGGCTGGAGCACTCGATAAAATTGCAGAGCTTTTAGTAAGGTGCAAACAGACTGACGTTTCGACGCTACTGCGTCTTCTTCAGAGTCAAACCTTTGTGTTACTGTCTGGAAAAATGTTTTGAGTCAAGTCTCACCTGTACCTGAAGCAACATGTTTCAACACGTCTGTTTCCTGTCTGACAGCTGCTGAAAAGAACCACAGAAGATCCAAATAAACACTGGACCTTTAAATCATCTGATACAATCAATTCAGAGGATTTAAAGGGCCAGTTTGTAGGATATAGAGTGATATGATGGCAGAAATGGAATATATTTCAGTAAGTAAATGTTACTGTAGAATGAGCCATTAATATCTCCATGTTTCTACAGTAGCCGGCTCATGCTAGGGCCATTCGCATTTTCATATCATCCGCTGTACTTATCTTTAATAAGCAGTGTTGGAGAAACACAGATTTTTTAAACATGAAACAGCTTTAGTCAGTGTTTTTGCCGGTTTATAACTCTGGGTCTGTTTCTGCGGATGATTTGGGTCCAGCTAAGAACCGCCTGAACGTCTGGATCTTAAGTTGTCAAAGAGAAAAGGTGAGCAAAGGGTAGCAGGCCATCTACAACATGTCAAACACCATCAGAGAAACACTGATTTGTAACATGAAGTGCTTTTACCGGTTTAAAGTGCTCCGTCCTGTCCATTTGTTTTGGAGAGGAAGTGACGTCTGTGGATAATTTGATAAGTCGAAGTTTCAGCTGGTTGCAATCTGCAGTCCTCACCGATATATGTCACTTAACCCCCCTGAGCTTACACACTGAACCTTTGAAAGTAGCTGCACGCTTACTTGTTAATTAATGGCTTCAAATATAGAGTAAGATCTGATAATGTAAGCAGTTTAAATGACGTAACTGCAGGGTTCACAGTGCAATAACCATCTGGGAATAAGTGTCAGAGCAAAGCAAAGTTTGGACACAAGTCAAAGGAAAGATCTGAGTAGATACGAATGTGCAACTTGAATTTGTAAGCAGCCTGACTTATTCTAAAAATAACAGTAAGACTCGTGCAGCTGAGAAGAAGTGACTAAAAGCCTGTGAATAAAGAGAGAATGATGAAGATGAAGCCTGATGAAGATGGAAGCAGAGACTGATGATGATGAAGACGATGATGAACAGAGCAGCCGGAGGTGTTTGACTGCGAGCAGCTGAGGTGACATGAGGTGAAGTCCAGAACAGGATGAAGACCTGAAGGCGTGTCCTGGTCTTGTTGTCCTGGGTGTAATCCTGAATGTATGGGGGGGGGGGTGAGCGTCTCTACCAGCTGCATGGCAAAATAAAAGCCCCTCCCCTTCCTGCTCGCTGGTACAAAGGATGAAAGAGCGAGTCCTGCTGGGTGGCACCGGCTCCAGGTGACCACAGCAACCTGACCAGCTCACTGAGCTGCTCCCTAATGTGTAAAACCATCTCCCGTCGTTGTATAGAGCCCATTTAAAGCAGGTTCCCAGAGAGGCGGGGGGGCGGGGGGCTGGGTTGGGGTCTTTCTCTTGTTTTTTAACCCGACCACATAATCTCAGCCTTGGAGCGTCCACACAATGGAGCTGGTTTGAAGGTGGCACCGCAGAGGCCGGGCTCTAACTAGCAGGTCTAATAATAATACGGCGGGCTCCGGTTACATATCTGGGCTGAATGGGGGTCGCCTCGCAGGACTCTTCAGACCAGCTTCTTATTGTTGGTGTGTTTTCACAGGACCAATTAGTGCCAGCAGCTCTGAGACACACTGAGGACGAACCTGCAAATAAAAAACAACATTTCAGTCTCATTATGTTGGCTGTTATTTCATTATCCTGCACAGTGTTCAGCATCATCATACGTGTGTCCACATATTAAAAGTTGTTCTTCAGCCGTATGAAAAGTTGTTCATTTTATTTTTGTTTACAGTTGGCTGCACACTCTTCTCACACTTTGCAAACAGTGTGCACCTCAGAGCAACATTTCCTCTCACACAAATTCAACTGAAACACTTGATGAACACCACATGTCTCATTACAGAAACACTTAGTCTCTCAGAATTCAATGAAAACACGAACAACAGGAAGTCTTGTCTCTGAAATAGCTTTTATTAATACATTTATTTTTCTTTATTTATCATATGGAGTAACTTAACCGTTTATAATCACAGAGATGTATCAGAAATGCCTCAGTCGACTTTGTTCCCCTAAACCAGCCCGTTCTCATTCTGAAGTTGTCAAAAACCGCTGCTTTGTCAGTGATTTCAGCGTTACACACCTGACGGCAAAAGCTGCCTTTCCCGGTGGTATGAAACACTGCCGGGTGGCGTCAGTTTGTAACACAGCAGGAGGTAACCTTTTGCCATGTCATTCACATGAGGCCCGTTTCCACTGAAGAAGTTCCTGGTACTATTTAAGGGGCAGGAACTACTACAGGAACGTCCTCTCGCTCGGTCCTCTCAACCGCCGTGTCTCCACTGAGAGTGGAGTCGGAGGAAGGTTCCTGTGAAGTTAACGGGCTCTGGATGTGACGTAATCGCTGTGCGACCATTTTGACCGGGGCGACGTAGGGACGCCATTAGCTGTTAGCCATTAGCGGTGTGTGTAATAACTCACGAAGTGGTCTGGGAAAAAATATTTTTTCCAGCTGATGTCTTAGTTACAACATGATTGAGCTAACTGGAGTAGTTTCATGTCGTATCCGACAACGGGAGGCTTTTAACAGATGACGTCCTGATGTTAGCTTTGCTGCCGCTGTTAGCTGTCCCTGTCAGCTGATGCTTTCTAGACATCGTGATTTCCTAAAACTGAATAAATACCACACATAGCAACACAAAACTGCTTTGCTAGCTCAATCATGTCGTAACTAAGATATCCGCTGGAAAAAATATTTTTTTCACGGACTGGTTATTGAGTTTGTTTACATGGCGGTGGAAGCTATATTAACGAGCTACCTCTCGTCTGCTGAGTTTTAGAAATGCCGGCTATTTTGTTGCTTTCTGTTGACGTCACATCCCCCCTTGAGTATATCCAATCAGCACCAAGTAATCCCCAAGCCCCAGCCAGGAGTCTTTCGGGGCCGTTCTGAGTACCTACTCCGAGGCAGGGACTTGTTTAGCCCCTGTAAAAGTTCCGGAACTCTGTCCTTCGGGGGTGGTTCCTGCGGTGGAGACACGCACCAACGGGCCCGGCCCCGTAAAATTACCCTGAAGTTCCTGCAGTGGAAACGGGCCTATTGCACTTGTTGTGGCGGTATGATTTGTCACTGGAGGCCATCAGATTGAAATTATGTAATATAAGGAGCTGGAAAGTCCCTATACAGCGGGCAGGAGGGGCTGTGGATGGATCCAACAAATCCTTGACTTTCACCCAGAAGGCCGCTGTTCATTTGAATGTAGAGTCAAACCAAGATGTTTTTTTTCTAAACCAAATCACGTGCTTTTGTTGCCTGAACCTCACCATGTTCCTGCATGAAACTGCTCACAGCAAGGTCTGTGGATTACACCTCATTTCCACTTACGTATGTGACTGGTGTCCAGTCCAAATAAGTGCATTTCCTGTAGCCATGGGGGTGAGGCTAAGGACCGTTTCATAGTCGACGCACGCAACGCACTTCCTTTCATAGTCAACACATTGAATGCAAGCGACGCGGGTGACACTTGAAATGCAATACATCGCTTGCGCAGTAGGGGGTAGCAGAATCACCGGTACATTCCGGCTAGCTAGTACTGTTAGGTTATTAGCGTACAGGGCACTAGAACTGTCATATAAACGGGGGCATGCTCGTACAAGTTCGCAAAGTTTTTCCTCCTCGCCCGCCATATTTCATACCTGCTTCTTTTGTGAATAACAAAAAGTGTTCCCCCCGCTGGCAACACATGGTATTACACGCGTCGCTGTGTCACGTATAAAAAAAATGGACAACACATTTTGAGACGCAAGCACGCATCATGGCGGCCAATGTGTCTCGATGCGTCCGCGTCTGCGTGCCTTTGCGTCGTCTATGAAACGGCTGTAATTTTTTTTTTTTTTTCACCATCTGGTAATTTGAAATATGCACTTGGAACATTACAGTGATGCATAATATATGCTGCAAACCAGAAAGCAGCCAAATTGCACAGACATGCGGCCAATAGATTTTCTTTGTGGCCTTTAAGTGTTGAACGAAGGGACTGATATGACAATGCTAAGCCTTACTTACCAGTGGGCAATGCAGCTGACCAAAAATCAATATTATTCATTTTCAACATTGCATAAGCAAAAAACTTCCAACACCAATTCAATATTATTTAGCCTTGAATAATTAACCTCAACAAAAACGATGATTCTGATGAAATTTCATCACTGAATCAGTCGCCTTGCCATCTGGGATACTTCAACCTTTTTTGTATGAGGCAAGAAGACTTATACTCAAAAGATTAAGTAAAAGTAAGATATTTTTTTTATTAAGTATTCATATGAATAATCTCTTTTAGCATATTTCCGATAAGTACATAGATAGTAAACTGAAAGCACACTCAGTTTAAGTTCATAAGTAGTATACTAATGGCACTAATAACAATTTTTTGTAAGTGTGCAGCACCACGCTTCTGTTCTGCTGATGATGTCAGGACATTGTGATGGAGAAACTCTTTGGTCGTCTCCAGCCGCCCTCTTCAGATTCTGCTCGCTGATATTTGGCAGCTGGTGCACAAGAGGAAGCAAAGGGCCACAGGCTGGAGTCGAACCCGGGCTGCTGCGGCAACAGCCTTGTACATGGGGCTCCTACTCTACCTGGAAAGGGTTGCTGGGGAGAGGGACGTCTGAAGTGCTCTGCTTAGCCTGCTGCCCTCGCAACCCGGTCCCGGATAAACGGTTGAAAATGGATGGATGGATTCAGTCTCGGCCCATATTAACACACCTGAAAACAGATATCACATAACCATTCAGGTGCACTGAGCATGAGTCGAAGCTATCTAGCAGAATTTCAGGACAGGACACACTCCTCCTGTCCCACTCTCGTATTCTTCACTCCTACCTCCTATTCTGTCCTTCTCTTCTTTCCTCTTCCTCTCCTCTACTCCTCTACATAGGGTCCTGAGGGGGGACGTCATGCCTGGGTACTGTGGCGGATTCCCTGTCGAAGCTTCCCCACTACACATTGGGCAAAGCAGATAAGCTACATGCAGCCCGAGCCTCGCACATCAGTCACTTTTTTTTTAATAAAACTGTTCAGTGCAACTTGTTGATGGTTTGGTCTTTGCTAATGAATGATTGATAAAAGATTGTGGGCTTCTGAAGGGGGGGGTTTGACAGAAATAGTTCAGAAACCACTGGATTAATGTGACGAGCTGCAGGTCTGACAGAAGCTCCTGTCTGTCTGTTATTCTGTCTGCTCACGTCTCCTGCAGATCCTCAGTGTCAGACCGTCTTATTGTAGGGGTCACCTCACCTTCAGTTATTTATCCTGATCAGACTGAAGACGCAAACTTCACAGACTGAGAGAATCCAGATTCCTCCTGACTCCTCTCTCCTCCCTGTCCCCCCAGACCCCCTTCCCCCTTCGCCTGCTGGCATCACAGAAGCCGCAATTACAGCCGATTTCCAGCTCCCAGTGGAACTAATGTGATAAAATCTTAGAAAAAGACACAGTGGACAAAGAGACAGAGATGTAGCCGGGGGCGGAGGGGTGTGTTGGGGTGGGGTGGGGTTGGGGGGGCTCAGCCGAGGCAACAAGTGCCTTTTTGGAGTTTTGGGGACCTAATGGGATTTTCCAAGGAGCTTTGCCAGATCTCCTGCCTGCCCATTCAGGATCAGCCTTTTGGCTGCCCGGCGGCACACTTCGGCGCCCTGTTGGCCTCACGTCACCCCCTCCTTCAGACCCACCCATCACTTAGCTGTATGTTCAGAGGGATGAGACGACCCCCCTCCATCAGCCAGATCCTTCTGTCTGCTGGACTGAAGGCAGGTGTCAGAGGCGAGATCCTGAAGGCTTTTTAATTCTTTCTCAGGTTCTGATACTTTTCTTGGCTCGTTACACTAAGTTTCCATCTTTAGTCTCACATTGCGTCCACTCCAAGTGATTTCCAGAACAATGTTTCCACCTGAATATGATGTCATTTCAATTCCACACACCCTAGCCATGTGATCATACTGGTTTTAAGAGTGAAACAGAGCAAAGTAAAGATTTAGGGGAGCAGCGTCTATCTTGTCTATAGCAGCTGCCATTGTTGTTATTTCTCCTCTTTGGTTCTGGTGCACCACTTGACAACAGTGTGACATCACCGTTCGACCCACCTGTGGCACTGCTTGGCTTATTGTTAGTACCCAGCAGTGCTCACTGGATCGATGGATTGTCAACTACGAAACCACTGATTCATGTCATGACCCAAGACGAATCGGCCAACTTGCATTAGCAATTCCGACTGTGCTAGATGCTTGTTAGGTAGCTAGCTGCTACCTCAAGGTTCCTCTCGGCTTCACTCCTGGTCTTTGAGACTACTTTTGCTGTGAGAAGAGCCTAACCTTAACCCTAACACGGACAGACTTGCTGTAGCAACTTAAATTCAGCCAAAGCTAACCCGCTAACCCAGCACAAGGAGTCACAGCGGTGGGTTTGTGATGACAGCAACAGCAGCTTGCTGATCCAGCGGGGAGTTGGGGTTTGCACTGGCTGAATTCAAGTTGCTACAGCCCCTAACTGAAGGTCTGTCTCCAAAGCTGCTGTCTGCTCTCCTCACAGCTAAGTAGTCTCATAGGCAAGGGTGAGGTGGAGGGACCACAGGGTGTAGTGCAGTCCATCTCTGTGGAATATGACTACAGTAGCTTGGAAAATAGCAAAATGGAGCACTGACTTTGATGAATTTACACTTTATTATGAGTTCCACTGCTCCAGTCCAGCCCTATGAAATCCCTGAAAAAGAAATGTTTACAGAAACATATTTTATCTTACTGTTGAACTGTAATACAAGATTGTTATGGGCTGGCTGCCATATTGTTTTCAGACTGATCACAACATCACCCACCAGCAGGAGTGTTTGTTGGTCCAGTGCGGCGCAGTGCATTCTGGTAGTTGTAGGTTTTCTATCTCTTGACTAAAAGCAAACGTCACAGTCTTTTCTCTCTGTTTGCTCTGGTTGCATAGCACCAATTTATTTTTAAGTATTTGTATCTGTCTACTGCACAGACAGCCCAGTTTTGTGAAAAGACCATCTCTCCAGCAGTGAAATACTTCAAGTACCAGTAAAGGCCCTGACACACCAAGATGACAGTCGGCTGTTGGTCAGCGCTGGGCCATCGGTGAGCATCAGTTGCCCTAGTCAGTGTGGTGTATCCCGCACTGTTGCCCCTCATTGGCACCCGTCAGCTTTTTTGGGGGGCTCATCATTGCATAAAATCACTCTGATTGGCACGTTAGCTCAGCACACAAGATGAGAAACGGAAGTGAGGGAAGTAAATAAAGAGCTAGTTAGCTTGCTAGAGCAAGTCAAGACACAGTGATACCAAAAAACCAAAACATGGTACATAAGGTCAGAGTATTTTTCTTTTGTCACTGTTTAGCAGAAATGTTTCCTGATGATTTGTGTATTGTTCACTGGCCACGGCAAAAATTCTCTGTTCTTTCAACATTGGATTGTGTTGTTAATGTGCTAACTGGCCACTAGCGTCAAGACGGTCTTCCAGTTTCCTTTTTTGAATGACGAATACAGACTACCGCCATCTGCTGCTTGGGATAGTTATTTCCTCTCATGCAGGGGCAGACTGTACATGCTGGTTGGCTGTCAGCTGTAGTCTTTCCAGTGTGTTCATATGAAACTTTTTGCCAAGGTCTAGCAATGTGAGGCAACACAGCAGGAGGCTTTCATCGCCACTACTACTCTGAAGTCTGTTTGGTGTGTCTGGGCCTGAAGAACCACACAGTATTTTATTGGTAACTGATCATACAACCAAACTACAGTTTAAATCAGGCTGTTATATTGTGCAAACATTTGGGATATGAGTCAACACCCTCGTCAGTGATTATCAACACTGAGATATACTTCAGCAAAGATGCTTTTGTTTGAGCTGCATCAAGAAGACATGTCCATTTGTGTAGAGTCAGTAATGACCCTTTTGGATTCTGACAGGATGCAGAAAATATGATTATTGAGGATCAATAAAAGTTGTCTCACTGCAGCAGCAGAAGGTATCAGGTGTCTCTGGATCAATGAAGTGATTTCAGCTCCTGTTTCACTCACTGACTCTTCAACCTGCTGCTGTTTGTCTTACACACAAATAAATCCACAAATAAATCCCAACTGGTTTCTGTCTGTAGAGCTGCTGGACAGCTGAGAGGATGTGATGAAGATGAAACTTTAACACTTCACAGTAATGAGCAGATTTCATGAACATTTTCAGTTTGAATGTTTCAGTGGATAAATCTGATCTGGGTGCAGTGGAGTCCTGAGGTTGCAGCTGCAGTCAGACTCAGAGGGTAATAAGATCCTCACAACAGTAGCTGGAGGTCAGAGAAGCGCGACCGCTGCCAGTTGTTGAGTTGACCTCTGACCTCTGGAGGGGAGGAGAGGGGAGGAGGAGGAGGAGGGGAGGCAGGAGTCTCTTTTGTTGTAAAACACATACAGTTTACTGCCTGAATGGTTTGTTCAGAGGCACTTCAGCAGGGTTTCTGTATGAAATAACATCACACCAGTGTTTGTGTTGTTGTGCACAAACATCCGTCTGAAGTTCACTTTGTGTTACAGATCATTTTATTATTCAGGAACTCCAAACTGACAGTGAGATGAATAAGTGTGTCGTATGTCAGTGTGTGATTAAACAGAACATTCCGGCCCTCACAGATTCTGCCTAGTCCGTTCCCTTGGCAGTGTCTCAAATTTCAGTTCATGATGTGATTTGATATTGAAATAGATATTAACTTTTCAAAATAATGTGTCAGCATAAATCAAGAGCGTAACATTAACTGGTCAGACCTGAACGTCCCCAAACCCTGACTCATTTAATCTTATTTTGTTGTCGAGTTGCGCACAGCTAAGCTGCTAGCCACCCCGTGCCCCTCTACCTTGCTCCCCACCACTGTGGATAATGCAACTTTGGTCGTTGGCCGTAGCAATTTGAATTCAGGCAGCACAAACCGTCCAGCTCTAGGTGTCACTGTCAGCTGGTGGCCAGCAGCAATGTCAGGTCTAACCTGTGTTAAGGCAGCAACTGAAAGTTTTGCTGATCTGGCAGGAAGTCAGGGCTCGGGTTTGTGCGTCTTTGGCAGCTGACTGGGAGTCAGTTTCAGGTGCTGCTGCCTGCTCTCCTCCTGGTGAGGTGGTCTGTAGCGGCAGGGAGTGAGGCAGAGGACACATGGTGAATCAATGCTCTAACGTTAGCTGATATTAGCCACACAAAGGCTAAACGATTAGGAACATTTTCTCTCCATCTCTGCAATGCTTTGCTGATACTGACATGCATTTTGTGTCATTCATTGTCAGACTCTGTTTTATAATCTCTTTTTAATAAGTCTGCCTTCCTTTTTTGGATTGTTTGCAGTGTACGAAATTGTTGCCAAGGCTGAAATAGCAACTTGTTGGTGTTGTTGTTGTTGTCATTGTAATCGAATTTCACAATTAATTTCTGAAAGGACTAATAAAAATACCTACCTTCCTCCCAAACTACCTTCCTACCTAACTAACTAACTAACTATCCAACTTTCTTCGGAGGATTCTCCACCATTGCGTCACCACACGCATCTACATTTGTCGAACAGCCAATAGGAACGCCCTCTCTCTGAAATGACCTGTGATTGGCCAAAGTCTCCCATCATGGCTAGATTTTCTAGAGCCTGAAAACAGAGCCAAGAGGAGGTGCAGAAGTCTAGTGTTCTCTCAGTTTACTTGAATTACAATATGCTCAAAGGTTATTATGGGATTTTTGTCCAATGACGCCAAAGTAAAACTACCTACCCCAGCTTTAATACACATAGATAAATATTAAAACAAACTACAGTCATAATGACACTAAACACTCAAAAGAAGTGAAGGTGTGAGGTTTAGGTATTCTTCTTCTTCTTCTTCTTCTTCTTCTTCATATCATTATTATTATTATTATTATTATTATTATCTCTTCAATCACAGACAGTAACACACCGAGTCAGATGATGATGATGATGATGACTGACAGTTAATCCACTTTCATCTGAGCCCTCCTCAGTGTGTCACTCAGTGCTGCCTTCAGGTACCTGAACCTCTGACCTCTGACCTCCAGCAGGACACGCTCAGGATGAAGTGATTGTGTGGGTTCAAACGTACATGACCGCCAGCTCCCTGAGGAGGGGAGGTGGACAGAGCAGGGAGGAGGAGGGGGGGATAAGGAGGAGGGGGAGGAGGAGGCTAACGTCCTGTCAGAAGGTTGAGGTGAATCTTTTTCTTTTTGATGGGTTTGATGTCCACAGGCGACCTCTGTGTTTTCCAGGCTCTCCAATACACTGTTTCTATTCTCTGACTCCCCCACCCCCCCCCTCCCCACCTCCTCACCCTGACCTCCAGGCCACTTTGTAGCTGCTCCATTTTATAGCAGTGAAGGAGAAGAAGAATAGAGTCAGTGTAGATCAGTGAGCAGACAGAAGTGTGTGTAGTGTTACAGACCCAGTAGTTTGGTTCTGTCATAAAACAACCGACACACTTGTCATACGTGTTTACCATACAAACAAATAAACAAACAAACAAACAAACAAACAAACAAACAGATTCAATGCAACATGAAACATGGAATTCAAAATGAATCAATAAAACAATCAAATGTTTCTGTAAAAAAAAAAAACCTGAAGTCTGACAGAATAAAACAACTAAAAGCAAACAACTGTAAACCCTCACACACACACACACACACACACACACACACACACACACACACACTGAGCTGTCAGTGTCTCGTGACTGATGCTGCAGGTATCAGCAGGTGCTGCAGACTTTTATCTCTCTGTGTAAATAAAATAAACTGACCTCAGAGCAGCTACATGAGCTGATGGATGTGTCTCCTGCTACACCTGCCTTTAACACACCGGTGTGTGTGTGTGTGTGTGTGTGTGTGAACATTAATGTCAGTGATCGATACAGAGGACAGCTGTATTTGTTTTTATCTGAAGTCATTTTTGTACTTTAAATGAACAGACCTTCATTTTATGTCCTAAAAACACCATAAAATGTTTCTGTTCATATCAAGGTGGAGTGTGTTAGATCACAGGTCGCTCTCAGACAATATTTGTTCCCTTTAGTTTAGCAGTCACCATTTAAAGTGTGGTGAATGATCTATCAGCAGCTCCTATCTGCAGTATACTCATGGATGAACAGGAAACTTTCACTGGATTACTTTGACACTGAAGAAAACTACAAACATGATGATTCTCCGCCAAGTTCTGCAGCTTCTTTTTTTCTATGATTTCTAAATGGATTTATGGACGTTAATTATGGATTATCAGAGATGATGATGCAGCAGAATGAAACAAGGAAGACATCGTCACACTCTGACATTAACTTGGACAAAGATGAGATTCATGCTTCAGTGGAAGGTTTTTACAAATGTTTGTTTGGGTTGTCTGATTACCTTTTATGTCAATTAAAGTATCTGTTGTTTCATAAAAATGTAAAAGTAGACAGTACTAATAACCCTAAAACATCACGCTCCAAAGAAGTGACAAAAAGTCAAACGAAAAAAACGAAAAGTTAAAGTTGTTTTTTAATCAGATTTAAATTCATATTTAAATTAACATTTAAATCTGAACAGAAACTGTTACGCAGAGATCAGAATCATTTATTGATTAATGTGATGCTGCTGTTGTGAAGGTCACGTTGTCATGGTTACTGAGGCTGGTGTTACTGAAAACAACTAAAACAAGAAAAAAACATGAGTGTTTGTGTGTGTGTGTGTGTGTGTGTGTGTGTGTGTGTGTGGGTGGGTGTGTGTGGGTGTGTGTGTGGGTGGGGGTGTAGGGTGTGTGTGGCTGTATGGGGATCAGGATTTAGGATTTAGGATGAGGGATCCCCACTCCAAGAGTTTGTGTGTGTGTGAGTGAGTGAGAGAGAGGATTAAGCCCCGCCCCCCTCCTCTCTGACATGTTGTCATGTCATGTGCACAACTGTGTGCTCTGACAGCGTGCACGAGAGCAACAGACACACTCTGGGTTGAGTTTTACTAGAAAAGAAAGAGATCACACGTCTGGAGTCAAAATGTCTGAATGTCCCCTCTGATGAAAAATGTCTGTCGTCTAACCCACAGACTGAATCTTTGGACCTCCTCTCTGTGACTCTGGTGAGAAATGAGTCGAATAAATAAGTAAACACACTGGACACGGCTTTACAGTTTTGTTATGGTGGCGATGCTGAAGTCATGCCTTTACAGCAGGACCGAACATCTTTCTTATGTTCTTCCTTCTTCTTGTTTGTGTTTTTGTTTTTTGGTCTAGTGGAAAAGGGGCTTGAGAAACAAACACCCACAAACTCCTGACTTTCACCTCCTCGGGTCAAATGACTCTGCAGTAGTCACGGGTATTTATCAGCTCCAGCTCCGACTGGCTGCAATCAGCAGTGATTGAAACACAACACATGGGTGTATGCATTCATTTTAGCCCCTTTGGCGGAGCAATGCAATGATGGGCTGCTAGAAAATACCCTCTGTCTCTGTCCAAGCAGTGCTTACACATCTTTTATGAGAGGCCTCTGTTCTGCTTTCTACTGTTTACTAACCTGTTTCATGTTGTCTGGCCTGTCCATGACGTGAATAAAACTCCAGGGAAAAAAAGAAAAAACAGAGAGGACTCGTCTATTTTTAATGGTTTTTCCACATTTAAAAAACGTGCACACACGCACTAACTTTGGTGGAAAATGTCTGCCTAGAGTCCAAAACACTGAAGCTTCATCAGGAAGAAATAATGGAGACAAACATTTCATCGCATTCAGAGCTGCATCGGCTGCAACTGAAATGCTGTTAATGCATGAGTGCACATGCACAGGCATTCACCACCCCCCCCCCCCCACCCACCCCACCCCGTCCACGCACACACTCACATTGACAAACTCTCATCTCTTTGTGAACATGGGATCTGATTTCAAACCCTAACCCTCTCAGAGCTCCTCGTCTCTCTCTGACAACTTTTTCTGTATTTCTTTCTTGTGTGTGCTCGTGTTGTGGAGAGCTGTTAGCCGTGAAAGGAGGGCAAAGAAAACAGCGTAAAGCAGTGAAAAAGCCATTAAAAGAATATTTTCTCTGCTCCCCTTTTGTGCGGGCCTCTCCTCCGCCTCGCCGCAGCACCAAACCACACAAACAAATGCAAATGGATCTGAAAACTTTACACAGAGAGAGAGCGGGACCCCCGTTTGAGAGAGGAGCTGAATGGGCTCTAAAGGAGAGCCTAATTAATCTAAGTACAGCACCAATAGGCCCACTTGGAATTTTTTTCACCCCTTTATCTGAATGGGAGGGCAGAGGAGGGGGGTGAGGAGGAGGGAGGAGGAGGAGGAGGGGGAGGTTAGGGTGACAAAATAAAGAAAAAGAGAAAGAAAGGAAAAGAAAGAAAAGAGAGAGGGGATCAGGCCTCCACCTTTTCTATCCGGGGACCCGCCTCATTCAGCCCCTCCATGTTTAACAGCACCCCCCCACCCCCTGGAATCAATCACTCTGATTTTACCTCGTTTATTTCTGCCTCACAATCCTGCAGCTTCGCTTCTCAGCACTTTCTTACTGTTGTTTATTTGATGCAAAAGAAAAAAGAGGCAGAAAAAACAACATGTAGATTTTCAGATTTTGCACTTTTTTTTAGGAAGAAAAAGTGAAGTAAAAGTGTGTCGGCGCTGCAGTTGTAGCTGGTGTTGTCAGGTGCAGGGGTGGCTGCTGCAGAACAATGGCAGCAGAAGGCTGCAGATGAATGCTCCGGGTAAATCAGTAATGGAGCTAAAGGGCATACGCCTGTGGGGAATTTGCCGGCTTATAAAGGAGCTTTAAGAGGGGCCTTCATTCATATGGGCCCAAAGAGATTTGAATTGCCCCCTTCACAATCACTTGAAAGGATGAGCTCAGGGTGTTCCGAAACAAAGTGGAAATCACTCTGCCTTTCAGCGCTTCTAATAAGCTTTTAACTATTTTACATTATGGCGCTCCCCTCGTCCTCGCCCTCCTTGCCGCCATTGTGGCCTGGCCGCCGAGCCGCAGCCGACTTAAATGTCTGATTTATACTTTTCTTCATGGTGAATTTGAAGGTTTTTTCCAGCAGCTAAAAGAGAAATCCCGCTGAAAGCTTTATTATTATACGGGTCAGAAAATAGAAGGAGCTCATTATTCAGTCGGCGACCGGGACGAGACTCCCACAGCACGGGAGACGTCTGAGGACGTGCAGGAAGTGGACGCTGCTGCAGGTGTCAAACAAGCCACGATGAGTTTAACATGAGCACAGGAGTTTCAGCCGCAGCTGCAGGTTCCCAAAAAAAGTGCATTTCCTTTAATTTTCTTGACGCGTAGGACGTCTCCGAAAACTGCTTCATAAATCTACGCAGCAGTCACATTGTGAAAGCGTCGTCCGTCGTTGCCGCAGAAACCATTTATTGCTCTGGAAATTGCTTCAGTCTTTTCGGAGCGTCAGAGGTCAGAGGTTCAACCAGGACACGACGGGCTGAGCTGAACCCTAAAACTCTCTGTGGGGGGGGGGGGGGGGGATGATGAAATGGGTGGTTGAGGTTTGGAGCCAGGGGGTGGTGGTGGATTTTTTTTTGGGGGGGGGGGGGCACAGCTAGGAGCCCCCTCGCCCTCTGGATGACTCGAGCCGTGTGGACATTAAGAATTTCATGGTAATTGTGGAAGACAAGGAGAGGGGGCCTGACCTCTGCAGCCCTGATTAAGACCTCATAACTGCTGAGACCCCCCTACCACCACACACACACACACACACACACACTCACATGTACAAGTGGCTCTGTAGTTACAGGCTGTAAAGAAGAAGAAGAGAAGAAGACGGAGGTCAGAAGAGTTCAGTGAGTCATCAGATCAATAACAGAAACACAAACTGATCCATCTAATGACTTATCAGGTAATTTATAAATCGGGCATCCCTCACACTAATCAATCAAATTATTGATTAACAGCTATTATCAGTTCAGTTATGTTCCACAGTGACAGAGAGATGAAGGTGAAAGCTCCAACATGATTAACGCGTGTGTTAGGTTTAGGGAGAAAAAGCACTTGGTTATGATTAGAAAAAGATCATGTTTTGGCTTAAAAGACCTGGTTTGGAGGAGCACAATCCTGGCAGGAAAATCAGTGGTGTCTCCGTAAAAACTGATTACTGGTTGTGCCAGTATCCCGGCAGGAAATGAAACAGTGTCTCAGTAAAAAACAACTGCTTTTTGTGCTACTATCCCTGCAGGATGTGCAGCAATGTCTCTGCAAAACGCAACTGCTTTTCGTGCCACTGGCGCCAAAGGAAACACAGCAATGTCTTAGTAAAAAACAACCACTTTTCATGCTTGTATCTTTGCAGGAAACACAACAATCTCACCTCAAAAAGCAACTGCTTTTCATGCCTCTATCCCAGCAGGATATAAAGTGGTCTGTGCGCAAACCAACCACTTTTTGTGCTACTATTGCAGCAGGAAATGCAGTAATGTCTCAGTGAAGAGAAATCGCTTTTTGTTCCACTATCCCGGCAGGAAACGCAATGATTTCTCTACAAAAAACAACCGCTTGTGCCACTATCCCTGCAGAATGTGCAGCAATGTCTCTGCAAAATGCAACTGCTATACGTGTCACTATCTCCACAGCAATGTCTCAGTAAGAAACAACTACTTTTCATGCTACTATCCTGGTAGGTAAAGCAGCGATGACTCCACAAAAAACAACTGCTTTTCATGCCTCTATCCCAGCAGGATATAAAGCTGTCTCTGCACAAAACAATCGCTTTCTGTGTCACTATCCCAGCACAAAAAGAGGTGATGCCTCCAAAAATTTACCGCTTTCCGTGCCACTGTCCCGGCAGGAAAAGCAAAAATGTCTCGGTTAGTATCAGCTGCTTTTTGTGCCACTATCCCAGCAGAATATAAAGCAGTCTCTGCACAAAACAACCGCATTGTGTGCCTATATCCTGGCACAAAAAGTGGTTATGTCTCAGTAAAAATAAATCACTTTTTGTGCTATTATCCTGGCAGGAATTACAACAATGTCTTGGTACAATACACACCTCTTTTGTATCACTATCCAGGCAAGGAAAGCAGCAATGCCTCTGCAAAAAACAGCCACTTGTAATGCCACTACCCTGGCAGGATATGCAGCAATGTGTCTATAAAAAACAACTGCCTTTCACGCCACTATCCCGACAAGACAAACATCAATGTTTCAGTACAAATTAACCACTTTTGTGACACTACACTGGCAGGAAAAGAAGCGATATCTCTTTAAAACACCACTTGTTCTGCCTAAAAAGCTGCTGGAAACACAGCGATGACTCGCTAAACCACAACTGGTTTTGTTGTTTGGTGGTAGGTGGCGCACCATCCATTATCCCCTCCACCTCCTGACGACAAAGTCAACTCATCAACCACGTCACTTTAAAAACATTGATATGATACATATGAAACATGCAAATGTTGTGTATTTGTGATTTGCAGAAACGTGCAGTGCTACTTTCTTCTAGCGACTGGGCTGCAAGCGAAGGTTGCGTTCATGCTGTCATGTGCAAGTTTAAATAAATTAAGTTGTTTGCTATTCTTTGATGTAGAAATACCTGCATGTTGTAAAATATAATAATTTTCTCATTATTCTTATGAATAGTAATATTACATGACCCCGAGTGATGAATGAAGAGTTGAACCTGCAGAGATGAATGAACCAATTAGTGAGTAACACAGGTCTGCTGAGGGTGAACAGGATGAAACTCTACTCTGCCCCGGGGTGAGGACAGGGGTGAGGGGGCGTTACAGGTGCAATCAGTGGCACAAGGCAGAGGGGGGAAATGGAGGAGGGAGGGAGGCGGGGGAGTCAGAGGTTATCTTGTAGAGCAGAGAGAGCAGAGGGCAGAAACTCCCATCTGTTTACCTGAACGGCAGCAGCAGCTCCGAGGCTCAGTTTCCTGATCTCTATCTGAACTGGGGGGGAGCAATACCTGACCCCCGCACACCTGAGGACCACTGCTGTCCACTCAGAGGTCCTCTAGATATCTATATACTTTACACTGATGATCAGATAAGAATAAGTTTGATCGGTGATTTTCTTAAAGTCTCCTCTGTGCTGCTGTGCCTGGAGAGAAAATACTGAGCCTGACAGACCTGCAGACAGCACTCAGGGCTCAATAACCCACATATGCTCCTGCACATGTGTCCTGTGGTTGGAGACAAAAACATCATCTCAGTCAAAGTTCAGCTTCAGTGCACTGATAATACAGAAACATTTCTTTATTTGTCTGTTGGTCATGAAGACAGAACAAGCAAATAAATCCCTGTTTGTTTGGTTGCAGACTTTAGTGTTTTCCGCCAGGTCTAAAACAAAAAAAAAACCCACTTTAATTTAAATATTTTTTAAGAATACAGACATTTCATAAATATATTTTATTCCTCAAAGTTCAAGTGATTTTTTTTTTTACTTTAAAAATGTCTCAAAAACTTAACTGAACGAGTGTGAGTGTGGATTTAATGCATGCAATGTGAGCAGTGTGTGTGTGCACCTGTGTATAAATGGTGTGTGTGTGTGTGTGTCCATGCTGCTTGGCTGCCCTCTTGATTGACACTTTCCTGTGACTCTGTTCTGCCTCTGTGGGCTTTTAAAGCGAAAACCCTCCAAATACCCCCCCGATATGCCCCGGAGCTGTGTGTGTGTGTGTGTGTGTGTGTGTGTGTGTGTGTGTGTGTGTGTGTTGGAGGTGACAGAGCATTTAAGCCTCCTCCTCTCAGAGATCATTAGAGCTCTCTTCACTCTGCTGTAAGAGTCCTTCATCGTCCACTTCTACCTGTCGACCTACTCACCTCCGACCCTCAGCGCACACACACACACACACATGCACACACACCAGTGCAGAGCCAAAATGACACTTCAGATCAACATCACACACTGAGGAGAGACATGTTTACAGTACATGTGTATACAGTATAAATTCTTGTTTCCATTAATGCCTGTTGTGTGAATATATATAGTATGATATCTAGCTTGTTTGATCACGTGACTATTATGACGTGCAAAGCTCAGATGGAAGGAAGGAAGTGATAATGCATGACGTCAACAAAAGGACACGGTTAGATTTAGGCTACAAAAGCTAGAAGTAGGCTCCCGGGTGAAAGTCCAGGATTTGTTGGAACCATCCACCACCCATCCCACCCACCCTCAAATTACCCAGCCCTCCAGACAAGCAGTGAGTCAGATGAGAGTGTGAAAGAGTTTAATGGACTCTATATGGTGTGCAGCTGGGTCCACAAACACTGCGCTGCTGACTGCCATCTTGTTTTTGGCCAGGTGAGTAAATGTACTTCAGAATTACTGTCTTTTATTTTCAGCTCTGACCATGGATGCACTGCTGGTGTCAGACTACCACCTAGCTAACCTTTGCTGTGATTTTCAGCCTACTACATTAACCGTTCCCATTTGCCTGCCCTCCAACTAGACAGTGCTCTGATGGATGACATCATATGCAAAGAAGTTGGTGGAGGTATTTCTATGGTCGGTGCTATAAAACTACTGCAGCAGGAGAAGATGAGATGATTTAAGCTGCTTTCAGCCCTAGAGTCGTCTCCTTTGGTCTGAATCAGGGACTCATGTTGTTCCAAAGTTGTATAATTGCCTAGAGTTGGTTCGTGTTCTCACGGCAGCATTTACAAGAGGACCAGATCAAATGCCTTGTGTGAGAAAGCTGCTCTTGATTGGTCAGAATTTCCATGTGGGAAAAATCCAGGAAGTAAAGCAAACGTTGAAGAAGAGTACACTTGCAAGATAAATGTGACACTTTCTAATGTCACAATGGAGGGACAACTACGCAGGTTGATTTTAGCGCTGCTCATCGTGGACTATATTGCTGTCATTGTTCATTTTAGTCAAACCATACAGTTTGAAAACGAGGCGCGGCTCCAACTAGAAAACAATGTTTTGATGCATTGGATGTGCTGAATGTGCATATTAAGGCAGTACAGGAGGAGGTGCACATTAATAATCCTCCAGGACTGTAACATGCTCATGTTTAACCCAAACAATGTGTCATGTGACTGCAGTTGCTTCACATCCAGGTCGGAACACCTTCTCACCACAAACCAACCGCGCCAGAGTTCGTTTGTAACCGGACTGAGACCACCTCTTCAAGAAGGTCTCAGTTTATAGATAATAATAATAATAATAATAATAATAATAATAATAATAATAGTTATCACTGTTCTTCTGACTGTAACCATCCTGTAGTTTCCATCCACAGATTAAATGGAGAGTTTCTCTTTACTCTGACAAATCACCTCTTCACACTCTCAGTTTCTGACTGCTGATCACTCACCTGCCTGAAACACGTTACTATGACAACCAGTTAACGTTAGTCATCAGCTGATTTCTACGTTCATCACTCATTTCATCCATTCTGACATGTTTGAAAACACAATAAAACGTTTAAAGGAGCAGCTCCACGCTGTGTGTTCCTGTGTCAGTAAGTGTGTATTCATGTGAGCGAGCGTGGGTCACCGAGTGTGCGATGGCGTGAATGAGCATCTGTATAAGTGTGTGTTCAACCGTGAGACTGTGTGTGTGTGTGTGTGTGTGTGTGTGTGTGTGTCCTTTACAAATGAAGACAACATATCTTTACATTGTGGGAGGTCAGTCACTGAGAGCAGTCTGCCTCAGGCCGACACTCCTCTTCTTCTCCCCTTTCACCTTCTCTCCCCTTTCCTTTCACATTAGGAGCGTTGAAGGAGACCTGAAATGAGGGTGAAAACACTTTTAATATGAAGAAGTGAAAAACAACTATATTTATATTTATATTTATTAATGATTCATCCAGACCCATACTCTGTATCACACTCTGGTGATCTTTGGCCTTCTCCAGGACTGTAACATATTTGGGGATCAGTCATTTTGCTCGGGTGAAATTTAGTCTTGGTGACGTTCTTTTTGTTTCTAGCTTCTCTAGCAACTGGAGGGGTTTTAACCTTCAGTTGGTGAACATGCTGTGTTTTGGGATGTGCTCTATGCGGCAAATTTTGCCTACTTGATTAGATCCTAATTTGGGGAGAATGCTGCAGGAGGCTGCAGAGTGGAGTCAGGTGATCAGGTGATCAGGTAGATTGCATTCACCTGCTGTGATTGCAGCTGGCTCTATATGAACCTCTCTGCACTCTGTTTGCTTCCATTTGGTTTCTTCTTCTCTTGTTTTTCTGAGTTGAAATTGACTTTTTTTAAGCTTCAGATAATGTTTGAGAACTGGACTGTGGCACCATCCAAACACTGGAATCACACTAGAGGCCTGTACCACAGAGCCAGTTCATCTTACCCAGGATATCTCTTTATTATCTGGCTCACTATCAACTAGTTCAGTCAAGTCAAGCAGTCGAGTATGTTCATGTGAAAGAGGTGAGGGTGTTAACTGCGAGTGACATTATCAGAACCATGAATGAAGTAGGCTGCTTCGTATGATATGACATGGTTCCGAAAGTGTCCATGACTGCGAGACAGTAACATGTCAGTGATGCAGGATGTAAACGATACTCTGAAATCTAGTAACACAAATGTAGAAACATTGAAAATGCTATCCAAAAATACACTGTTGGCTGAGGCTGTCATATTTTTGCAGTTTAGTTAGATGATGATGATGATGATGATGAAACTTCTCTGAATATGTCACATAAAACACTTTGACATGATGCCAGACTGTTTCTGCTGCTGAAGTTAAGCGTGGAAAAGTAGCTTAGTTAATAGCCCCTTTTTCACTGCCAGATTTTCGACGAATGTTGGGCCATTTTGCCGGCAAGCTGCGAGCGTTTAGACACACTCCGCCTCGTAGGGTAGACATACTGGCGGATCCTTTTTAGTCTAAACAGAACGAGGCGGCCTTTCGCCACGGGAGGGGCTGTTGATGACTAGTGGGAGGAGCTGTTGATGACGCTGCACGTGCGAGCCACTGGCGGTGGATAAACAGGAAACAGCTGATAGCAGGAATTAGCAAGCAGCTAGTAGCAAGAGGGAAACACAAACCTGACAGACACTGTAAAGATGAGCAACTGGGGAGACAAGGAATTGCGCGCCCTCCTTGTCCTCGCAAACGAAGAGGCCATTAACCGTCAAATGACGGGGACGGTGAAGAACGGGCCGACTTACGAGAGAATCACCGAAGGACTGACCAGCCGCGGCTTCCCTCCCACGTCACTGTTTACATCACACGCTGAGCTACACATTTTGTTACTTGCTCACGCCCCCCATTGCCTCGAAAAAGGCACATTCTGTATAAACAAAAGTAGGTAGGCGGCATTTTGCTGCACTCCTCGATTTTGTTTTTATACTGCCAATGCTGAAAAAAGACTGACTGGGCTTTCCTCCAAATCTGCACAATCCCTGTTTAAAAAGGGCTAATGACTGACTAAAAATCTTGCATTCATAATAGCGGGAGTCAATTAACAGTGTGTGGATTATTTTTCTAATAAAATCTGATCTTTTTTCCTGTTCTCATTACACAGATGTTATTCTGAGCTGCAGTGATGGAAACAGAGTGTAAAATTCAAATCCTAACCCAGAGTTAACCCTGAAGTTACCTCGCTAACTCAAACTCCCGCATCGCAGTACAGGCCTCAGCACTGAATCAGATCTGAGTCCTGTTTCTACAAACATGTCTTGAATCTGATGCATCAAAACTATCAAGCTAACAGATGCTCTCAGGCTAAATAAAACCACAGAGTGTATGAACTTAAACTCTTGAACCATGTTCTCGATGTCATTTTGGTCAAATGAAACTCTGCTGTCAAAAAAGTCTGGGAACGCTTCACTTTGTCATCACCATATTCTCTGTCTTCGTCAGTTCAGACAACAAACAATAAGCGAGAACGAGTTTAAGAGTTTAACTGCAGAAATCAGTGAATGTTATTTAAACAGGAAACAGCATTCCCTCTCTCTGCTTCTCTGGTTCATACACTTTAAGGGAAAGGCCCCCTCCCCCTCCACAGTAAAATGTTAATGTGCATGTATCTGCAGGTATAAAGCAATAATTGGTCCATTTCCTGCTGCTGAATGGAGGGTGGAGTGGCCTCAGGGTGGAGACTGTCTGAATGGAGGAAGTGAAGAGAAACCAAGTGGAAGTTCTCTGTCCGTCTCTTCTTCTCTCTGTTGTCACACAAACAAAACTCTGCAGCTCACTCTTCTCTTCTTCATGTGGCCGACGGAGCGTCCTCACAAACATGGCTGCTCTCTGTGACTGATCACTTCCTCACATTTCAATAAAGTCGGTCACACGAGCTGCTGGCAGTGACTCCTGTGTCATCAAACTACAAAACCTGCAGCTCATGAGGGGAAACAGAGGGGAAGGAAAAGGATGAGAGGAGATGACTTTTTGGACGGACCAAATGTACAGAGCTATAAAGTTGTCCACCATGGTAGCAGTTAGCTGCTAGCTAACCGTAGCTAACTTTTTTGTCCATAGTTTGGTCTGTGACGTAATAGGTCAACAGGAAAAAGGTCCAATACTAACAAGCTCTAAGGGGGCATATCTCCACCTATCGTAGAGGAGTCGCACATACTTGGCTCAATAAATGGATTCCCCTCCCGTGCTTGTATACTGGGACAAGGACAGTAGGCCAATTAAATGACTTAAAGCCTAGCTCACATTACATGATTTTCACCCTGATTTTGCGTTGAGGAGACTATCGTAATCTTTTGAGTTTTCATACCTGGCAACGTGTGTTTCTGTCAGCGGGAGTCTCGCCAACTGTGTTACGACCTGTGTGTGCACACCACAAGATTTCTCCACCGAGCCCACGCCGACAGAGCCCCAGATAACGCGGTGATGTCACCAAACTTGGAGATGACACATCGTAAAGGCATGGATATTCTTCCCAGGATTGAATCAGATCTGCCTCCAGGGTCTGGGTCCAAACACAACACGCTCCCCGTGATCCTGTGGACGCTGTTATTGTTGTTGTTGCTTGCTGACAGTGTTGCCAGATCTTGGGAGAGAAACAAGCAACCAGGGCTATGGAAACAAGCCCAAAAGAAGCAACTATCATGCGTTTAAATAACTTATTAGACGGATATATATAGAGGAAGGCGATGTTTAGAGAGCAAGCCCAAATAAGCAACTCCACTTTATAAACAAGCCCAAAGTCGTGGCTAATAAGTGGACCTGGCAACCCTGCAGCTTGTCCTCCTCACATTTCTTCCGTCCTTCTGCGTGCTTCTCCAGTTTTCTAGCATGCCAGATATCCAGTCCCAGTCACAGACGAGGGGGCGACTTGCTCGTAGGCTTGTTCACACATGAGGACTCGTTGTGGCAGACTATCTGCCGACTCACCTCAGACCCAAGGTGGCTCTCAAGATCCTCTGCGACGTCAAAATCAGGGTGAAAATCGTGTAATGTGAACTAGGCTTAACTGTGCATGTTAACGTACTGACTGTCAACAACCAATAGCAGTGCTCTCTCCAGCACCAAACAGGAAGCAGCAAACCAGGCAGACAGTAAACTGGGGACTCCTGGGAGGTGCAAGAGCATCAACAAGTCTCAGTTCTTTTGCACTCTGGAAAAGAAGGAGAAACTGGTAAAGTTGTTGAGTGAACAGTAGTTTCATTTGTTTGGTATCTGATCCACCAACCAGCAATTATATCAGTGAGAAATCTTAACTTCTGAAACATATTTATGGATTATATTGATGCCGAATTCACAATAACACTGTCAACATAATACACCTTATATCCTCATATGTTTCTGCAGGCACAGGTGTAATATTTTTCAGCAGGAGCAGGATGGGAAATGATCTCAAAAGGAAGACAGCTGTAGTCAGAGAGTGACCCCTGTAAGATCTGTCTTCAGATGTGACAGGGTGTGAAACCAGTCGTTTAAAAGTCTTCTAGTGTATGGAAAGTATTAGTTGACATTTTAACACAGATATATAAAGACAAAGAAGAAGAGAAAGATATACTTTGTCAATCCCTGAGGGGAAATTAAATGTTTTTCACTCTTTTGTCAAATACACACAGGCTTGAAATACACACACACAGGTGCCCTGAGCAATTTGGGGTTCAGTGCCTCACTCAAGGGCACCTCGGCAGTGCCAGGAAGGCAAAGTGACACCTCTCCAGCTACTCGTCCACGCTCTATACTTGGTCTTTACGGGGACTGCAATACATTTATTTCGACAGATATGGATACAGTTTGCTTTGATTTTTTACATGCAAAAAATTAACTTATAAAATCTGATTTATTATAACATACATACAAGATAAAATATATATATATATTCTTTTAAATCTTGCTGCACAAGATAATATCTTGCGTTCACAAGTCATAATTATGTGTCTCAGTGTGGACAGAAACAGAAAGAATCTGCTTACCTGCGTCCTGCGTCTCATGATGAGAGTGTCGGAGGAAACAAAAAGAGAGGAGGAAGATGTGGACAAAAGGAGGAAGAGGTGGACAGTGGAGTCATCTTCAACCACGGAAGAAGAAAGGTTAGAGCGAGCAGGAGGAGGAAAAGGCCACGAGGCTTTTGACTGCAGGAATTCTTCCCTCAGTGTTTGAGGGCAGAGAGTAGGAGGTGAACACTGCTGTAAAAAGTGTCAGAGGAGGAGGAGGAGGACACTGTAGAGAGCTTTAGTCCTCTCAGACAAAGAACATAAAGTGGGTTAACAAATTGAGAACAATGTGGAGGAATTTACAATGAGCTGAATGGGAGCGTGCTGCAGAGGAGCAGGCGCTCATTAACCAAACTGTTGTCTCTCTGAGAGACACTCCAACTACAAGAGACCGCAGAGACCGCAGATACCCCAGAGACCTGAGACTCAAAGTTCCAGTCAGTAAATTGTGAAATAAGTTGGGAGCTGACCTGTTGCACTCAGAGTGAATTAAACTGAATGGAGGTATTGGACACATTAAAATGTCAACTAATGATGGCGCTAAATGAAATGTCATGTCTCCAAAGGATTTACAATTCATCCTGACCACATTTCGTCACACCTTTTCATCCAGTAGTTGGTGAGCAACCCGTTCTCACTCCAAAGATATTGAAATTTAGGCACTTGGGCAGTGACTTGCAGCGTCAGACACTGACGATAAAGCTGTCCTAACATTGGTGTGATCCGCAGCCGATCGCCATTATAGTTTAACAGTGTGCTTCAGCGTCAGAGGGAAACATGTTGGGACAAGAACACAAGTTAAGGCAGCGAAAGTCCAAGTACGACATGTGAGAGGGGTGGTGAAAGGGTCAAACAACCACCGACTTTCACCTGGGAGGCCGGTGTTCACTTCCTGTAAGATTGTAAAGCCAAACCTTGTTCTTTTTTCCGAAACCTAACCGCACGCGTTTGTGTTGAAGAAAAACAATTTCAATTTGCGGTGTTGTACCAACGTGGTCCGTTTATTTTGAAAGAGACTGTATGCAAACTGTACATTTCCTGTTATAATGGAAGTGCATTTTGAAAACAGACAATGCTCATCCAAATTTGTCTGTTATTTTTATGCAGTGTTCGTAGTCGTGAGAACCGATACTTCAAAATCAGGCCAAAGCCAAAATCCTGAAAGCATGATGGTAGTTTTTCTCCAGTACCATCAGTACCAGAGATCCCAGGGATCTGGACCTGTCGGTGCAGCATGTACATCTACAGGTGTTCTAGTCTGCCGTTGAATGCCAGAGAAAGAAGAAAGTGCAGCTGCAGCAACAGCTCCGCCTCATCTTCTGAGGCTTGCATATATTTTTAATTCTTTGTAGTGGGAGTGCCACATATCTACAGAGTGTTTATGTGCCAGAGTGTTTATTCTGCACTAAGCACTATGTATTTGCCAAGAGTTGAAAATATACAACTCTGACCACTGATAAACCGAGACATCCCATTTTAGATTAATTTCCTGGGTGGGTTTTATCACTGCCTCTCCTCTTTAGGAGACCCTGAGTCTATTCATTCCAACAGGAAAAGCGAACGTGAGTACAGATTATGACCGTTCCCTTCGCCCCATAGTCACCAAAGTAGTTACTGGACCCATTTTTCAGAAGTCCCAACCCTTTAAACATTCTGACACAAAAAATTGCTTTTTTTTATAGACACACAAATCAGGAGAAAATTAACTTTGTTCAGGGCATGTTTCTGTTTCAGTAACAAACTTTCACAAGATCTGACAACAGCTGATGTGATCTTATACTTACACAATGTTTTAAAACACTTCCAAATGAGCAGTTTTATTAGCAGTAGTACAATCAGTGTCACGATGAGTAGGTGTGTCTTTGAGCTGAGGCTTGTCTCTGGCCGGCGGCCTCCTCCTCCTGCAGGATAATGACTTGTTGATAAAATAGAAGCTTAACTTGAGTCTAATTGGTCCTCTCAGTATCACCGTCTGTTTGATGGACAGAAGTCACCGCAGGGGGACGGGGGAGGGGCCAGGTGATGGGTAAACAAACAGGTAAATAAATGACAGTTGTTGAGATAAGAACAGAACATATGTCCAATAACAACTCGTTACCTCAGAGAACAAAGATGAGTCAAGTACGAGTCACAAAGTGTCCAGAAACATTTATACCACAAACCATAGTGAAAAACTCTCTAGTTATGTTATTAATACCTTCAAATTAAAACCAGCCTTATCAGGTATGTATTTTCATCACTAAGATGGACAGAAGTATTCAAACATTTGTGGTAATAAGATTATAAAGTGACTGAACAAAAGACCAAAACTCCTGTTAAACTCAAACTGATGTTTTAAAAAGTATAAAAGACACAAAACCTCATCAGTCAGTGTAATGATTTCACTTTATGCAGACAACACACAACTGTATACCTTGTAATTATCTGTTTGATCTGGTTCTTATTTTGGGGGTAATCCAATTTTAACTATTCTTAGCAAGTTGCTTTAATTGCCACTGTTTCTTATGTTTTATGTCACTTTTATCAAACATTTTATTTCAGTACTTTGTATGTTAGGTCCTGTACAAATAACATTTATTATGATTATTACTGTTTGTACTTGTTCTGTTCTCAGCAGCCTCCCTGAGAAGAAGAAGGAGAGGACTCAAACTGAGCTGCTGTTGTGAAGCAGATTGCTGTGAGCCAGAGGTCAAAGGTCACTGGCTAAAGGTGACTCAGTGACCTTGAGGTGGCTGCTCAGGCTGACCTGGGATCAGTGCTGATGGGTAAGTGTGTCTGCTGTCGCCTCAGGGCGACAACCCGTCGATCTGAGGCTCTGATCCAGGATCAGAACAATCCTGCAGCAAACCTGCAGCTTAAAGAAGAAAAGACTTAAAATCACATCTCTAGTGAGTGTGACCTGTTCACACGGATGTAAATCTGATATACTGACTGAGAGGACTCCTCTCTGTGGGTTCCTCCTGACTCTTTAAAGATTTTTTTTGGCTTTTTGCCCTGTATTGGATGGAACAGTCTAAGCAAGAGGGAAGAGAGAGGGGAAGGTGTGCAGCAAAGGGCCACAGGCTGGAGTTGAGCCCGTGGCCTTCATACGCCTGCTCTACCCACTAAGCCACCGGGCGCCCCACCTCCTCACTCTTTAAAGGATATTTTCAATGTTCGTGAAAATTATGATTAAAAAATGATACTAAATTGGTCTTATGGTGTCACACTCTCAATGTGTAATTCGTTTAGTTTTCATAAATATTTTAATAGAAAATAATGGCCGTTGTTTTAATAACGTCCATGTAAATGTGTCCCAATAAATCACATTTAATATATTTTATATATTACGCTATTGTCGTATAAAAATAAAAGAAAAACTTGATCTCAAAAAAAAATAATAATATAAAAATGTGTCACTACACTGTACACACCTCTTCATATGAGACTTAGTGCTGTTTTCTATTTTTTATAAATATTTTTGTGAAAAGCATCATATTTTTTTTCCAATAACTTCCACATTTAGTATCAGTCAGCAGTTATTATCATGAGAATCTGGTAATTTCAGCATTGAGGTAAATATTTCGTCAGTAATATCTATTTAGTAATCAATATGAATAAATGTTTATGTAACAGAAGGAAAGTCACCACAGGAGTTCTACTATGTTTGTTTTTTTGTGATTTTTGTAAGTTTTCGTACACGTTTTGCTGAGAAGCTGCTCAAAGATGCAGGAGAACTGCATTCTCTTACTCTGCAACCTGGGCGTGAGCAATCGTCAGAAAGATCTAAAATTAGAAACACTTACATTCATTGATGAATTTAAGGGCATCATAAAGAATGTGGTGACAGAGACATGTGCTTGTTTTTCTTGAGCAGCCACTATGTTTGAATAGTTGTTGTTCTCTTGTCGATTTTTGTATCATATGTTGTATTTGCTGCATTTAAAAGAGTTTTCATTGGCTGCTACCTCGGCTACCTCAGAGATTTTCAGTCTTAGTGGAGCTTCCTGGTTAAATAAAGGTTGAATAAATAAATAAATAAAATATCATATCAGAGACTCAACAGGACTTTACTGGTTTTTGCAATCACCAAAAAAAGCCACAACTATTTTAATGTCTTCTGGAGCATTTGTTTCTGCAGGAGTGTTTTCTCTTTTGCCGTCATGGAGTCATTACGCTTTGCCTGCTTGTCAAACTAACCAGTTGAGTCGAGTTACTCTAACCAGAGTTACTCATCTATTTATGTGTCTACATGTTACTGTATGTTATAGTATGTGTGCAAGGCAAGCTGTTCAAACTAATTGCCCCTGGTGGGATCAATAAAGTTGTCTGAATCTGAATCAAAATCTTTCCATGACCATATAAAATTCAAAATATTGGTCTGTACATTACATTTATTCCCTCAGTCTGTTTCTGCTTTTATTCACACAGCACACTCACACAGGAAACACTTTTCACATTGATTCAGATTTTTTGGAGAAAATTGAAAATGTTGATAAAAAAACAGCAGGATGGAAACTCAGTGTTTCTCTTTCTGCACCATCTGTTGTCCATTAACTGTAGTTTGACTTTAATCACACTGTTGCTCCTCCGCTGTTACAATAACGACCTGCTGGGTGTCCAGTTAAAGATGGAGGCTGGGGGGGGTCAGCTCCCTGCAGCCCGACACAGCTGAGCCCCCCGAGCTTCCTCTCTCTCTCTGTCACACACACACATACACACACACCGGGGGGTGCTGGGGGCCGGCAGCCTGCTGTCTCCTCCATCTTGTCCTGATCAATACTTAATGAGGTGATAAAACAGTAAAATATCTCAGTGAGACTCCACAACCTGAAAACAGAGCTGAGTAGAGACAGTGGAGACAGTAGAGACAGATAGTAGAGACAGTGGAGACAGTAGAGACAGATAGTAGAGCCTTTGGCTAAATTCTGCAGAAACCTGAAGTCCTGTTTAAACTCACAGACTCTCGGACTGAACAGTTTGAGGAGCTGCTGGTTCCTGAAGTTCTGATCCCAGGTGAGGCCGGGCTGGCTCTATCTCTAACCTAGTCCTCTCCTGGTCCTCTCCTGGTTCCTGGCCTGCCAAGAACCTCTCTGACGAGTGTCCAGTGATCCAGCCTGTGTCCTCCTCAGCAGGTGTGGACACCCCCCACCCCCCCCCCCCCCCCGGTCAGGAGTTGGACTGAAAGGTTATAGTTGGGTTCACACTGTACCAACTTGTCAAATGTGCAGTTTTGTCAGTGGACTTTTACGTCTACATATGACAGGTCAGGTGTCCTCGGGTCTGCTGTTGACATTCTGGGTCGCCATTTCAATTTATGCTTCTTACATGCATTGTGACTTTTCAAAATAAAATTCAGTTTTCACAAGAATGGCACAGAAACCGCCCTTTTAAGAGTTTTTAATGACCTGCTTTTAACTGTTGATCCTGGCGACTCTGTTGTCCTGGTCCTTTTGGATCTGTCTGCTGCTTTTGACACGGTCGATGACAACAACATTCTCCTGTCATGTCTTAACTCGTGTGTAGGCATTAAAGGTACAGCTATTAAATGGTTCCAGTCTTATCTATTGAATAGAAGTTTCTCTGTCCATTTTGGCCAGTATTCTTCAGCTGCGTCCCCACTTAGTTGTGGAGTACCACAAGGCTCCGTCTTGGGCCCTATTTTATTCTCATTGTATATGCTCCCCTTGGGGTCAATTTTTAAAAAAAATCTCCTTTCATTGTTTTGCAGATGAAGAATGAATGTTTTTTTTAATTAATTACTGATTATATTTATATTCCATAGCCTGTTCAGCATTTGGTCAACTGAGGTTGTTTTTAAATGTGCTATATAAATAAATTTGAGTTGAGTTGAGTTGAGTTGAGTTTCTGTTCATTAAAGTAACAACCTCAGTAAAAACACCTTGTCTTTACATTTATTTCCTTGTGCAACAAAAGCATGTGGTTAAGTTTAGAAAAAAACATCACAGTTTGGTTCAAAATTCACAAGGGAAGTGAACAGCTGGCTCCTGGACGAAAGGCTGGACTTTTTTGGACCCATCCCAACGTATTCTCATAGAACGATTCATACAAAAAAGTGCATGCACAACAGTTCGTATGATATCCAATGAATTTGTGCCCCACAGATGACATTATGTCTTTTTTGTTTTCACTTTATTTATTAGTTTTCACATTTCAGCCATCATTGCTGTAGGTCTGCCATTTTCCTCACCCTCTGGGATCTCAATAATCCTTAGATTCTGATGGCGGCTTCTGTTCTCTACGCTGTCATTCCGGTCTTTCAGCTTATCGACCGCTTGTTTGTGGTCTGAAATGGTGCTCTTCCATCTCGTTGATGTTGAAATCATGGTGGTTGAGTGTGCCCTCCGTCTCCCATATAGTAGCCGTTTCAGCGTGCATTAAGCGGAAAGATGACACCTCGGCTCTAAACTCCGTTCTTCAAGCAGCAATGTCAGCCTTGGTGTCTGACGTTACATCTTTTACACAGGCTACAGTTACATAATTCATGTAAAATTACGAGCTCACCTCTGCACACAGCAACAGTACTGGACTGAACTCTCTAAGAAGTGTGTTACGAGTAGAAGAGGATCAGCAGTAGTATTAATACCACAGAGCAGAAGTACTCTGTTACAGGTTCACGTATCATCAGCAAAATGTAAGCAAAAGTATTTTGACTGGACCTCTGTGTTTGTCACCACCATTTATAAGTTTTCTGTTCTGACCGTCAGATTGAATCCATGACACTTCTGTTTTTGCCTTTAAATACTACAGTACCCATGAGCCTCTGCTGCAGTTGCTGTGGAGAAGAAGACAGTCAGATGTGGGAGAAAAACATGTTTCCATGGTTACGCTGAGAACATCACTAAACATATGATGGACACCATCAGTGAATGTGGTTGATAACCCCGGGGCCCCCAGAGGCGCTGTGCCCGGCCCTGGTGTGCGTGCCTCCACCCTGCGTGTGTGTGTGTGTGTTCAGCCAATAGGCATCCTCCACCTCCTCCTCCTCCTCTACCTCCTCCTCCTGCTCCTCTTCTGTTGACAGATCTGGCTTCATCCTCTCAGCGGCCACAATAGGAAAATAATTCAAACTTACTGGACCTCATTATGAGTCTGCAGGTGCACGCGAGCCGGCGGCGGTTAATCCCGCTCAATTAGCGCACGGCCCCGCGCACACCGACAATGAGCCAGAGTCAGCATCTCATGTATGAACAATAAAACAACATACACCGTGTGCGTAAAGTTTACATCAAATTAAAATGTTAAAACTCTCTGTCATTATTGTGACATTTGACTGTTAGAGCGTTTTTATTATAAGTAATTATACATGAATATTTATTACATATATGTTATAATCTTTTTAATAAATGTTTCTGTGAGGATCTCAGTGTTACATTCACTGACCCAACTGTTCTCTGCTTTATCACCTGTGCTGGAATCATGGAATGAAATCACAAAGCATTTGTGTCTGTAATCAATTACAGTTACTGAGAAAAAATATAATCAAAATGCTGGTGATTACAGGGGGGGTTACATCTAAATAAAACGTTTCAGTAAAATGTTTATGTGCAATAGAACATTCATACTGTTGCTTTGCATATTTCCATCATGCAGGACTTTCTGGAGCTGCACCATAATCTGTGACTCAGTGTTCCCAACTGTTAAAAACATGCTTGAGTGTTTTGAGTGATTGAGTGCTTAAGGTTAGGGTCAAGGGGTGGGGTCACCCAGTCTGACAGGTGTGATACCTTCTTTTGCCACAGTCCATTTCCATTGTTTCAGCTCATTGCCAAGTTGAAAACATTTGTTAGTAAAATAATCAACAAGTAATCAAATGCAATAAGGGACTGTTCTTTACTTACTGGAGGAGAGGGGTGACTGGGGTCTGACATCTGGGTTTTGATTTTATTTTATTTTAGTTTAATTTAGTTTAGTTTTTTGTATGTCCACCATTGAATTTTAAGAACTTAAAAGCTATAATCAAAATCCCGGAGCTGAAAAAAAAAAAGTCCCTTTTTTCCAGTTTTGTCGTTCATGCTGGTTTATTTATGCAAACGATTTATTTTTGCAAAACTTTAAATGAGATGGAGAAAGTGATTTTGATGAAGTATCATTATTTTAAGCTCAGATTTGGTAGTTATGGTTTTTATCTGACAGAAGCATTTATTCCACATGATGTGTTCAAAGATTGTTGGAAATGTGAAAACAACAATAATTTCTGCATTTACAGTTCCTGGCTGTAACCTTGGTGATTTATAAAGAAAATACACCTTCCAAAGCAGTGGCATTAGATAGTTGCGACAGGCCCCAGAGCACGCTATTATGACGGGCCTTGGTGCTGCCATTGTGCACACATCTCGTGACATGATCAGAGTCTAAATATTGGATAACATCAACATACATGTTTTTGAACAAACGACAAAGCATATCTGAACATGACAAAAAATACCAGAGAGAATAAGAAATTATTAATTTAATTTTTCCTTTCTCAAGAGCATATAAAGCAAATGGCACTGTTTAAATTTAAGAGTTCTTTTTGTAACCCTCCACTGTTTCAAAAATTATTTCACATGCCTCCCCATTTTTGCACCATCCCCCTCCCCCCTTGTAAGTAACGAACAGTCCCTAAATTACATTACTTTGATCAGATTTTTTTTTTAAATTGGCCATTTAAATAAATTGAATCCCAAACTCAAACATCACGTCCACCTGCAGGCCTTTCTCTTATAATGTTTCAATTAATTCAGATGGAAAATAAAATAAATAAAACATCTAATTTTTACAATATCTACAATTATTATTATTACTATTATTATTATCATTTTTAATTTCATTTATTTTTATTTTATTTTTTATTCCTCTCGGGCCTGTTGGCAGACAGATTAATGCTGCAGGAGGATTACCATCGTCTTCATTTTCCTTCTCCTTTTCTTTCCTCCTCTGTTTTGTTCTTTTCTGTCCTCCTTGGCATGAGTCTGTCCCCCCGGGTGTCCCCTGATTATCTGTCCATCCTCAACACGTGCAGAGACAAGACCGCTGCTGCTGGACGTGTGTGTGTCTGAGAGGAGGGGGGTGGGGGGGATTAACACCCCCCACCACCACCACCACCTCCACCACCTCCACCCTGCCCCATAATGTTCTCATAATACTTTTATTACAGCCTTCCAGGAACTTCAGGCGTCTCTTGAGCTTCTTTTTATCTGATCTGCTGCAGTTAAAATAAAGTGTTTGAGCCAAAAAATTCTATGTAGTTTTCTAATATAATTTTTAATTTAATATTAATGTAAAAACAAACAAACTGTGGGTTGCTTTAAGGGACATTACATTACAGTACTTTATCAACCTGTTATATTCTCAAACGAAAAAAGAAACGTTTAATTGACTTTATTTAGATTTAGCACCCAAATAAATATGGTAAAATTATTACTGGTGCCATTTTATGTTTCATATTTTAATATATAAAGGCCGGCTGTTTATCTTGTGGTGTTACAGTCTTATTATATGTGAGTTCCTCATTAACATGACAGTAAAACTTTACAACTCACAATAGACGATCTTTGTTTAACTTGTTTCCACCTGCTGCTGGAAGCAAACCGTTATCTTATTAATATTAATTATCATAAAAGTACATTTCAATGCACCCTGGGCCTTTTGTCTGCAGACACAGGCTGGGTGCGTCGTTATTATAGAGACTGTGAGTTATTTTAAATTCAGATGATTTCATACTGAGATTATAAATGACAGCACACATCTTCGATGAGAGGAAAAAAAGTCACGTGAAGACAGAAGTTATTTTAATAGAAACGTTATAACTTTATTTCGTAGAAAACTGGCTGCAGCAGTAAATAGAATAAAAATCTCTTTATGTACAAAATACAAATTTCATGTGTCGAAACAAAACGAGTGGAATAAATAAAACAACAATAATCTAACGTGGAGGGGGGGGGGGGGGGGTGTCAGTGTGAGTGGGGGGGCAGGGGGGCAGAATACATAATGAATGAGGGCAGCTCCATTCAGTCTATTGTCAGAGCGTTCAAACTCGATTTCCACGCTCTCTTTTCTGCTTTATCACTCTACAAATTGTAAAATTGACTTTTCACCTCCGAGATACAAAAAAATGTGATGTGTAGAGACCTGACTGTAACCTGCAGGAGGGGGGCAAAGTGCAAAGGTTTTTGGAGGAACATAGAAAATAAAACAGAACTAAATAAAGAACAAATTAAGTTATTCTCATTTACATCCGTCAGTAGAGACATGTGTGAAGTAATGAGCTCAGTAAGGCAAACAGTGATTCTCTTATTCCAACAGAAAGCGGACTGTCCGTCTGTCCCGCTGTTTCCGTTATATGTCTCTACATTTCTCTGGTCTGTGAGTCCGCGGGGCTGCGGGCCTCCTCCGGCGGCCTGGCGCTCAGTAGATGCCCGGCACGAAGCTGCGGAAGCCGTACAGAGCGTCCTGCTGCAGGTAGCTGTAGTCCTCCGGCCCGGCGGGGCTGCCCGGGCTGGAGGCGCAGTAAGACGGGGAGGAGGAGGACGAGGAGCCGCTGGAGCTCCAGGAGCAGGCGTCGCTGCCGGGACTCGGGGCCTCTCCGAGACGCACGGAGCTCAGCAGCAGAGGAGCGTCGCTGGTCTTTCCCGCCTGCAGGTCGGCGATACGGATGGTCTCTGACAGCGCCCAGATGTAGTTGTGCGCAAAGCGCAGAGTCTCGATCTTGGTTAGTTTGGTCTCGTCCGGGAAGGCCGGCAGGACGCCGCGCAGCGTGTCCAGGGCGTCGTTCAGGTTGTGCATGCGGTTTCTTTCCCGGTCGTTGGCCTTTACGCGCCGGTTCTTCTTCACCACCTGCACGGTGGCTTCATTTCTGGCGCGTCCGCGGCGCCGCTTCTTCTGCTGCTGCAGCTGCTGCTCGGGCTCCGGGGAGCGCGCCGGGCACAGCGGAGAGGAGTCCGGGGAGGCGGAGCGCAGGCTGGCGCGGGAATCCTCATCGTCGGTGTGCGGGAAGAAGTCGCAGCTGTTGCTCTCGATGTCGGAGTAGACGGAGTCCATGATGCAGGTTTGTTCTGTGGAGAGAGGAGAGGAGCGCGTTAGGACCTGTGGCTGACCGGAGCGCGTGCAGTGTGATGCTGAGAGTCCCGCAGGTGAGCGGAGTCACGCGCAGTGAACTTACCTGAAGTCAGCTTAAGTTTCCTGAGATCAGCAGGACCGAGTGTTTTGGAGCAGGACGAGCGGCACGCGTCTTGTTGCGTCTTTTTGCTTTGGATCAGCTCGTGTGAGCCGGTGAGCCTGGCACACGACCGGCCTCAGCCCGCTTATATACTGTGGACGGGACAATGACCGGCCCCCTGCTCCGGTACCCCCCCGTGACCCCCCCTCCTCGCTGGCATCAGAGTGCAGGATGAGGAGGATGAATGCTGCGGCAGGTCTGCCCCGTGCCGCGGGAGCTGCTCATTAACATAATGACGCCTGCGGTGTTTGTTCGCCCCGCACAGAGAAGCGTGCCGGTAATCACGGCCAGCCAATCAGAGCCAGCGGCCGGCCACGCGAACGACAAGCAGGAACCCGCACCTCCTCCCCCCTCCTTCCTCCCTGTGAGGGAGAAAAGACCAAACCCACTTTCAGAGTTAAAACCAAAAACATAAAAAAGAGAAAGAATAGAGAAAGAAGAGTCAGTAGGACTCCCCCCCCTCCACCCTGCTCCCCACCGGGCGGAGACACGCTCCGGAGGATTCATCCATCCTTCCACCCATCCCTCCATCCATTCATCCACCCATCCATCCATCCTCTAACACAGACAGAAAGAGAAACATCCTTCACCTCAGTCAGAGTAACAACACAAAGAAAAGTCTGGAGCTCTGAACAGGAAAATGTCTTCAGACAGTTTATGAACTTCTTTCTTTTATAATAAACTTTAAACAAAACTTTAATCCTGAATGTGAGAAAACAAAAATTTGAAAATTTGAAAGCTTCATTTCTTTAATGTGTTTAAATTGATTTCTTTTTTTGTAATGTGATAACTCTGTCAATTTAAAATAAGTTACAAAGTGTTTCACAATAAAAGCATTTGGCAGCAAATATCAAACAGGCAGGTGCACACGAGTGAGAAAAGAGGAATATTATCTACAAAAAGAGCAGGAGCATCAGTTTTGAGAAGTGAGGGGATTTTAATGAGTCTTGGTAGGTCAGCCTCTTTGAACACAATCTGATTATTAACAACTGAAATGTAAGGTTGGACTCTGAAGTCCACTGACTGCCAAAAACAAGGATTCATTGCTTAGCATTTAAAAAAAAAAAAAAAACAACAACAACAAAAAAACATGTCACGCTTTTAGGAAATTTTCTTAGTTGGAAAAATAATGATTGCACATCATGAACAGAAATGATCTGACTGGATAATGAGGGTAAAACTGCTGCAGGATCTTTTAACAGATGTCTTTACACTCGTTTAATTTGAAAACATGCAGCTTCACAGTCACTGACATCATCATGTCTGACAGACAAATGCATTTAAGCCTAATGGTTGCCTACATTCAGTTTATGTCATCAGAAATATTTGTATGAAGATGAGTTTAAATTCTGCAGTCACACGTTACACATGTTCATCTATCTATCTATTCATTTATCTAAATTAGTGCCCCTAGTGGTTAACTTAGGTTTAGAAAAAGAACCCTGGCTCAATGTCATCATGTTAGGTAAAGTTATCTTGGTTAGGTTTAGGAAAATCAAGTTACGTAGATTAGGTTTAGGTAAGTGAAGTGCGTAGGATAGGCTTAAGAAAAGATTTTTGGGTTAGCGTCATCATGTTACATACTTAACGTAGAGTTATGTACAGGTTTAGGAAACAAAGCACAGTCAGATGTTGTCATGTTACGTACTTGATGTCAAGTTATGTAGTTTAGGTTTAAGGAAAAGAAACATGGTTGGTTGTCATCACGCTATGTACTGACACATATGTAATGTGATGATGTCACACAAACACCCGTTTCCTGGTGAAGGTTTTTTGACCCATCTACTGCCCCAGTCAGCCTTCTTTCACAGGCTTTTGCTCTTTATTCTACTTTCGTCTTTGCTCCTATCAGTGCATTTGTAATGTGATTGCAGCATTCATGGGACATGTGCAAATTCCGGTGCATTACTTGTCGTAGACATACCTATGAGCAGTGCATGAGAACAGGCTGATATATTTTTTTAACTAAATGAAACCAAAAAATGAAATAAATTAACATGGGAGGAATTTGATATTCTGCACCAGAATTACACATCTGGCACCAGACTGTGATGTAAATATGTTTTAAATACTCAGAAAACTGCACAGAATTTGGTTGGTGGGGTTTTGCTGGAGTTGTTTTGACCCATGATCTCAATATTCCTAAATACATAATTATAACATTAAACAGGACTTAAAACAGAGCCTTGAGGAACACCGTAGTGTGAAATAGCAGGCAGACATCCCCTACAATATTTATTTAGATGAATAAGATGTAAAGCAGTTAGGAGCAGACCCGGAGAGGCGTACCCGACGTCTGATCCATGATCAACAATCCACATCCAGCATTAAAAATGACCCTGATCTTTGGTGTGTGCAGACGGAGCGATGCGAACTGTTTCACTTTATGAAGTCTGGCTTTTTGTTTGTCTTTTCATCTCTTCAGGCAGCAGTAAACCCGTCCAGCATGAGCGCATACAGGCCCAGGCCAATTTTCTTTAAGTGTTTTTTAAAGACATCTTTATGAGACAGGCATACCATTTTCCATTAATTATTCCATTTATTCAGTTTGCAGCTCAGCGGAGAAGAAGCAGAGACCTGCAGAGTCTTTCTGCGGCTTTCTTCTGCAGGAACGGGGGGGACAGTCATTTATAAATAATTACACAATGTTTAGAGTCTTCAGGCATGTATAATATATCAAAGCGATTATAAGGTGAATTGTTCCATTGTGGCCGTCCGCCCTGCACTTCTTTTCACTCCTCTCCTGGTTTGTCCCTCGTCCAAATTCAGCTCCTCTGGCCTTTTGTGCTGCTTTCTTTCTGCCTCAGCCACTCTATTGGCATCATTCTTATTCAAATGGGCCTCAGCAGGAACAAAACCAAACCCAGGCTGCACACAAATCATCTCTGCCCCGGCTGCAGGGCCGGCACAAGCCTCTGTGAGGCCCCGACAACAAGTCTGCAAATCCTAAATCCTGTTTCACTCAAAGAGGATAAACCTCACTTTAAAAAAAAACGCTCCGACACAAGTAAAGATCCTGTTTTCTGCATTTTACTGATGTCAGAGTTAACAGGTGTCTGCAAGAAAATCGACGCAAGAATTAAAACGTGTTTGTTCTTTCTGCGGCATTTTGTATTTGTCCATGCCTTTACAAGAGCTGGAGAGTGACAGGAGGGGAAGAAAGAAGCAAGGAAGCATGAAACAGAATGTGGAGAGGAGAAAGAGAAGTCTTGAGCAGGTTGAATAGATCTTCATCAGTGAAGAGAGAAAGACGGAACAAGTAAAAAAAATAAGAAGGAAGAGGAAGAAACATGAGTGTAAGATGAAAGAAAAAAAAGAAACTTGAATAAATCTTCTAAAACTTTAAAAACATTTGTGCTAAAAAGAGATTTTCAGTAAAAAGGAACATAAGTGAACATTGTGGAGACATTTTTTTACCCAACAACACTCACTCCGACCCAAGTGCCAGAAAAAAATGTCCAAATTGTGTGTTTTTGCAAACCATGTATACGTGACATTTGTACATTATTTTGTAGCCGACATTGAAACTTTACATTTTAACAAAACTCTTTAAGGTGTGATTAGGTTTAAACACAAAACCCACAGGGTTGTGGTCAAGGAGGTTAAAATGAGGAGACGTCACAGCGTCAAATCGCATCATATCATTGGGATACAACACACGCACAGTGAAATGTGGTCTGCAGTTGCTGAAAGAGCTCGGTCTCACACTGAAGTCGTTGAAATTTGGCGCTTGACAAAGACACTGACGAAAAAAGCCGTCCTTTAACGTCATAGTTCAATGGTGCTTGGCGGTGTCAGGGAGAAATGCAGTGGGACAAGAACAAAAGTTAAGGTAGCAAAAGTGAAAGTACGGTGGGTGGGAGGGTCCAGCAAACACCGACCTTCAGCCGAGAGGCCAATGCTCGCGTCCTATAAGACTATAAAGCTAAACCCTGTTTTTTTTTCTGAAACCTAACCACGCGCGTTTGTTGTTGTAGGAAAGAAAGGGACAGTATGTAGACAGTAAATTTTCTGTAAAGCAGAAGTGTATTTTGAAGTTTTAACTTCAATGTAACAGGCAGAACTTGACACGGCGTCCCAGAACGCAAACAACCAACACACCCAGGGTACCTTTCATGTCGTATGTGGAAAGTCCATGACCAGATGTTGATGTGTGACGAGGTTGGAGTGACAATGTGTTGGCTGAAAGGTTCAATAGATGGCATGTTATTATGGAATATGGGGGATGTTGATTTGTTTCACTAAGGCGTCCACAGTCGGCCTTGGGTCAAAATATATTTGTATGAAAAACAAAGATGCTTTCTATGTGCAAATGTTCTAATGTATATAAAGTATATAAAGTTCTGTCAGGCTGAGTGCACCCATCTGCTGTAATACTCCGACATCACAACTCCAGTTACATGTGTCACAGGCCAAAGCTCCCGTGGGGTCAAAGACTGTCTCCAAGCTTTCATTGAGCAGCCTGGTTATAGTTAGGAAAAGATCATGTTTGGAATTTAAACACTCAGGTTCCGTGGCTGAAACACAGCTGGAAACGCCACAATGTGTCTGTGACAAAACGCACTTTTGGTGCCGCAAACACTGGTGGATGGCGCAATTTGTCACCAAAAGACAGCCAGTGTTGTTGTGTTGTTTGTTGGTTTCAAACAGTAGTCTGCAGCTTGGCAGGTGTCTCGCCAAGGTGACACGCCATCCACCATCCCCTCCACCTCCCTGAGACAGAAGTCCCTCTTACACTGCCTGTTCAAGTCGCGACTATCACACCATTACTCCGCCTCGATGTTCTGTATAACAGGTACGATCACAGAATGGGGGGACAGAGTTGACTCACCTCAGAGCCAGAAATGAAGGTAGTGACAGAGCAGAAATGATGTCTGTATTGACAGGACAGCATCATGTGATGCTTTGACAATGTGTTATTTATGCTACCTACTGTGTGAGATTTAAAAAGTAGCTGTTAGCAGTTAGCGGCTAACTCACCAAAGAACACAAGCTGACTGTCTGTCCTGCAATTTGGGGAAACATGCCTGTCTAAAATGAAATCTAGGTTTCCCCACTGAAGCACAGACCCTTGAACTTCTCATCTGTTCTGCTTGTTTCTGATGTTGATACAAAATTCTGCAGAAATATGTTAAATACTAAAATATTTATGACTGAAAAGATTTTATGAAAGGGAAAGAGGAACGTGACAGAAACTACAAAGTTGAAGAAGACTGTGAGATGTGGCTGAAAGTTCCAGAACAAGCCGGTAAGTGGGCTATATGTTCAGATCAGCTGGTGTGTGTGTGTGTGTGTGTGTGTGTGTGTGTGTGTGGGAGGAGAAGCAGTTTAAACAGTGACTGAAGAAGAAGGTGGAGGTTTTGTAGTTTACAGTCACTTCAAAGTGATCCAACAGCTTGTCCGACAGTTTACAGCTGTGATTCTATTGGCTGAGAGCTGACGGGCGCGTGGGTGGCACAGGTTACATTTACACTATATGGCCAAAAATATGTGGACAGGGCTGTCTGGGTCTGTTCCTCTCATTTCTTAATGCTGCCACATACAGTGATGTTTTACCACTCAGCCATTAATACTAATGCCATAAGGTGCTTTAAGAGGAATATTCAATGAAAAGTAATATATCAAGATATTATTAATGGATTACCTGCATGGAAAAAATCCATCCAGTCTCTAATTTACATCTTAAATTGCTTTTATCTACAAGTTAAGTGATGCTTTTATGTTACTTTAAGCTGTTATTACCTCTTAAAACTATAAAAAATAAATAAATTCAGCTGTATTGCAGTGCAGATTTGGTGTGTAGTAGATGCTTGTAAATGTTACTGATCTACACTTATTTTTTTATTTAAAAAAAATGTCATTTTAAGTGAATATTTGACACTTTGGAACCTTTTTGTTACAAGCTAAAAACAACTACTAAAAGACGCACTGAGTTTTGTTTCAGTATGAACTGTGTCTGTGCAGCTAAATGAAGAGAAGAAGAAGAAAAGCAGAAAAAAAAATGTGTGGAAAAAAAAATCCAAATGAAAGAAAGAAGCAGAGGGAGAGAGGTCCGTCCGGGGCGAAGCTCTGACAGGATTAAGTCTCAGCAACACGAGATGTGATTGAATTTCAATGAAGTGAAACACGTGAGAAAATAACACAGAATGAAATGAACCAAAGGAAACCCCCACTACACACACACACACACACACACACACACAGAGTACAAAATAAAATAAAAGAAGAAGCTGGAGGACTCTCGAGGAAAAGGAGGAAACAAAGGCGAGTGATTGAGCTGAAGGAGAGAAGAAGTCTAATCTGCTCCCACTCAGATTAACAACTGTAGTAATCCTGTAAAACACAAGCTGAACAACAGTTACTGAGATATTAAATCCTCCTCTGATAACCACAAGCGAGGAACACAAAACCTCAGAGCGACTCTGAAACACCGTGGCGAACATCTCTCTCACCAGGACCTGCAGCACTGTGTCTTTATTATCATCAAGATTTATCCAATAATCTCCTTAAAATCCAGCATATAAGACCAAACTGTTATTGATACTTTTCTTCTTTCTGTCAATAATAACAATTTAAACAGAAATAATTCAGACACCTATTGTAAAATTTACATTTGAAATGGTTTTGGTCACAAAACTAGAATAATTCAATGATTCAAACTTCCACGTAGTCGATGTCTCCACAGTGTTGCATGACAGAGTAAGATAGTGTGTGAACTTGGATTTTGATCTGTGATCCATTATTGTCCGAAAACTATTAAAAACACATCAGTGAGCCAAACTGTGACATGTTCCTTCATTACAATAAACACACACACTGTAGTTTATTTTGACTCAATCCCACATACCCCATCCTGCTGCCACAAATCCTCATTAGAGCACTATATGTAGATCAAACACTATCGTTCTGTCAGTGGACCTTAATGTCAACATATAACGTGCTACGTAGCCTCCGGCAATGGTTTTGGATTTTCACATACTGCATCCTAATTGACACTTGTTACATGCATTGTGTTTTTTCAAAAATACATTAAAATAAATTTTAAAAAAAACAAGACAAAGATAACAATGTCAACAAGTACGTTTGTTAGGTCTCATAACATATGTAATGTGCCTTACATCACTGGTGTGGCATGCTACATACTAGCACACTACAATGTTATTAAAATAACTTCACTGACTTTTGGTTTCACACAGGAAACAAACAGCAGGCTCCCTGGTGAAAGTCCTGCATGTATGGACTTTCTAGCTTTACACTACGGTAGTTGCCGGTGCCATCAGAAAGAGCCACTGCCCGGTATCATACCGCTGCAATAGGTCTGACACTGAATTTATTGACTAAGGTGGAATTTATACCTCCCCAGAAATGTAATTACATGTCGCGGCGACGCAGACCTCCTGTCTCTTTCTGTAAGCTGAAACCATTTCCCTCAGTGGAAACAAAGCTTTGATTTACTTTAATTTCACAGATAAGAAACAATAAATTGTGAAGACAATAAAGCCTCCACATAAATAACATTTTAAGTCTTGTGTGTGATTTATCCTGGCTTCATATGAGCAGAGAAAATCTCCGCTAGTTGCTAGGCTAAGTTATACAATGTAAAATGCCATAGGCTTGTGCTAATAACATTAGCATGTTGTATTTGTTTGGAAAACGTGTTTAGTATAAGACAGTTGTTTTGTCAGTGAACCTTGTGAGTTGTGATGGAGCCAAATTTTGTAACGTTACCTTTGTTAAATGTTGCTGTTGTCCCTGGCTTCATATGAGTAGAGGAAAAGTCCGCTAGCTGCTAGGCTGATTTATACAATGTAAAATGCCATAGGCTTGTGCTAGTAACGTTAGCATGTTGTATTTGTGGGGAAAATGTGTCCAGATAAAGACAAGTGTTTGTCTGTGAATGCTGCGAGTTATAGTGAAGCTGATTTGTGTTCTTGTTTTTGAAACTGTCTCTATTAAGCCATGTTTAATGTGTGTTTAATGTGTGTTTTGAATCAACTAGTCTTTACCACACTTGACTTAAACCCCACTGCCAACCAGTGTTTTGGAGGTGTAACTGCAGAGTGACAGACACACCACTGCACAAGTATAAATGCTCACAACGGCGTAGGCTCTGCCGCACAAGACTATGACGAGTTAATCCACCGCTAAAAACTGTCCCCAACTAATGCACTATTTCCTCCTGTTTGTTTGATAAAAACTACAGTGACCAGCTGTTTAAGGAAATTACTGAGACTCTTTTAAATTTGAAAATATATGTTTGTGTTGTTAAAGATTTACATCTTAAATGAGAAGCAGTCGGCGTGGAGCTGAGAGCCAAGAAGGGAAAGGAAGTGAGAAAGAATTAAGAGATGCACTACATAGTTCTTAAGTTGGGATGTGTTCAAGAACAGTATACAATAACACGGAGTTGTACTTAAACAACTAAACTCATACTATACTTTATGAATGGAAGTCAGTGGCCTCCTGATCTGATCATCATTCATGTGAGCTCAGTCTGAGGAGCAGAAACAACATTTAGAGTTTTTAAAGGTCAAATTCAGTTGGTTTAGACTCTTAAAGCTTCATCATTCCACCTTAAACTGATTATTAAAGGGATGTTAAGGTGGAAATGAAGACTGAAAGTTGAACCCTGTATTTAGGGGCTCCGTGATGACTTGGTGTCTTTTCAGGTGCTGTGTTTTCTGGTCGTGGCGTTGCCATGACACCGTCCAGCCGCAGATAAACCCTCGGTCCAGACCATCCCCTTTGTGGCTGCTAATGTTGGGTAAACCGGAGGTAAATTATGACCCTGAGCAAACAGCCGCAGACAAGTGAATAGGAAGCTGCTGCTCCCAGAATGCAACAGCAGATTGATGGAGGTGGAGGCCGGCGGGTTGACGATGGAGGCGGCTGCATTCAGCCGGCTGATGGACGGCGACGTTCCTTCAGATTAAAACCTTCCTGAACAACAAGACGGCTGTGAGGAGACGGGAAGAGATTCATAACTACAGACAGGACAGAGAATACACTGTATGTGATCACGCTTAGTGTCTGTGTGCACAGACGTGATGAAGAGGAGGAAGAGGAGGAGGATGTGTTTACCGAGGCATCTTTCTTCAACCTGCAGCTTCTAAAACCAACAGACTGAAACTTTCTGCTGCTGCTGCACATTTAAAGTTTGTGTGTGAAACAAAAGTTCTTTATTCAGTTCATCCACATTAAGCTCCAATTAAATTCCACCAGTGACGTAAGATGCCACTCTGTGCATTTTAAGAAGTCGAAATCCTTTTCTAAATGAATTTGAAAGTTGTGAGGCAGTTTGAATACTATTTGGTACATTTTATGCAATTGCTTCTCTTAAAAAACATCTTATATCGTTCAGTTATTCCATAAATGAAAACCCTTCTGGGGCTCAGTCGTAAACTGTGGGGATAAACAATTAAAACCAACTTTATTCATTAATTAACCTTAAATGAGCATCTTAATTGAAACATTTAGGTCCTTCAAGAAGATGCAGTTAACCGTAATGTTATTTTGTACATTTTTTAAAGGTTTCTACGCTCTAAAAATACTAATGATGATTTTTTAATTTAGGTGAAAGTTGTAATAATTGTAACATTTCAGGGATAATTATCCATTAACATGAACCAATTTGAATTGAAAGCCTTCAGATGATCCATTAAAGCTTTACTGTATATGTCATGCAGGTGAAGGTCACCTGATCCGCTACTCACCTGTAGAGAATGTTGAACACTCTGCAGACTAAAACACTGCAGAGGATATAAAATCTGTAAACTCTCACCTGTTCTCTGTTTCCTCCTCATTGGTCAAAGTGTCCTCATACAACAGTTCATGTGATATTTTACGAAGTAGAACCCCATGATCGATGTTATGTCCTAAACAACATGTTTCGGTGTCTTTGGGTTTAGGTCAGTAAAGTTACTGTGGTTAGGTTTAGGAAAAGAAACACGGTGAGGACACACCTGTCTCCTGGGGAAAAGTCCTGTGTTTTGTGACCCATTCACTACCCCAACCTGCCTTCAAACTGGACCACTCAGGACCACCTTCTTTAATCCCATCAGCCCATTGGTTACGTGATTGCAGCCTTCCAAAGTACATGCGTTATGCACAAATGATTGGTTCATGATTACGTGGATGCAGAAGAACAGTGTGGGTTAGTTGATGGTGGAAATTCAGAAATTCACAGGTTGAAGTCGACGCAAAATAAATGCAACATTTGACATTTTTGGTGTTTGTTGTTTTGAGCAGACAAATGAAACCACTAATGCATTCATCTCACACACACCTGAGTGCATTTTATAAAGGGTTAAAGTTATGCATGATTAAGGGTGCAGCTGCTTTGAGTGACAGGTTGTCTGCTGATGATGGAGTTCACATTTAACGCATTCAGAGCAAAATCATATTATTTATCCAGAAACACAACTTTGGGGTGAAGCCCCTTTAAATGATTGCTATCCCTTATAAAAACCCTTAAACTATGCAGATAATCACATTAAAATTCCTTAATAGAAACAGTATGATTGGCTAAAACTCAAAGATGAGAAAACAATAAAGTTTTTGAGGTTTTAAAAATACCTGAATCCTTAAACTGACAAGATAATCAATTAAACACTTGAATATATTTGAAGCTGCTTTTTTAATCTGCAAACTTAATGTGGAGCAACCTGCTGAATCTGCACCTTAAGAGAAAAATTAAACTCCTTTTATATAACGAATAAAGCTGACTCCCTCCACAACATTCGACATTTGTTTGGACCCAAAATATGTTTAAAATGTGGTGTCAAGCAGTACTGCATGTTTGTACTTCAGTGAGGCTATCCTGCATGTTCATATCATTTAGTGGACATTTATTAAAAATATATACTTTAAATAAGAGGATTTGTGCTGAAATATTCTCGATTATAGAGAATAAGATAATATTAATACGTTTTAAAAATAATAGCAACAATAAATAAACAAACAGCAGCTGTCAGAAACTGCAGTGAATACCCAGAATGCAAAGTGACCTCCAAACACACAGAGCTACCTGATCTACAGAGGTTATCTAAAACGTGTCAGGTAAACAACACTAACAGACAGTCAGTGTTTCTGCAGAGAGTCTGACACATCTGAGATACACACACACACACACACACACACACACACACACACACACACACAGAGGCCATATGGTTTGGAGTGCAATAACTTGAATTGGCTCCAACAAAGGAGTAATTGAGAAGGAGAGAAGGAGCTGTGAGTCTTGACTCGACAAAGCTGCGAAAACTCTCTTCTTTCAGTCTAATGAAGCTGTTGTCTGGGGGAGTGGTGGAGGGTGGAGGGTGGAGGTGGGGAGGCGGAGAGGATGGAGGTTGGGGGGGCGGAGGACAGAGGAGGCTGAGCGGCCCTGGACGTGATTTGTCATACAATCTGAATCTTTAGGAGGTCTGCAGCAGAGAGACCTCCTCTCCATATGTCTGCTTCGTTTGCATCTGAAAGCTGAAGGCTGAAGGGAGGGGGGGTGGAGGGGTGGGGGGGTCCTGCCTCTCTGCATCATCAGGTTTGAGGGTATTTGTGCTTCTTCAGCTGCAAAATGTCTCCTTCTTCTTCATCAGGCAAAATAAATCTGACTTTGTTTCAGTAAACACACAAAAATACTCAAGTATGACAAACCTAAATTACTGATAGAGAAAAAGAATAAAGTTTAGTTTCGCAGTTTTTAGATGAGCTGAAGATTTAAAGGGACAGTACATGAAAAAAGAAAGAAGGAAAAAAGGAAAAGAAGACAATGAAGGAAAGAGGAGAAGAAGAAAGGCAGACACAGAAAATAAAAAAGTAAAGCAGAAGCGTAAATAAAGAAAGTGAAAAGTGAGAAACTAAATCCTCTGAAACTCAGGATTTTTTTTTTTTTTTTTACCAAAAAACAGAAAAATAAATTTGATGTAAACATTAATCTCCATGGTAACCACTAACCCCACCTAATGCACAAATGCAAAATACTTTTCTTTTAGGTTAAATTATTTCACTTTATTTGTGAAGTGTTCCCATTTTGTACTTTGTCTTGCGTGAGCTGATTGGAACTTAAAGTCACTCTTGTTCTCTGCACCAATGATCAGTGTTGTGCATGTTCACAACAGCTGACTCAAAGTTCAGGGGCCGGTTGCAAAAAAAAAGCCTTAGGTTAAGATTTTCCTTAAAGTCCTAGTTAAGGTTTTCTTATAATAAAGTCAACTGCACAAAACACTCTTAAGTATTTCCCTTAAAATGTTCACTTAAGTATTTGTGGTTTTATTTTTATCTTGGTCTTAAACTTAAGGAATCCCTATTTTGTTGCACAAAAGACCTTAGCAACCAAAGCAAGATGAAAAAAAACTTACCTATGACTCTATCTTAACTGCATCATGACCAAGTTTATGGTAATAAATGAAAAAACTAATATGCCTCAAGAGGAGTATTCTGCGACCAGTAGAACCCGATGGTTTGGTGACAAAGGAAACCTTTTAAGGGATTGTGTGCAACTGTGTTAGTCCCTCAGCTAAGGAGAAATTGAGCCTTAAGTGTGTTTTGTGCAGCCGGTCCCAGGTCACAGATTAAATGACACGTTTGTAGTTCCCAATTTGAATTTTGAACTAAGTTCACAGTCCCAAAAAATGAATTTGTTTATGTTTATGTCTTCCTTTTTTTTTAAAAAACTGTGTGATCATCATTCACTCACAGATGTTTCCCATCACTGGTTGGATGCCTTAACTTGATATGTCATTTCAAATTCATGGCTGACATTTGGATTTGTTTTTTCAGAATCCGCTGGCACCATTTGCATAAAAACATGATAATTTTTTCAGATTGAATCGACCTGGTCTCACTCTGAAGTCGTCAAAAACCAGCGCTTGGTCAGTCAGACACTGACGAAAAAGCCATCCTTTCACATTGGTATGATACGCGGTGCCCGGCGGCATCAGGAGGGAACACTGCGGGACAACAACCAAAGTGAAGGTGGCAGAAGTCCAAGTACGGTGGGCAGGGGGAGTGGTGGATGGGTCCAACCATCACCGCCTTTCACCTGGGAGGCTGATGTTTACTTCCCATAAGACTGTAAAGCCACACCCTGTTCTTTTGTCCGAAACCCAACCACATTTGTCTGTTTGCAAACTGTTACCACGTGCGTTTGTTGTTGAAGGATTTGCGGTGTTGTACTGGTGTAGTACCTTTATTTTGAAAGAGACTGTATGTAAACTGTACATTTCCTGTGAAAACAGAGGTGTATTTTGAAAACAGACAATGCATGTAACAGGCTGAAGTTGACACGGCGTCCCAGAATGTCAACAACCAGCACACCCAGAGCGACCATGACCAAACGTCGACATGTGACGAGGTCAGAGTGAGAATGTGTTGTTGGAATCTGTAACTTACTGATTTGTTCATAAAACTCCATCAAATATTCATATGAACTGGCTTCAGTAGCGCACATAGCCGGGTGCTGTGAATACCTGAGTGTTGTGAACTGTCGTGAGAATGACACAAGTTCAAAACTGATGTGCTCAGTTCGCCACACAGTGCAAATATGGGCATGGTCAACGAATAGCGCTCTTTTAGTGTGGTGGCCACAAGCAGCATTCACTTTCATGTTGCAATCATTAAAGTCACATGTTTAATATGTTAGCATGTTGAAAAACATGTTTAGTAGATAGCCGTTGTTTTGTCAGTGAACCTTAGAATCTGTAATGGAGCCAAACTTTGTAACGTTACCTTTGTTAAGTGTTGCTGTTGTCCCTGGCTTCATATGAGTAGAGAAACTCTACACTAGCTGCTAGGCTAATTTATACAATGTAAAATGCCATAGACTTGTGCTAATAATGTTAGCATGTTGTATTTGTGGGGAAAATGTGTCCAGATAAAGACAAGTGTTTGTCTGTGAATGCTGCGAGTTATAGTGAAGCTGATTTGTGTTCTTGTGTTTGAAATGGTCTCTATTAAGCCATGTTTAATGTGTGTTTAATGTGTGTTTAATGTGTGTTTAATGTGTGTTTTGAATCAACTGAACTTTACAGCACTTCACAGAAACCCCGACACCAACTAGTGTTTTGGAGGTGTAACTGCAGAGCGCCACAGACACACACCACCACACAAAAATGCTAACAACGGCATAGGCCAGGTGTGTAGGCTATGGCGTGGGCTGCTAAAGGTCAGAAGTTCTTCTTTTGTTTTTGTCCATTATCAAACAGCTTCAGCACCTCCTTCTGTGTACCTAAAGTATTCTCATTTCCTGCTACTTTCTTCTGCTCTAGATCTCAGACAGAAATATTACAGTCCTTACTTCACTAGTTATTTGATAACTTTAGTTACTTTAAAGAATCAGATGATGAATACGAAATATAATCACATAACTAATGTAACTAACTAATGTAATATAACATGTGAAACTACCCAGCAGCATTTCAAGTAATTAAAACGAGCTCCACCTTTACCAGCTGCAACATTAAAGTGATGAATGCATGAATGCACGGGCCATTCTGCATAATGGGTCCTTTTGGTTCTTTATATTTTGATGCTAAAACATTTGCACTTTTACTAAAGCAAGGTTTTGAATGCAGGGCTTTTACTTGTAGCAGAGTATTTCTACACTGTGGTATTACTACTTTTACTCATATAAACATCTGAGTAGTTCCTCTGCCACTAACTGAGACCCTTCAAATGAACAACACATTCAGAGACAGCACGTAGCAGAACATCCTCCTCCTCACTGAGGGACAAAGAGTCAGTGTGTGGCTCTGTGGAGGCCTTCAGTGTCAGACCGTGGTGATGGTGATGATGATAGTGCAAGTGATGATGATGATGATGGGTATGATAGTGAAGATGATGATGATGCAGATGGAGGGTGGGGGGTGGGGGGTCCTGACACTGACACAGAGGTCGTGACCTGTTGGCTCTTTGCAGACATCTGTAGCTGCTGCACATTCCCTAATACCTCCCAGCGCCCAATCAGCTCTCTGGAAGAATGTGTGACCTGCACACCCCAGGCCACGCCCCCCTGTGACACACACACACACACACACACACACACACACACAAACAGATACACACACTCATCAACATGCATGGCCGTGGTCCTGGTCTGTATCTGACCTGTGAAGCTACAATAGAAGAAGACAGCAGCTATAGATCAGCTGCTGTCTTCTTCTTCTTTGTGCCTCCAACACACTGAGACACTAAAGAAGAAGAAGAAAACAGAGCGAGCAGGAACACGAGCAACTTCCTGTCACAGAAATTCATCCAAACACTGACAATAAGAAACACACTCAGACTCTGCTGCCCCCTGCTGCTGCTGCTGAAACAACCTGTCAAGTCACTGAAACAGCTCAAATACAAACAGAATTAGTGATAATAATATAATTAATACAAATATGTGTACTGCACATTTCACACACAGAATGCTGCTTAAAAATACAGTTCAATGGCATTAATATGACAGCAACAACAGGTTGCTGGTTCCCGTACGGATCAAGTATGGAGCATGGACTGGCAGCCCCCTCACTCTGACATCTCTCCATTTAATGCATGTATACATCCTGTTTGTGCATGTGTGTGTATTTCAGGCCTGTGTGTGTATGACAACAGAGTGAAAAAAGTGCCCTTGGGTATTAATAAAGTTTATGCTCTTCTCCTAAAACGGAGAACATGAAGAGGAGAACACAGCATGAGCAGAATATGAAGACAGAGGGAACAAGTGAAAGCGCTCAGCTGAACTCTGTGGAGAAAAACAGAACCAACAGCGCCCTCTGCTGGACATCAGCAACAACACTGAAAGTTCTCTGCACTGTGTTGTCTCTGTGCCTGCTGTGCAGCTACAACTGAAAGCACTGCCTTTTCTACTAGTACCACTACTGGTGCTGCCACCATCAGGATCTTATTTGGCATCAGGCAACTTTATCAGTATATTCTAATCTACATACAATCAAATACAATATTATAACTCAACTCAACGTTATTTGTCTAACAACTTCTATACAAACATGCAGCCCAAAGTGCTTCACATGGCAAAATTAGAATGACACAAACAACTGAACATAAAGTTTTACAATACTAGAAAATTACAATGATGAGACAATAAATATTATAAACCAAACCAAACAAAACAGAATAAACTCACAAAAAAAGACGATTAAAAGTCCATAGAATAAAAAGAAAGTAAATAAATAAATAAAATACAGTAAAATAAAAAGGACACATGAGGTACATTTAAAATTAAAGCAGTGGAGGATCTTGGTGATCTGGCTGGAACATAAAATAATAAAAAAATCTCTGATAGACAGAGGGGCGAGGTCATTTAAAGATTTATAAACAAGTAAAAGAACCTTAAAATCAATTACAGGTACAGGTTACTTACATATAGAGTGCTTACAACACATAGTATGTAGGCTACAGGCTATTCACACATCATGGCAGCCAGAGTTTCACCAACCAAACATTTGCACGGTGTTGTAATGTTTATGTTTTATATAGTTTAATATTTTTAACCTTGATCTGATCTCTGTAATTTCTTATTTTATCTTTTACTCAAATATCTGTTTTCTGTCTCTGTGCTGCTGTGACAGCAGGATTTATCCTCAGGGATCAGTAAAGGGAGCTTATATTGGCGTTGGCGTTGCTGCCATCTACAAGAAACGCTTTAAAAATATCCACAATCTCCATACCTCCTGCTCAGTCCTTCGAACAAGTCACCCTCAAACTGCTTGGTCCCACTTCCCTGGTCATCGCCATCATCTACCGCCCTCCCAAACCAAACAACTCCTTCCTCTCAGACCTCGCCGAATTCCTCACCCAGCTATCCGCCGTATCCCCCTCAGTTCTCCTGCTGGGGGACTTCAATATCCACATCGATGATCCAAACTGCAAAAGGGCAATAACCCCCCAGGAACTGCTCCACTGCCTTCACTTCACCCAGCATGTCAACTTCCCCACCCACTGTCGCGGCCACATCCTGGACCTAGTCTGCTCCGCCGGTCTCACCCTCCACCAACTCTCCAGTACCAACCTCCACATCTCGGATCACCTGGCCATCACTGCGGACTTCAAGTCCCCCCTCCATCCCCCAAAACTCAAATGCATTATATCCTTCAGAAATATCAAGTCTATGTCCCCCTCTGCTTTCTCTGACTCACTGGCAAATACTCTGTCCACATTCATCACCACGCTGACCCCAAACCCCTCTGACCTGGTCACCCTCTACAACAACACACTGTCCCTCTGCCTCGGCAAACTGGCTCCCTTAAAAACCAAAACTGTCTCATTTACTCACTCATCTCCCTGGTACACTCCTGAACTCCGTCACATGAAAACCCGTAAGCGCCAGCTTGAAAGACGTTACAAGAAAACCAGTCTCACAGTCCATCTCCATGCCTATACAGACCACCTTTCAATCTACAAAGACGCCCTCACTGCCGCCCGTTCCAACTACTACTCACAACTCATTCACTCTGGCTCCAATAACCCCAAGACTCTCTTTTCCACTGTCAATAAACTCTTCAAACCCTGCGACAACACCCTCTCCTCCATCACAACTCACACATGCAACTCCTTCCTGGCATTTGTTCAATCAAAGATCGAAACCATCTACTCTCAACTCAGCAACCCCCTCCCCCCATCTCAGTCTCTCCGGCGCTCACCGCCTCCACCACCACTCAACCACTGTCACACGCCACCCCTGTCTCCCCCCTGGAACTCCTCCCCATCATCTCCAAGATGAAAAGCTCCACTTCCGTCCTGGACCACATACCATCCTCCATCATCAAAGTCTGCCTCCCAACTATCTCCCCACTCATCACTACCATCATTAACTCCTCCCTGACCTCTGGCTCTATCCCGAAATCCCTGAAACTGGCCGCAGTCACCCCCATCCTCAAAAAAACTCGGCCTGGACCCTGACGTCATCTCAAATTTCCGTCCCATCTCGAACCTTCCCTTTCTGTCAAAAATTCTGGAACGTGTTGTCGCCTCCCAAATCAAAACCCACCTCCGCTCTCATGAACTATATGAACCATTTCAATCCAGATTCCGCCCTCAACACAGTACCGAAACCACCCTCCTCAAAATCACTAACGACCTCCTCCTCCTCTCTGCCGACTCTGGCCACCTCAACATACTCATCCTCCTCGACCTCACTGCTGCCTTTGACACCATCAACCACACCGCTCTGCTGTCCCGCCTACAAACTTCCCTCAGCATCACTGGCTCTGCTCTCTCCTGGCTCAAATCATACCTCACGACAGACATCAGTTCATCCACGTCAACAACTGCACCTTTGCCACCGTCCCCCTGCTTCAAGGTGTCCCTCAGGGCTCTGTGCTTGGTCCTATCCTCTTCATCATCTACCTACTCCCCCGTGGTTCCATCATCCGTCGTCATGGTCTCCATTTCCACTGCTACGCTGATGACATCCAAATCTACATTTCCACAAAATCCATCACCCCGGCCACCCGCTCTGCCCTCACCAACTGTCTGATTGAACTCCAATCATGGCTGCAGGCCAACTTCCTCAAACTCAACTGTGACAAATCTGAAATAATATTCATCGGCCCAAAATCCTTCTCTACAGAACACAAAACTTCACCCTCAGCATTGACAACACCACCCTCTCTCCCTCCCCATTAATCCGCAACCTTGGTATCATCTTCGACAATAACCTCTCATTTGAACATCACATCAGCCGCCTCGCCCAAACTGCCTTCTTTCACCTTAGAAATATTGCCCGTCTCCGTCCATCACTCTCCTTCTCTGCCGCTGAAACTCTCATCCATGCTTTCATCACCTCAAGACTGGACTACTGCAACAGCATCCTCTACGGCTCATCATCCAAAGTCCTCAACAAACTTCAGTACATCCAAAACTCTGCTGCCCGCCTCCTCACCCACACCAGCGTCCGTGAACATATAACCCCTGTCCTGCAAAACCTACACTGGCTCCCTGTCCCGTACAGAATCAGTTTCAAGATCCTCCTCCTCACCCACAAAGCCCTCCACAGCCAGGCCCCCTCCTACCTCACGGACATGCTCCGCCACCACACTCCCTCCCGCAACCTTCGATCATCCGACAAAAACCTCCTCTCTCCTCCACACAGGACCAAGCACAGAACCTGGGGCGACAGAGCCTTCTCCATAGCCGCCCCCTCCCTCTGGAACACCCTCCCTATACACATCTGTGACTGTCCAAATCCATCCACCTTCAAATCACTCCTCAAAACCCACCTTTTCAAATCCTCTTTTAACCTTTAACATTAGCTTTTCGTTCTCGGTTCCTCATGTGCCGTCCTTTTCTTTGTTCTGCACTATGCTTTTGCACCTTGTTGTTTTATATTATCCTTGTCTTCTGTTTATCTCTTTGCACTTACGTGTATGTACTTCTTTTCTTTGGTTTTAAATGTAAAGCGTCTTTGAGAGCTGTAAAAGCGCTGTATAAATGAAATGTATTATTATATTATTCTTATTTTTAAGTAAGAATTAGTGGATTTTATTTATCAGGCTAATTCATCCATGTAGAGCTTTACAGTCATGTCTTATATCAGTGTGAAGAGTTTTATGTCCCGATGTAACATTTTATATTTAAAATAAAAAATACTACACATTCATGCTGAACAATATAGAAATACAACTGAGCTATAAAGCCACACTAAAGTAAATCAATAAATAAAACATTTGACGGAGAGGTCAGAGGTCGTTTCCTGTTTCCTGTGTGTCACATTTATATCGGTCCGTCGAACAACAACAACAACACATGTGAGTGAAGCTGCTGAAGAGTCGCGATGTTTTCTGGTTTAAAAGATAAAGTTGGGGACGTTTTGTTACCGGGAGATGAGTTCTCCTTCGAGACCGACGACGTCATCTCTCTAACGGATCACGCTAAACCGGAGAAGGTGGTGTGCGGCCCGGGTCTGAGGCGGAGCGGTGACCGGCTGGTGGTGTCTAAAAGCGGGGTCCTCCGACACAAACAGCCCAACATGTTCTGGATCGATTCACAACAGAGGAGGGTGAGATTTAACACACACGATGTTCACTGGAAGTAGTTTATCTTTAACATTAACCTCAAGTGTCTGTTTACTGGGGAATCTGTATTTAACTGTAGGTTCTACAACACGCAGAACTCCATTTAAAAAATTTGTAATTTAAGGTTTTTCTTGTCACCACACGGTCCTGCCTCACATGGCAGGACTTTTAGAATGAATTTTAATCATTATGGTACAGTAGTGATTACGGCTAAAAAATAATGCCATCAAGAGATGTATTGTCACACTAAAGTTAAACTTTATCATTAAGTTCCGCTGTTAATCCTCTCTCCGCCCGCTGAAGCCCGCCGCTCTTCACGGCAGCAAGCAGCGGGAATACTTTCTGAAAAGTTCGAAATACTTTCACCACTCGGTGAATCAGTTGTACCCCGAATTACTCAGAAGACCAAACTCATTTATTAGAGCTATTAACATTTGTTCTAAAAGTCAAGTGGTTTGAACCAACATTGGTTGAATTGTAAATTGCCTCATATTTGAATGGAGTTCAGCTTTCCCAGTAAAATGCTGTGGTAGCGCTAAATCTAAAAACTGAAGAGGTGTAAAGACTAAAGTGGACATTTTTGAGGATAGGTGTTGGAGCAGTGCATGCTGGGAGTTGAGTCTGTTCCTCTGTCCACAGTATGTCCCAGCTAAAGGAGAAACAGTCATCGGCATCGTGACGGCAAAATCAGGAGATGTCTTCAAGGTGGACTTTGGAGGCAGTGAGCAGGCGTCTCTGTCCTACCTGGCGTTTGAGGGAGCCACCAAGAGGAACCGACCCAACGTCCAGGTGAGACACTGAGAACAAGAAGACCAGGTAAGACACTGAGGACAGGTAGTCCAGGTGAGACACTGGTGTGTAACCCCTCCCTCTCTGTGTATCACCTGTGCAGGTGGGGGACCTGTTGTTCGCTCAGTTCATCATAGCCAATAAGGACATGGAGCCGGAGCTGGTGTGTATAGACAGCTCAGGACGAGCCAACGGGATGGGAGTGTTTGGAGCAGGAGGTCTGCTCTTTACAGTCTCTCTGGGACTCGTCAGAAGGTAAACAACCTCAGATGTTTGTGTATATGCTGTATATATACACACCTGAGACTCACCTGGTTGACCCCCTCCCTCCTCTGTCAGGCTGCTGGCCCCCCACAGTGAGATCCTGTCGGACCTGCAGCAGCTGTTCCCCTGTGAGCTGGTGGTCGGGATGAACGGTCGTCTGTGGGTGAAGTCCTCCAGCATTCAGCAGACGCTCATCATCTCCAACCTGCTGCAGAGCTGCGACACAATGACGGCCCAGCAGAGACAGCAGCTGTTCAGGAGGGTGGCACAGGGGGCGCTGTAGACCACATCAGACCACATCAGACCACATACCACTCCTGCAGCTCACCTGGTGCTGCAGGATGAAGCAGGTGAGCAGTGTTCAGGGGGATCAGATGTGTCTCTTACCGGAGGAAGTCCTGCAGCTGCTGGTTAAACAAACTGTTTGTTCTCCAGCTTAAAGGAACATTCCACTGAATTTTAAATCACAGCTGAAACATACAGGAAAATGTTGTGTTTTTAGAAACCAGCTGCAGTTTGACGCAGGCTCATGGACTGTACAGAGTTATTATTTTTGCAGCCAAATGTACTTTTACATGGTTTATATTTGTACTAAAAGTTCAGACTGATTTATTTGTATTTTTATGAAAATCAAAAATGCAATCAAACTATAAACTACAAAACAAACTGTTAATCGTGTCAGTCGTGTTTCTGAATTCTTTCCTCTGCAGTTAAATGATGAACCATCTGGACTGGAACACAGAGAGTGAAAATATCTCACTTGTGGTAAAATGTGTGTAAAACTCGTTCCCAGCATAGTGATTAATTCCTGTTCTTATTATGAAGTCAACATCTATTCATCCAGTGCCTTAGTACTAAGTGACGGGTAAACTCAACATACATGAAGGTGTTAGGGGTGGGGGAAAAAATCGATACAGCAGAATATCGCGAGATGTTTGTGTGGTAATATCGTATCATCACACAGTGCTATGTATTGATTTTTTTATTATATAAATTCTAAATATGACCAATACAAATTAAACTTTAGGTAGCCTACTAGAGTAATCTAATCATCTGCTTTTTCAGTCCATTAGATTCATGTTGCTGCTACAAAAAATGTGTGAAGTGAGATGAACAGACTGAAAACTTTATCTTAGATAGAGCACATGTTGACAAAGTTTTTCTTTTGGGACATAATTTATAGTTAAAATAAGGTAATAAATCACAATATATTTCATTGCAACCTGTTTAAAATAGCAATAGTATCGCATAGTGACAAAAGTATTGTGATATCGTATCGTGGATCCTCTGGTGATTCCCACCCCTGAAAGGTATTTTGTAATTCAACAGCTTTTTAAATAAAAAATATTATTTCTTTCCGATTTTAATCAATTTCGTTGACGTCTTTGATTAAGGATTCACATGGTGAAGGATTCATTTAATAAACTGCTGTGGAGACGAAACAATAAGCTGATCATCAACTCATTTGTCTCAGCTTCACAAATGTGTTTGCAAATGTTTTTATTATTTTGTAACAGCACACTGAACATCTGTGTCTTCAGCTGTTATTTGGGCAAAACAAGTATTTTGGATCTGTCAACCTGAGCTTCTGGAAGTAAAGTAAAGTAAAGTAAAGGAAAGGAAAGGAAAGGAAAGGTAAAGTTCCACTGATTGTCACACACCTGAATGTGTGAAATTTGTTCTCTGCATTTGACCCATCCCAAGGGAGCGGTGAGCAGCAGCGGTGCCGCGCTCGAGAATCATGTGGTGATCTAACCCCCCAATTCCAACCCCTGATGCTGAGTGCCAAGCAGGGTGGCAATGGGTCCCATTTTTATAGTCTTTGGTATGACCCAGTCGGGGATCGAACCCACGACCTCCCAGTCTCATGGCGGACACTCTACCACAAGGCCACTGAGCTGGTCTTTTTTTTTAATAACTTATTTTCAGACATTTCGTCAACCACATTTAATTAAAAAATAATCTACAGGAGAGTCCAGTGGCTTAGTGGGTACAGTAGGCGTGCCATATATGGGAACATGTTTGTCGCAGGGGGCTGCAGGTTCAAATCCAATATGTGGCCCTTTGCTGCGTGTCCTTTCATGCTGAGGCTATTCTATCTAATAAAGTTTAAAATATCTTAATAAAATAATAAGCTGCAGATTATTTGATAATAAAAATAATAATGAGTTGATACTAAATACAAACTGAATGTTGCATGAAGCTGCTGTGAAAATGAGTGCAGTCAAAACACTGAAGGACTTTTTCTCCATAAACATTTATTTTCAAATAGATTAAGAAAAAATAGATAATTTTTTTTACAACTTTTTATCTTTATATGACTTTTTATACAGTACTTTATGTGCATTTAGAAAAAACCACAAACGAACATCAGTTAATGAGGCAGCAGAGTGCCGGCGGCTCTGAGGGTCAAACAGGGGTCGAACAACACAAAGGATGCTGGGAGGAAAGACAAAGAGAAAGCAGAGAGAAGGAACTCAAAACAACCAGCTGAAAGCGGATCTAAACTCTAAATAAAATCTCAACACAGTTTGTTTTTAAGGTTTTTAGAAAATAAAAGTGCAAATGAAAGCTCGGAGTCATCGGAGCTGATTGTAACAGAAACCAGTTTGTTCTTAAAGTGAAAACAAACACTCCTCTCAGCTGATTTACATTCAGAGAGTTACCACAGACAGACAGACAGACAGGCAGGTGGAGGTACAGACACTCAGTCAGACAGACAGACAGGTGGAGGACTGCAGTAACTAACGGTAACGGTACTCTGAACTTGAACACATGCGAGGCGAGCGCAGAACTTTGGCAACACGTCAGGCTGAAGGTCGAGTGGCAGCTGGAAAATACGGCAGACATCTTGTTGGTGATGTCACAGTGCTGACTACAGCGGGGGAGGGGGCAGAGCCCGGAGGGGTCACATGACGTGTTTCTGGATGCCCGGGGTGAACTCCTTGGCGTTTGGGTTCAGACTGCTCGTCATCTGGAGGAGAGGAGAAGAAGAATGAAGACGAGTGAGACATCAACAACAACAGGTGTGTGTGCGTTTATCACTTTCTCTCAGTTCAGTGTGTGATATCAATCTTACAGCTGCATGTCATTTTATTCATAAAGGAACCACGCACCATATTTGTGAGGGGAAACTCCTGTTTTAATTCTATTTCTGCTGCAATAAAATGAACACATGCATGTCTGTATATCCCACGTGACATTAATAACAATGTTTGTTGTGAAACTGAATCGAAGACAGCTCATTAAAACAGCGTTCAGCCTTGAGGTGAGGTGGAGGCGTCGCTCTTCCTGCGTGATAATAATGTATCTTCCCAGAGTTTAATTCCTAGCTGCAGCTGCTGGGGAACGATAAGAAAAGAGACTCCAGATAAGAAAATGTCACGACCAAAGAAAGGTCAAAATGACCTCTTGGTGTCTCCTGTTGTCAGCTACAGTTAGTGTGTGTGATTTCAAACTGCTCTGAGAGTTGAGAAGAGAGACGGCCTCTTGTCAGACACATCTGCATCAAACTGAGGCGGCTCATAGACATACGGCGGGTTTGAATGTTTGTTTTTGTTACCGACTGTTATCTGCAGAAGATGTGAACTGATTGTAAAGTTTCCACAGCGTCACCATTTGATGTTTAGTACCACAGTTAGTTTAAAGGGACGGTTCATTCCATAATCAAAAATACATATTTTTCCTCTAACCTGTAGTGCTTTATTTATCAAGCTAGTTAAAACTCAATTTAGTTCATGGACCACACAGAGCCAGACTAGTAAAACCACTGCATAATAACCTATAAATAACATCTTTAAAGTATATCCTGAAAACGTTCGTCCATTTACAAAGCAATGATGAACAGCCTGTGATATCCTGGGAAAAATATGTGCAAATTCAACAACAGGTCTCAGTTTTCCACATTCAGTCAGTCCACTACTCACTGTCATTACATGTCCATTTTTAAAATAATTTTCCACTCCCACTAAAGTGGAAGCTATAAAAGAAGCAGGTTAAGCCATCCCCTGCTTCACAAACCATTTACAAATCTGCTTTGTAAACTGTTTGTGAGTGCCTCAGCAGCAGGGCTCCATCCATACTGCTTTAAGCTATGAGTCTGATACAGATTCTTTTGTACTGAAGCTGCTAGTTGACAATTTTGCCCCTGAAACCTGACACCTGTCAGCCTTCACATGTGCATCAATATTAGGTGTGCAAAGTCACCTAGAGGGCCAGATTGGACCCTTTGGCGGTCTGGTTCTGGCCTCCAAGCCGTATGTTTGACACCCCTGATTGTTTTGGTGTGAGTTGCAGAGTGTTGGAGATATCAGCCGTAGAGATGTCTGTCTTCTCTCCAATATAACAGAACTAGATGGCACTCACTCAGCTTGTGGGGCTCAAAGCTCTAAACAACTACATCTGAAAAACTCAACATCTATGTCTCTTTACTGAAATCGTGACCTGGTTACTGAAGATAATCCACAGACCTTGTTGTGAGCAGTTTCATGTAGGAACTATTTCTTTTTATCTAACTACACCAGCCAACTGTATCACCACGTAGAAGGAGGCGTGCATCTACTCATGGACCAGAGGCTCGTGCTTATGACAGTGCAAGATGTAAATATTAATGGCGTCCTCCTCAGGTGAGCTGTATTTTTAGTTGCATACTGCCAGCTCACCTGAGTTAGCGATCAGAACATTACTGTTGCTCACCACAGGCTGAGTGCCGTCTACATTAGTTCCATTTTACCGGAGAGAAGGCAGACATCTCTACGGCTGATACCTCCAACATTCAAAACAATGCAGCACTATGGGTGAAAGCAAAACTGTATTTTCATTTCACCTGCATGTTGTCAAACAGTGAATCAGAGGGAAACTGCTGAAAAGAAAACATCTTGGTCTCTTTGTTTGTGTCAGGCTGTGTGATCGATGTGTTGACTAATAACACTGTGATAGAGGGAGGAAAAAAAACATTGAAGCAAAGACAGTCATCACCAGCCGTGACACACACGGCCAAACAAAATGAAGTGTTGTTCCAAAGTGGTGAGGAAACGTGATGAGATGTGGTCCAGGTGATTCAGTACAACAATGACTCTGTCAGTTGACAAACAGCAGCAGATGTTGTGACATGTTTATCAGTCTCTTGTTGAGGTTCCTGTTGGTACATGTGATGTTTTGTTTATGTGCCGTGCGGAGCTGTTAACCCTGTCCAACCAGCACAGACCTGTTACTGTTTGTGCACTTTATTCGTTCCTGCTGTATTCTGATTGGTTGGTTTGTACTGGTGTATTGATACTGCAGAAAGAGAGTACTGAAACAGTTTCAATATCCAGTATGTATCAATAAATCGGTATTTTTGACAAAAGTAAAGGCTTGCTACAAAATGGGTTGTGCTGCAACTAACAGTTTTCATTGTCGTCTACTTTACAGATTAATGTCTCAGGAAACACTTGGGTAGTTGGGAAACGACAGCAGCTGATTGGCTGAAGCCGACTCTATGAACTCACCACGACATCGAAGTCTGCGTCTGCGTGGACGTCTCCGTCCAGAACCAGCAGGCTGATCTGCTCCTGCAGCTGACTGACCGACTGAGGGGGGAGGTCTCTGGACGGAATGAACCACTCCCACTGCTCCTCCTCCTCCAGCATCTCCTGGAAACAACGCTCGATGAACTCCTCCTCCCACAGCTCCTCCTCCACCTGCACACAAACACACACACAGAGTGAGTTTTAAAGGACCACGTCGCTGTTTTTACATGTTCGACACAGTCAGCACGTAAACACACACACACACACACACACAAAAAACAGTCGGCATAAATTTAAATCCAGTTACACACACAGATGTCGTTAACCAGACTTCTCCTCTGACACCCATCTCATTTATTTCTCTGAAAATAAAATGACTGAAACAATTAATCTATTGACAGAATCTACTCGTTGATTGACTGAAAATTAAACCGCGACTATTCTGATTATTCAGACTTTTATTTTTTTGTCTGTTTCATATCAAAGTAAACTGAGTCCTATTTGACCTGTTGGTCAGACCAAACAAAACATTTGAAGACTTTGGACTCTGAGAAACAGATTTTTACTGGACTAAGTGAAATGAAAAATAATTTTTTGTTGCAGCCACAGTTCTGACAATTCACTACAGATTTAGTAGAGTTACATGTTATGTTTTGCTCTCCATCGAATTTTCTACAACAGGAAAATCTACTTGTACAAACTAAATGCCTGCTTTAAGTTGTTATTTTATTGTTTGTTTATTTTCATTATTATATTAATCTGATTATTTTCTTAATTCATTGATTAAGATATTAAATATATAAAAAATAGAGTTGTTCTCATACTGTTTTTCCTTCCAGATTCCGATACCTGAATTTTTATTTATTTTATTTAACCCATAAATAACCAGGTAAGTCCCGTTGAGATCAACAGTCTCTTTTACAGGGGAGACCTGACCAAGACAGCAGCAAACTAAAAGTTACAGCCAAACAACCACACCATAAAAACATAAGAGACACGCAGTAACATGTAGAAATATTAGAACGCCTACGCACAATGACAAGAACCAAACAATTCATTCATCCTTGTACTTATAAGAGCTTTAAAAGGCAGAGACCAGTTCACAGTTTCAACTCTTTTTGAAGGTTATTCCAACTGAGAGGAGCAGAGCTTTCTCTCAGCTCCATCTGTGCACCAGGAACAGACAGCAAAACTAAGTCTTGAGGTCTCAGACTGTGGCTGCAATCAGGTCTCTGTTCAATCAAAGCACTTATGTACAAAAGGGAGTTTACCCAGTGTGGCTTTATAAATGAACAAATAGTGATTGAGCCTAGGAAAGGTCAAAGGTGGCCGATGAGCCCTGGAACAAAGCGTACAGTGATGAGTGAGGGCTTCACAGTTTGTAGCAAATCTGTAAACTTGCAATACAGCTGATACCAAGTACTGATCTGACACTTTTTGAGGCCAAATAAATAATAAACAATTCTACACTACTGACCCTGTATAGATGTGAAATGATTCCCATCACTGTTGTACAGCACAGCTCAGGATAACCCTAAAGTGGTGGGACTCTCTGGTGTAAAATGTTGTCAAACTTCTGACAACTATTTTATCCACGTGTAAAACTACTTAAGAGTTTATTTTTAAAACAATGACATGATATTGGACAAAAGCATAGAATCTCATACACGCTGTATCGGAGCCACTTCTAATTGTGGTATCGCAACAACTCTAAAAAACAAAAATGAAAAGTGCTTATCACAAAATCCCAGCGCCCAAAGAGATGTCATCAAGTCCTAAGCTCAAATGTTTTCAGTTCACAGTGATTAGAGATAAGAGAGGCTGCACATTTCTCAAATTTGAGACACTGGAAACATCTAATATTTGTAAGTTTTGTTTGAACAACTTGGACTATTTAAAAACTATTAGAATAGTTGCTAATTCATTTTAATCGACTCACTGTTACACCCCTAAAATCAGTGATGCAGTCACATTTTTCTCCTGTAGTGAAACAAAGAGTCGTGGCTGCCTGGAATCTAAAAATAAAAATGTACAACACTACAAAACTGTTAATTAGAGGTGATGATATAACGATATTAATGACGACAATGATGACATCGTCCTGAAGCTGCTCAACAGATGGCGCTCCCGCTGGTTTTGCTGGATTACAGAGACGTCCTCTGACTCACAGCTGGAAGCCCGGCGTTCAAAACAACCTCAGGTGGAAGAAATCAAACTGTGACCGTGAGTCAGTGCAACACAGAGAAGTGTGTCGGCTCCAGATATTAAAATTCTGTGACTGTGCGTTGGATCGTTTCAACACTTGGCTGGTTGAATCATCAGAACAAATTCTGAGACACTGAAGTGAAATCATCCTTCTTCACCTGGAGAAGTGGAAGAGTGTTGACGGTCTGAAAACATCACTGAGAGAAATGCTGAGGAGGTATATGCACGAAAATACACAAACCAGTTATGTGGGTCTTAATAATTAAACTTTATTATGGGATTAACTCCAAGCAGGTTTCAGTCTGTATTATGTGCACACTAGAACTGTTAGAAAATTATGCTGCCTAAGACAGCCAGTGTGCAGACTGGATAGATCGAGTATTAAATCCAGCAAGAAATTTTACTGCTACAGCCTTCAGCGCAAAAACACGGCTTCTCCATTGTGTTGAACGGTTAACACAAAATGAATCAGTCCCTTTGAACTCTACATGTCCTTGCAATTTTGTCCACTCACCACAATTTTTCCACAAAATTGACCAATCATCATGGTTTCCTGTGAGTTTTACCAATCACAGCAGTCCCCCACATAACATCACCAAACTCACTTCCTTGTTTCTACATGTCTCACATGTACCAACAAAAAATGCCGCTGATGTTCTGCACAACAGCAGGGGTAAACTCTTTTTCACCACTTGCAACGTGGAGGTGGAACCCAAACGAAACTCACCGACTGACAACAGATGAGACACATCACCATGACAGAGGCTGATGCATCAAGATTTATTCCAAGTGCTGAAAGAATCAAGGCCCAACAAGACTTTTCCATTAGACTCAGATTGTGAAAGAGATGTCTGTGAATTAGTGGACACATTTTTTTGGGTGTCACACACCTGCAAAATGACTCATTTCACTGTAAGGACTTGATCTATTCAGTCCAATAATATTTCCAAAGTCTAAAAGAGCTGCACAATTAAATCTTTTTATTCCCATTCAAGTAAGCAGAGAGCTAAACCAGAAATCAACACAGAAGCTAGAACACTTTTCTAACATGTGCTCTGGGTGAGCAACTCCTTTGGAATGAGTATGCGCCATCTTGGGGTCCAGTGTCTAGTTATTAATAAAATCGAAGGCTTGGCTGCCGTAAGTCTCAAGTGTATTTGCTCTGTGGAGCCCACAACACGGAGATGCAACTGAGCAACTTTTAAAGGAATGACTGGAGCCCCGCCTCCGACGCTGTATCCAGTTGTCTTTATAAATCCATGGGCAAAGTCTCAAATGTGTTTTTTATGGGCCCCGTGACACATAAGATCCAGGTCATTTTTAAGGAGGAGAAATCAACCTTTTTTGGTTTCATGTTCCACTGAGCGACTGTGAATAGAAGAAGAATAAACGGGACCCCCGCCTAGTTCAGTCTCAACGTGGTGTGCTCTGTTCTGCTTCAGTTTCCGAGTTGAAACATCTGTGCATTCAATACCCATACTACCACACTATATAATCTGCCAGAAAAAGATTTTTTTATATTTAACCCATTTTTAACCAGGTAAGTCCTGCTGAGATCAACAGTCTCTTTACAGGGGAGACCTGGCCGAGACAGCAGCATACAAAAACATTACAGCCATTTAGATTTAGTATGTCCCAATACATATTATGTCAAATGCAGTATGTTATAAATACCAGCATGTTTTACTACATCCAGTCTGATTTAGCAGTATGCAAGCCAGCATGCTTTACTGGCTATTCTGGCCCACATTCCTCTGACTGAGCCGCAAACAGGGGACAGATTGACAGCTGTGTGACAGCTGCCATAAGTCACAATGACAGCTGACAGCAAATTCAAGTAACTGATGTCCAGGTTAGTAATGACACAAATACTAATTGTGTAAAGGAACAAAATACTCATACAGCATACCACAACAAATTGACATAACTATGAAAATAATCATGATGGAGAGATGCATGTGTAATGTTACTGTGGTGACTATAACATGTTAGATCTAGCTTATATGCAGTTATAACTTCAAAGTTAAAACCACACACACTGCCAAGTAACAACAACAGCAGTTCACTCTGGGTTGACCTCCGTCTCTGGTGAGCTCAGTGAACAGCATTTTGTTTTGTCTCCAAGGAAACAAATATATGCGCATGAGGGTCAAAGTTCAGGGTGAAATGTTATGAGACAGCAGAATGTCCTGAATGCGTGCAAACTGCATTCAACAGCTGCAGATCCAGTATTGTGGATCCATGTTTCCTCAAGATTGTGTGCAACAAGCTTTTGGGTTTGTTTCCTCTTGTTTGGTGGGTGTGTCAGAGGTGTTACCCAATCAGTAGTGACTAAGGAACATAAACCAAATTCCAGTAGATCCTTATTATAGATACTCTTTTTGTTTTTGTGTCACACTGCTTTGGCAATGTACACATATGTCTCTCATGCCAATAGAGCCCCTTTGAGTTGAAATGAATCAGGCTACGCCCTATTAAAAAATAGCACCCTTGCATAACACAACAGGGTGGTGAACGCACCACCGTTTCCCTTTAAATAAACCGTTTGTCAGAGCTGAATTATACTTCTATTCATTTTACACGATGAGAAAATGTTTGTGTTATCTATTATGTCTTGTAACACATAAACAACACATTGCAGTTTCGGGGTGTATCTTCCCTTTAAACCTGAGCTCCAGGTGTGTTGTCTGGTCCTCACCTGCCTGTTGAACTCCTCCTCATTCTCCATCCACAGGTACTCAGCGAACGGGTCGTCCTCAGAGATGAACTGGCTGCTCAGGATGACCTCGTTGCTGATCGTCATGTTCGGGGAGACGTTGCTCAGACTCGGGTCTTTCATTTCACTGCTCACCACCGACACACACACGGTTTCGATCACTGCAGTCCGACCTTCAGCTCTACAGGGGGACACAGAGACACGACGTTAACCTCTAAACACCGAGCAGTTGGTCCGTTATGTCAACGGTCAGGGTCGCTGTGATGGCCGCTGTCTGACAGACAATAGCAGCCTGCTAGCGACTGTCGCCGTTTTTACAGTGAACGCACCAGAATAAGCGAGTTACACGAACAGAAACATGTTGACACAAACATTCAGTGGCTTCACAGTGATGTAAGAAAACAAAGTGGTGTGTTTTCATTGTCGAAATACCTGATAACAAGGTTTATTCGACGGCAGCGGAGCCAACGGTCAACTCTCTGTCGAACTCTTCTGTAACTGTAATGGCCGCGCTGCTTCTGTTTGTTTACATCGCCGACGTCACTTCGTGCTCGCTTGTGATTCGATAAACCACTGTGCTGCCTTCAAGTGCAACATGGCCTGTTAAAACCAAACGGTATGAAAAGTCGGAAAGTAGGCTTCTTTTTGTGACATTCTTTCGGTTAATGACATGATTTAATTCAAATTAATGCCATAAACAGAGCTGGAAGAGGTTCCCATAATAAACTATGTAAAAATAAAAAAGTATATCATTAAAATGTACTTAAAACATTAAAGGTATCAGTACTCAGTGGCTTATACTGTTATGTAACATATACAACACTGATATATTGACACACAAGCAGTAGATTTACTACAGTATACACTGTTCTACAGTTTTATTAAATACGTTGTTTTGTATCTAAAATCAAAATCTGCAAAAATAACTACAGCTGTAAAATAAATGTAGTGCAGGAAAAGGTTCACGTATAATTGGCATGAAACAGAAATACTCAAGTAAAGTACAAGTACCTCAATTGTATTAAGAAGATAAGGATTCATACTGTTACAGGATTTATCTATAATTTTACAAAACAGGGCTGCACAGTGAAATGTAGGTTGTGACCCCGTCATGCACACACATAGAGCATCTCAACAAATATTTAATTTAGGGTAGAGTAAAATGGTATGTACTGTTAGTTATATACAAATTCTTACATTGTATACCCTCATAAACCAAGAGAGACTTTAGCTTTGTGGGAATGAGACAAAAGATAGTGTGCTAAACCAGCATAAAAGAACCTTCCATGTCATTTATTAATGATATAAAGTTAATCTATATACAGTACAGGCCAAAAGTTTGGACACACCTTCTCATTCAATGCGTTTTCTTTATTTTCATGACTATTTACATTGTAGATTCTCACTGAAGGCATCAAAACTATGAATGAACACATGTGGAGTTATGTACTTAATAAAAAAAGGTGAAATAACTGAAAACATGTTTTATATTCTAGTTTCTTCAAAATAGCCACCCTTTGCTCTGATTACTGCTTTGCACACTCTTGGCATTCTCTCCATGAGCTTCAAGAGGTAGTCACCTGAAATGGTTTCCACTTCACAGGTGTGCCTTATCAGGGTTAATTAGTGGAATTTCTTGCTTTATCAATGGGGTGGGGACCATCAGTTGTGTTGTGCAGAAGTCAGGTTAATACACAGCCGACAGCCCTATTGGACAACTGTTAAAATTCATATTATGGCAAGAACCAATCAGCTAACTAAAGAAAAACGAGTGGCCATCATTACTTTAAGAAATGAAGGTCAGTCAGTCCGGAAAATTGCAAAAACTTTAAATGTGTCCCCAAGTGGAGTCGCAAAAACCATCAAGCGCTACAACGAAACTGGCACACATGAGGACCGACCCAGGAAAGGAAGACCAAGAGTCACCTCTGCTTCTGAGGATAAGTTCATCCGAGTCACCAGCCTCAGAAATCGCAAGTTAACAGCAGCTCAGATCAGAGACCAGATGAATGCCACACAGAGTTCTAGCAGCAGACCCATCTCTAGAACAACTGTTAAGAGGAGACTGCGCGAATCAGGCCTTCATGGTCAAATAGCTGCTAGGAAACCACTGCTAAGGAGAGGCAACAAGCAGAAGAGATTTGTTTGGGCCAAGAAACACAAGGAATGGACATTAGACCAGTGGAAATCTGTGCTTTGGTCTGATGAGTCCAAATTTGAGATCTTTGGTTCCAACCGCCGTGTCTTTGTGAGACGCAGAAAAGGTGAACGGATGGATTCCACATGCCTGGTTCCCACTGTGAAGCATGGAGGAGGAGGTGTGATGGTGTGGGGGTGTTTTGCTGGTGACACTGTTGGGGATTTATTCAAAATTGAAGGCACACTGAACCAGCATGGCTATCACAGCATCCTGCAGCGACATGCCATCCCATCCGGTTTGCGTTTAGTTGGACGATCATTTATTTTTCAACAGGACAATGACCCCAAACACACCTCCAGGCTGTGTAAGGGCTATTTGACCAAGAAGGAGAGTGATGGAGTGCTGCGGCAGATGACCTGGCCTCCACAGTCACCGGACCTGAACCCAATCGAGATGGTTTGGGGTGAGCTGGACCGCAGAGTGAAGGCAAAGGGGCCAACAAGTGCTAAACACCTCTGGGAACTCCTTCAAGATTGTTGGAAAACCATTTCAGGTGACTACCTCTTGAAGCTCATGGAGAGAATGCCAAGAGTGTGCAAAGCAGTAATCAGAGCAAAGGGTGGCTATTTTGAAGAAACTAGAATATAAAACCTGTTTTCAGTTATTTCACCTTTTTTTGTTAAGTACATAACTCCACATGTGTTCATTCATAGTTTTGATGCCTTCAGTGAGAATCTACAATGTAAATAGTCATGAAAATAAAGAAAACGCATTGAATGAGAAGGTGTGTCCAAACTTTTGGCCTGTACTGTACATAGATTAGAATCAGCTTTAGTGGCCTGTGGGATAAGACAGGCTATGCAAAAATGCAATGCCTCTATCTAGAGCCAGTGTTTGATTTGTTCATTCTGGGCTACTGTAGAGACACAGTGATGCAACATGGAGGACCCCATGGACATGGACCTGCCCCTGATGTAGCTGTAAGCAATTAATTCTAAGGTAATGAAAACACAACAATTCTTATTTTCAGGTTGTTCAGGTGATTATACACCAAAGAAAACATACGTATTATTATATAATATTCCACATGTGCCAATATATTCCCCTAAATCCTGCACACTGAACGTTGAAGAGCATTCAGCTCCAGGTTTTTCTGACAACACCAATTCGTAATATTTATAAATATTGTAAATGACTATCTCATAAGTTTGAAGTTTGGCACAAAAGGTTTGCCTAAGTGTTTCATAGTTTTTGCTTATCATTATTATTATTACTCATTTATTTCATTCAACTTTCAATTTAATTTTCATGGTGATAAAGGGTTGCTTTAATAATAATATTGACCGCTGAGACCTTTTGTTCAGTTTCCGAAATTCCGCAAGTACCATTGACGCATCACTGTAGTCTCGAACGCGAGCTTTTGTTGATTTTTGTTGTTTTGTTAAACATAGCACAAAATATCTATATTCAGCTGCTTCCTACCTGAACTTGGCATCGTTTATGTTTTTTTACTTGATTCACAGTTACAAGTAAAACAGACAAAAATAAAAAATAAAATAACTTACCAAAACATCGCGATACTTCAGCCTTTACATCCCGTGCTTCAGTTAGTGCTAGCAGGCTCACTTAGCTTCCAACTACGCATGAGGAAAAGCCAAGGTAAGTGTTCACATTCACTTATATGAAATGCATTATACACACTAGCAGATAGTACACGGCTTTATGTTAAATTTGCAAACCAACATAATCGAACTGAAGCTTTAAACCACGTTAGCTAACGATTAGCATTAGCATGTAGGGGAACGGAAATCCTATCAGTACTGGATGTACCCTGAAGGTAGCGTTGGTTGTGTGGCGCGGCCTCCAGTGTAACGTGTCTAATACCGTAATTATCGGTTTTATTAGTTGTTCTGTCAATGTATACTTTAATTTATAAGTGGGTCTGTATGAAACGACACCATAGAAGTCTGTTTGAGCTCTGAAACTATAAACTTGAGCAGAATATTGGCGAGCAAGTACTGTTAGCTTAGCTGCTAGCATAACACAAGTCTCTTATCTCTGCTGACCTCCATTCAAAACATGTGGTACACATTTGCACATAACTGATTCAGAAGTTAGCTTATCTGATCAGTGTCACTATGGAAATATCAGTGGTGAAATGTAACCAAGTACATTTACTCTAGTACAAATGCGTAGTACTCTACATTTATACACGTCTACTCCATTACATCTGAGAGGTAACTTGTACTTTTCTTTGTTGTGTCTGTCAGCTGTAACGTTAGTTGCTTCTCAGATTATAGTTTTCCGTTCCCTCCCTGTCCCGTGAAAACCATGTATCCTCAGATGTGTCGATTTTGAGTGTGTGTGATAAACTGGAGTGTATTGAGAAAGGTCTGGGCTGCACAGTAAATCAAAGCGCAATGTGCAATATTCAAATCTCAGGAGATGCAGTATTATGACGGGTAAAATTCGTCACAACAAACCATCATTAATTAAGATTTGTGGTGTGACAGAGATGCCCCAGCCTTCAAATCATATTCCAGACCTAAGGGAGCATGCTTGTTGAGTCCAGACCCCAGTAAATAACCACATCATCATCACTGTATATTTGTTCCAGAGAAAATGAAATGCAAAAATGATCATTCCTGCTAAAATCGCAACTCTTGTATCAACTGCAGTATCTGTCAAAATACTCTCAATATGACTGTTTTGAATAATGTGCAGCCCTGTTCTTAAGCTAAATAAACTATTTACATATCCTTTTGGATCAACTGGGAAATGCATCGTCACCAAGCTGAAAACAGGGCTGTTTTTCTGACACCATGAAAAGTTGACTTTTGAGAGATGCATAGTTATCACAGGGCAGGGACGCAACAAACATGATGATCTTGAAGGCTATCATTCATCGCTTTAGCTCAAACTATCCAACAGGATGTAAAGGAGTTACAATAAGCACAACCTTAAACACCCACGGAAGTAAAATGCAACATACACATTAATGTAGCTGTAAAATTAATCATAAAACACAGACATGGAACATTTTCCTGCACCGTAATACTTTTGCTTTTCATACATTAAGTACATTTTGCGAGTATATACTTTAATTACATTTTGAATGCAGGACTGTAGTGGAGTATTCTCACAATGCGGTATTTGTACTTTTACTGAAGTAAAGGATCTGAATACTTCTCCCATTACTGGAAAATACTCATTGTAGCTGGTTCACCATCATTTCTTATGAAGACTTGAAGGTTTAATACAAGGTAATGTTAAAATTGTTTTGGTCCTGTTCTCTTCTTTCACTGTAATTGGACATATTTATTCTTTTACTCTTATAAGAGACCTTACCAAAACTGATTCATTTAGAGGCTTATTTTATTAATCGCATCTCTCTTTGATATTTTACACCGGTTCTCAGAGTTTCTCCTTTTTCAGTGAGGATGTTTCCATCACACTCTGTCCACATCATTTTCTCCCTCCTGGTCTGGGGTGAATTTTCAGTCTTTATTGCTTGTTCTGTCGCCTTCTTTATTGCCTCTTGTGTCCCAGTTATCCCAGTTTACATCTGCTCAGGTGACTGTTAATGAATCACAGTCATTTTCTTCCATTTGCTGTACATGCTCAGTGTCTCTCCACTGGCTTCTGTGTTCTTAGTAGAGGCAGCATTTGAAGGGTGTCTCTACCTCATTGTGTTTCAGCAGAAATAAGACATTCTCCAGAGAAGAGGAGTTCCCCTTCACTTTGATCAAGTTTACTCTTTGCACAAGACATTGACTGACATTAACTTTCCACAATCCTTAGAAAACAATCACGATTTTGCTGCCTGCTTCGTTCTTTATCTTGACTTGCCTGTACTAAAACATTTTGAAGCCAGACAGCCGCTCCACTTTGTGGTGTCATGTCTCAGAAGTCGCAGACAGATGGAGGTCAGAAGCATTTTGCTGTGGGGCGGGGGCTCCTGGCTGCTGCAGAGACCTTGAACTACAGCATGAGTGAACAGCGATCCAGCCGGCAGATGGGGGGCATGGCCTCAGGTATGGGGGTGGGTAGTGGTGGCATGGAAAGCCAAGATGGCAGCTCCCAGATGGCCCGGCGTGGCAGTGGCAACCATATTGGCAACACCATGAAGCTGTTTGCTAGTTTGGGGCTGTCACCATCTGACCTGGACGCTCTGGCTGAAATGCCTGAAGAGGACATCAGCGTGGAGACTTTGCCGCGCATCCTCATGCAGCTCAAGAGCCGCAAAGGTGACACAGGAGAGCGGAGGGTGGCGTCTTCCATGTCCTCTGATGCTGGGTTTAGAGGAGGAAGGGACAGCTGGGATGACGTGCCCATGGGGAGGATGGGCGCTCCTTCTCTGGGTCCGGGTTCAGCCCGGGCCCAGCCCTCTTCAGACTTCGGCTTCAGTTCACTGCAGGACGTCACTTCCAGCCGGAGCTACGGCTTAAATTACAGCAGCAGCAGTGGTGGGGGTGGGAGCAGAGAGAGGCCGTACTCTGAGCTGTCCCACCATGATTCCTACAGCGGGCTCAGCATGGGGCCGCCGGCGTCTGATCCCATCTTTATGCAGAGGAGGATGGGCTCCCCATCAAACGGAGTCCAAGACTTCTTGGGAGTCATGCCCCCCATGTTCCCCCATGTGTGCTCTCTTTGTGACTTTGACGTTCATTCCACCATGGTGAGTACGTCCAGCCTCCTTCTTCTTTTCCTCTCGGACTAACTTTAAATGTTTCAGTTCAGACACCTGAGCTCAGCTCAGGTCTTCTGTCCACTTCAGTCAGTGACAGGTGGTAATCATCCCTCATGTTCCCAGTGACTGGAGGTCCAGTTTGCATCATGTTATTTCCTTGTTTTAGACAACCTTATAGCATGTCTTAAATTTCTTACACATACACCTGAAGCTCTGCAGCATGGTACAGTCAAATTTAAGTTTCTTCAGTCATCATCTAAACGTCTTAAAGGAGTAGTCCACCCAGAATTCTCTTCTTGTCATTATCTGTTCACTCTTATGTCAGCATCCTCCAGCTAGACGATGCATTCACATTATGTATTACACATTTCTTCACCTTGAAATTCAACAAAAAAAAATTACCGTATAAACACTGACCATATATATACATGCTTCATGCCAGAAGCAGAGTTTAGTCTGGAAAGTATCTCCATGAGAGTCATTGCAATCCAGCCTGACACCTCTTGAACCAATCAGCTGCTGTTTACATGATGACATCCATCACCTTTATGCTCCTAAGCCTCAGTATCAGCTGTTAAACTGGTTGATCTGGATAAATAAAAAAAATGCTAAGACATACAAACATGACATAATCAAACCCTTCTGATCAGAAATAAGTAAGGATGGGGTTAAACAGCATTTTATCGAATCCCTTATTGAATCTTTTGAGGTAGTTTGTTGGAATAGAGACGTCTTAGTTAATAAATCTGTCCTCTTTATTTTCCTTAGTGTCAAATCTGAACCACAGAGACTCAACTGAGCTGAAAAGCTGTTTAGCAAATATCAACTCAATAAACCTGTGATATTTGTGCAGGACTCTTTTGATGTTAGCTGAAGGAAAACGGTTGCAGCTTTGCTATAGGACACAGAGGGCTGTATGTTGGCAAGAATCTGGCAGCACAATGCGTATTATGTATGATGAGAACTGAAAAATCAGAACTGCAGTTCTTTAAATGGCCACTTGAGGCTGACTTCAGAAACCAGTCAGTCCCCATAGACCCCCATGTTAAATTGCCCACGTTTTACAGCAGAAATAAACATGTTTACAGCCTGGTACAAAAATGTTTTTGGTCTCTGTAACTAATTTCAACATTCATGAAAACGACAGGCTCATCAACCCCCCTGGTCCTCCACAATGTCATTGTGCCCAAATATGGTTACTTCTGACTAAAAACAAACAAGATGGCGGCAGTCAAAGTGCCATGTATGACGTCATGGTAGCTATGTCCATTGTTCTTACAATCTATTATGATACAGACGTTAAGATTCAGTATATTTTAATATATCGAACCACTGTAAGCAAGGCGATGTATTTAATTTTTAAACTTATTTTGGGAAATCTTTCATAGTATAGAGATCACACCACCAGTGCATAACAAAAGTTAACTTTTTTAATCCAATCAGAAGAACAGTGGGCTCTGCATTTGTATTTAACCCAGTCCTTGTAACATCAAAGCACTACTTTTTGTGCAGCCAGAGCTAAGGAATTAACATTAGCCTATTTCAGTAAACAAATATAAAAGTGCTTGCAGAATTTTTTAGATAAACAAATGAAGAAAAAAACTCAGTAGCGTTTTTGAGAACTGGTGCAGCATCACAAAACTTAATATCGTGATACTCAAGTGTGTTAATAGTTTCTTACATGCGTGTTCAGTCAGTCTTGTTAACAGCTGGTGTCTGTTTGTGTCAGCAGTTTATTTGCAGACGTCTGTAGAGTCAGACAGAGAAGATCATTAATGAAAGATTCAATAAGGGATTCATTGATTGTGGAGTTTTATGAATCTGGGTGTTTTACCAACTTTAAACCGGATCCAAAATGGAGCCAGCCATCAGAACCCATTTCTAGAAATATGCTATCATTGGCTAATGTTTGCAGCTGGCCTATTTCTTGAACTGACTCTAATTATCATCACCGTAATAATAATGTTTTACCCATTCTGCTTAGTTACAGTGGGATGGAAATAGTCACATTGCAGGAGTTGGAGACAAGACAGATGCACTGTGTCTTCATAAATCAGACCATTCACAAGATAACTGAATACCACTTTCTGAACATTTGTAATATTGCGACAGTCAGGACTTCAGTGTGACTGAAATATGAACTTAAAGACCCAGTGCTGTTTTAGGCTGAACCTCCTAGAGTTGACCAAAGCTTTAATATCTGGGTGAACTATTCCTTTAACGTAGGTTGACTGGGGGAGAAGCGGCTTGTTGAGCGTCAGTAACTCTGTGTTTGAATCTGTAGGAGTGGAACCAGCACATTAATGGACTTCGACATGCTGAAAACAGGCGTCTGCTGCTCGACATGTAAGTCACTGACACAGTTTCAACATCACAGAGAACTTTGTACCTTTTGGAGATGTAACATTAGTAAATGATATTTTCAGGTATCCAGAGTGGGACCCTGGTATGTCTTCAGGCAGAGGGTAAGAGACATTCACACTCACACTCACACTAACACTCTGAATATGGTTTTTAAACAGCCCTTGTAGTGATCAATGTAGTTGACAACAATGTGCTCAAGTTTAGCTCTTGTCCACCAGAGGAACTTACCTCAGGGTGTATGCATTGTTTCTGGTTTCCACTGTACATTAGTCTGCACATTTTGGAGGTCCTGAACCAAAACGTCAGCTTTGGTCAGAGGTAGGGGTGTAACAGTACGTGAGCTGCAACGACCAACTGATTAGTTGTCAACTATTAAATTAATCCCTGACTAATTTGATAACTGATAAATAAGTTTGTTCATTTTGTAAGAAAAAAAGAAAAGTCAAACATTTCTGATTGCAGTTCCTGAAGTGTGAATATTTTCTGGTTTGTTTTCTCGTCTGTGACCGGAAACTAAACATCTTTTGGTTGTGGACAAAACAAGACATTTGAGGATCATCTTCAACTTGGAGAGCAATCGGTCGTAATTTTTTTTTTTTTTTTTCCATTTTCTGACATTTAGTAGGCCAAACAACTAATTGATGAATCAAGAAAATAGTCAACTGATTGATCCACAGTGAAAGTAATTGTTGGTACACAAAATTCAAAGTTCACAGTTCTGTATGTCCTTGGATTTCATGTCATGGTTTGATACAATTTCGGTACAGCAGGGAAGACAGAAGCCCCTTTTACACTGCCAGATTTTCGGCGAATGTTGGGCCGTTTTGTCGGCAAGCTGCGAGCGTTTAGACACACAGAGCCGGATTGGCGAGTTGATCCGAGCCACCCAATTTTCCACCTCGTAGGGTAGACATATTGGTGGAACCCTTTTAGTTTAAACAGACCTAGGTGGCCTTCTGCAACAGGAGGGGCTGTTGATGACTTGTGGGAGGAGCTGTTGATGACGCCGCACGCCGGAAACAGCTGATAGCAGGAATTAGCGAGCAGCTAGTAGCACGAGGGAAACACAAACCTGACAGACACTGTAAAGATGAGCAACTGGGGAGACAAGGAATTGCGCGCCCTCCTTGTCCTCGCAAACGAAGAGGCCATTAACCGTCAGATGACGGGGACGGTGAAGAACGGGCCGACTTACGAGAGAATCACCGAAGGACTGACCAGCCGCGGCTTCCCTCCCACGTCACTGTTCACGTCACACGCTGAGCTACACGTTGTGTTACTTGCTCACGCCCCCCATTGCCCCGAAAAAGGCGCATTCTGTATAAACAAAAGTAGGTAGGCGGCATTTTGCTGCACTCCCCGATTTTGTTTTTATACTGCCAATGCTGAAAAAAGACTGACTGGGCTTTCCTGCAAATTTGCACAACTCCTGTTTAAAAAGGGCTAGAGAGAGATAGTCTGTGGAAAAAAATCAGACTCCTTCTTCTGCTCATAGTGCTTCTAATGACATTGCTTGAACCCATGGTGTCTGAACAAAAACAACCAACCAGAGCAGAGGAGTCATGAACACAGTTGTCAGTCATGTCAACCACTGCTAATAAACTGCAGTCAAACTGTCAAACTAGGCAACGCTGATCAGATGTGAGTCAAGATTTTGTAACAGCAATGCCTAAATCTCATCTCAAATTTTTTTAGAAACATTTTAGTGTACTGTTTAGCAGTAAAATGTTTGTGCCAACAATATAATGTAATGTAATGCTCCATCATTAGACTCTGACATGTTGAGAATCCCTGAACCACAGTTTGTGCTCTTTTATACAGAATAAAATGCACGTGAAGGTGCTTTGTAGTGGAGCTCAAGCATTTTGACTTTATTCTGTATTCTCTATGAGATAATGTTACTGTATGCTCGAGTGTGATTGTATATACGCAGTGATGAAGACTCAGTAGCATTAGTTATTACAGTACTTATGCATGGTGTGAATCTGCAGTTTGAGGTTGCCTGAACGCTCTGAGGAGAAGGACTTGCCTTCCAGTCTGTTCCCAGTTTGACACATTTATCAAATTAAAGCTATTTTAAAATCTATGGGTCAAAAACAACAAGAGCAAACACACACTTTCTGGTTTCTCTTTAAATCTCCTCAGTTGCTCTTCCTGAGGTTTCTATTGTTTTTCCTTATCCGCTGTGAGGGTCCTAAGGACAGAGGGATGTTGTATGCTGTAAAGCCCTGTGAGGCAAATTGTGATTTGTGATATTGGGCTTTATAAATAAAATTGATTGATTGTGGAAACACTTCAAACGTTATCAGACAAACCCAACTTCAGTTAGACATAAATTGTTGTCCATTGAGCTTGACTGACCGGGCTAAGTCAAGTAGCATGCTACAGCTTACTGAGAGCTAATAGTGTGCTGCCAAAACATTACAGGGAAAACTCATGCTACAGAAACTGAACATCCTTTATCGAATGGTTCGAGGCGAATACATGTACTGTTACACCCTCATCAGGACATAAAACCAAATCCAGGTATTTTGTGAGAAGATGGTTTGTATTACAGCAAAATAATGCAACAGGACGTGTATTCAGAGAAACAGTGTCGTTAATCTGTCAGTATTCAGATTCAGGTTATCTAATGTGTGTTTTTAGTTTTAGAAAACTTTTTTGTCCTTTTTTTTAAGAGGCGATTTGTGTCTCAACACGTAGTACAAGTAAGCATCATCTTGTGTCTCTGTTCCAGTGGCGGTCTATTGGACACCCCCAATATGTCTCCAGGACTGCTTGGACCTGCCCCGATGTCTTCATCTTCAACAGGAGGAGGGATGTCTTCCAGCTGGGGTAAGACACTGTGCAGAAATCACATTATTATCATTATCATTACAATCACAGAGCCTGATCGGGTCTAACTTCTCTTCACGTGTTGTGTTACAGTAATGTATCTATAACACTAGAAGTTGTGATGTTAATGTTATTGTCCGTGTGTGTGTGTGTGTGTGTGTGTGTGTGTGTGTGTCAGGAGGAGCTGCTGGTCTGTCAGGAAAGAAACAAAAGGGACAAAATAAGGTCAGTTTGTCCTCTTCTGTCATCACATTATAAACACACTTTAATCATGTAGTTATAAGTGATCTCAGGGATTCATGACGTTTCTTTAGAGCTCAGTAGTGTATTGGGCGTATTCAGGCTAAGACATGGTGTTTGGATGAAGAGTTGGGCTGGTGTGAGAATTTTCAATTTGATGTTAAGCCAAAGACCGAATGGTATACCAAATTTTATTAGGTCTCCCGCTTGACTCAGCAGCCTTTCCAGAGTGGAACATAATGACACTGTTTCCCTGCAGAAAACTACCATCAGAGCTGTCTGTCCACACTAATTCCTTTAAATATGCACTTCTGTTGTGTCATGCGAACAAACCACGTAGCTGTCAAACTGGAGACTTAACCACCACTGATAAATAAGCAGCTCATGTGCCGTCTTCCTACGTTTGTAACATTACTTTTTAAAACAGGAGAAATGTTTATATTGTAATTTTTACTGGGAAATCCGTACAGTATATCCAACAGCTTGTTGTTAGCGCCAGTCATTGACTTACCAAAAAATTTTGGTTTCCTGGCGATCTCCCTCCAGCCAGCTGACACCTTACATAGGTTTTGTAGTGAAATAAAGAGGCATCATATAGATAGTTCTTCATGTCAACTTCATGAATCAGCTGTTCCTTGTCCATTGCCGCGCTTTGAAAGCAGGCGACAGGATTAAATGGAACCACAGCGTCCCATGAGTGACTCAAATTCAGGTCAAACCGGGGCTTACAGCCAGTTAGGACAACTCCTTTGTCGGCTTAAATTCCAAAATGTCATATTAGCACAGTGTAAGTTTTCTTGAGAGGTGAACTCTGCCATGTCTCCTCTCATCAATGGAGGTTCGAATCATTAAATTTTTCTTGTTTTGGGGCCAAAATATTTCAAATGTAAATACTTCTACTGGTTTTTTTTTATCTCTGTTAAAATAGTTATTACTGACCAAAAGAAGAAAAGCATGAATACAACAGCTGATTCCAGACATTTCAGTGGTTTTGTATGTGGTGTAACATATTATCTGTTCTGCGGTGAAACTGAAGTGAAATGTTGTGTGTCCTCAGCTGAGAAGCAGAGTGGTGGTGGTGAAGTACGACAGGAAGCCTCTCAGCAACAAGACTCTGTTCGCCTTCACCGAGCCGTTCGGCTGCCTGAGGGAGCACCTGGTCCTCAAGAACAAGGTGGAGCTGCTGATTCAACCTCCGTCATCTTATTAAGTCAAACTTCATGTTCAGTGTTTGACCTCTTTGTCTCCATCAGGCCTTCTTAGAGATGAGCAGTCATGAGGAGGCTCAGGACATGGTGAACTACTACATAGATAACGAGGCGACTCTGTACGGCAAACCCCTCACCTTCTACCTGTCCCAGAGGCTGATGGTCATCGAGGTAACGGCAGCTGTCCTCACACTGTTACACAGTCTGACTGCTTCTGAACCTTCCTGAGACAGTTTTATTTTTGTTTGACTCTCAGAAAGCTGACCGGTCGTCGGACAGATCGATGGACAGACCTGTCAGGGATGTCAAAGGTCATGGCAGCCAGGTGGTTTTCTTCTCCAACCTGCCCAGAGAGGAAGAGAAGAAGAATGAGCTGCTGACCATCGCTGGGCGCTTCGGCATCGTGGAGAAACACCTCTTCTTATCCGACCAGGTAAATGGGGAGACATTCTGATCAGCTGGTTTGTGCTTTTTTTTTGGTCAACTGATGATGCAGAGATCTCAGAGGTAACAGTCTCAGCAAACGGCGACCTGCACCGAAATAGGTCAGTGTTAGCAGTGTGATGCCAACAGTTAATCCTGTCACTGTGTCTGTGTGGGCGTACCGTCACCAACTGTTCCCAGCATGGAGCTCACACTGCTGCAGCAGTCGTCACCTAGTGTCTCATAATAAAAATAAATGGAGCAACAGCAAGGCAAGGAGGCGCCGAGCGAAGCAACCAGATAGGATTTTACCCATCTAACAGGGCTCCAGACTAACTTTTTCCACTAGGAGCACCAGTGCTCCTTACTGAAAATTTTAGGAGCACCAGCACAAAATTTAGGAGCACTATCTATATTGACACAACATATTCATAATTTTGTCTATATAAACTGCATTACTGATAATTTAGCAATAAACACAGACAACCCTGCCTCTTAAATGATGTGTGCAGCGGCGCTTTTGCTCCATCATTGCATCTGTCCCTGCATAATTTATGCCTGATGCTGCTGTTGTGCTTAACCAGCATTTCATGTTTGAAGTGTGTGGTGGAGTCAGTGAATTTAGTTTTCCCCGCAAATTTCGGACCGCACTGAGAGCAGTACATGCAGGACATCACTTTCTTTTCTTTACAATATCTCAACCACATAAATTCAGTGAGCCATTCTTGTCGGAAATGATAAGGCTTTGGCTTTTTCAGTGCTGCGACGTCACCTGCTGACTCGTCCTCTGAACTATTGTCGTCGGAAGTTTGGGAAACTGGCACAGGACCGACAGGAGTTTCTGGATTATTTTTTCTTGTGAAAAACGAATCTATAGTTCTTAACATAGCGTCACTTTATGGTCAAACAACACAGCACTTTCTACTCGACACCGGCTCTGTGACCCCTCTCTGTCTAACCCCGTGCACAGTGGCACGTACTAAAACTGCTGCACGTTGCTATGGTTACTGGTGCCCCCCGCCCCCCGCCTCGCAGTGCGCATCCAGACACACATGACAGACAGACACACACACACACACACACACAGACACTCGCTTCCACTCCTCCATGAAATGCAATAATAAAAAAAAAAAAGAAAGAAAAAGGGGGAGAGGGGTGGATTTGTAAGTCGCGCTGGTGCTCCTAGTTAAAAAACTATGTCACATGGCCTCCAAAAAAGGTCGTAAAATGCGACCAATTAGGTGCAGTCTGGAGCCCTGTCTAACAAAAAAAGTAGAAGAGTCATGTTCACATGTGGGAGGTTGGGCGGTGATTACTTTATATGTTGAATAGATATTGACATCCAGATTTTGTACTCAAGTACTCTTTCCATCCCTACTCTGAATCTTCCTCCGTGTTTGTTTTGCAGGCGTTTGTCCAGCTGGGAACTCCAGAGGACGCAGAGATGCTGGTGAAATATTACAGCGTGAACCCGCTCACCATCAAAGGCAGATCCATTCGCCTCAACATCTGCACCAAGTACAAGACCCTCAAGTGAGTGCAGACGCCTTTTAGACCCTGAGTTACCACGACAGCAACACCCAAGATTATTGAGGGTTGGAAAAGATGTGGAAATAAATTAACCTGATAGCAGGTTTCAGCTCTCACCTGAAAACGCGGAGGACTAGAGTCAGAAAATGCTGCAGTGTGCAGTGACTAAATGTTAACAGATACAGGCTTAAAGCTAACTAACTGAATTCATGGCACCCCTAGAGCATTATGAGAGCTTAAGTTCCTGAATGTGCAGCATGGTGGTCACCAAAATCGAAGTAGAACAAGTTCTAAAATTATCTTTTTTAAATTTGCTCTATCAATATTTCAACATTTCAGGGACTCAGGATGTCTCATCAACATGTTTCTAATGTCACTGAAACACTGATAGTCTGTCGTTTCACATACTGATACTCTGTGTTAAAAACCTGTGGCACATAAAGAATCTGTCACTGAGCACGTGTCAATTTGTTTTCCGGATGTAGATTATAAATGGAAGCTTTGTATTTAAAGATCTGATCTAACACTTTTGTGTTTCAGTGTGAACCGGAAACAAGGTGGTGACAATCGAAGCCAGAGGGGCAGCGGAGCAAACACAGCCTCCTCCTCCGGTTCTGGAACCAGGGCTTCCTCCAACCCTCCCAGGAGCTCCTCGTCCAAATCCTCGTCCACCTCCAGAACCAGGGAGGAGAAGAAGAAAGAGGAGGAGACCAAACCAAAACCTGAGGAGAAACCTGAAGCAGAGGAGGAGGAGGTATCAGGAGTGATGGAGGGAGAGGATGGAGGGGAGGAGGATGGGGTTCAGGAGCAGGTAACCGATGGAGACGCAGAGGTGGAGGAGCAAGACGCAGAGGTGGAGGAGTCTGTGAAGGAAACAGGGGAGAAGTCTGAGGAGGTCCAACAGGAGGAGGTGAGAAAATACTGAACAGAAACATATAAACATGGAGAATCAAACTTTATTAGAGTCAACACATAAACAAACAAACGATGAGGTGATGACAGGAAAATTAGATTTAACGTTTAAGTTAACTTATAATTTTAAATGTAAAAGAAGAATTGCACATAGTGGATATTAATTAATTAAAACCGAAAAATAAATAGATTGCACTAAGGTGATGTCAGAAAGAAAGAAAATAGAAATTATTAAAGTAAAAAAAAAAAAAAAAGTTAAGTAAAAAATAGATAAATACATTGCACATAGGTAATAATGACAAAGAGAAACAAATAACATTTTTTAAAAATACAGTAAAAAATAAATAAATTGCATGGAGGTGATAAATGGAAAGAAAAAATATATTAGAAAAGTAAAAAAGAGAGAAATAAAGACATGGTAGGTGATAATGCGAAAGGAAAGTAAAAATTAAAAATAATATAAATAAATGAATAAAATACATATAGGTGATATTAATTAAAAAGAAAAAAATGAAATAAGTAGGTTATATTAAAGGTGATGTCAACTATAAATTTTAAAAACTAAAAAACGTACATAAATTTAAAAAAACATGCGCATAAGTGATGATAATTAAAATAAAAAATTACGTTTTTTTTTTAAGTAAGAAATAAAGAGCAAGAAGGTGATTTCAGAGAGAAAAATAATGTAAAAAAAAGGAAAGAATTTTTTTTTTTACAATACTTTGCTCATATGTGATATTAATTAGAAAGAAAAAAATAAGTTGTTCCAGTAATAATTTTCTAATGATTAAATGTAGAGAGCCTTTTTAAAACATTTATTAGAGAGAAAAAAGATTGTTTTAATAGAATTTTACTGATAAAATAATAAAATGAATAATACAATAATTAAAAGACAGCTGTCATGTTCCCCTGCACTTCTTGTCTGGCTCTCCCTGAAGACGGATTTGTTTTTTAATGCGATACACTAAGCTTATGAGCGTATACGTATGTATACAGGTTCCTCATGGTGATGACGTCACTGGTGACACACCTGGAGATGTGGACGGGGCTAAAGGTGAGGCTGAGCAGGAGGCGGAGTCAAAGGAACAGACAGAACCAACGGAAACCGAAGCTTCAGCAGAGGTACAGGAGAACAAAGAAGAACCGAGCGCAGAACCAGGGGAGAGTTCAGAGACGGTGGAGGACGATGTGCCTGGAGAGGTAGCACATGGCTTCATTTAAGTTTAATTACATGAAGACCTGGTTAAACCAACACCCTTACTCACATTTTAATTCAGTTCTTGGAGAGTAAGAATTAAATATGGACCTTGAGGTGAGAGTTTTGTCCAGGCTGTGAAAATCTGACAATGATGTTTTGTTTGTTGTTGTGTAGTTTGATCAGGACTTCCTGGAGAACATGGAGGACTTTGTGACGTTAGACGAACTGGCAGAGGACGATGATGAAGAAGACGGAGAGTCTGAAACCATCGGTACCTGATTATTTACTCCTGAACAGAATAAATTATTACTGAACTGAAACTGAACATTAAAGATATAGTAAATCTACAGACGTACGATGTCAACATGTTGGGTCAGTGGATAAAAAGCTCTTATGGAGTCAGGATGAAATTCTGAGAAGAAGTTGTTCCATGTGTTGAAATGAAACCTGAAACTAACGCTGATCCTCCCTCCTTTGGTTCTGTTTCTTCTTCTCTGCAGACAGTTCGAGGAAAGGGGTATGTATCACAGTTTATCACTGTTACGGCTCTTTTTTCATTTCCTTTGAATTTGCCTGGAAAAAAAACAACTTCCTCAGCACAAAGCCAAAAAAAACACAGTTTAAAGAACGTGTTGTCCTGGGCCTATAATTTGTTATTTCTATAACACAGAAAAAAGTCTGCAGTTCAGAGTGATTACCAAAAAAGAATCATTACCACTGAGATACTGTCAAAGTCTGTTAATGTGATGTGAAATTTTCATTTCTTCTCCATCAGGGTATGAGGGTGGTCAACATCGTTGGCTTCAGACGAGGCTACAACTTCATGAACGAGCTCCAGGCACTCGCCAAACCTTTTGGGAAAGTGGTCAAACACCTGGTGCTGGACTTAAGGCCTGAGGTACAGTGGATATTGTACTGCACTTTATTTTAGTTTATTAGAAATCACAGTGGCTCAGTCAGTGTGTCCTCTGGTTTTTGTTGTCTTCATGAACGTTATTTATCTATCTCTTCTTTATCTTGCTGTTGTTAAATGTGAAAGACTTCAAACTGTAAACCTGTTTCTGTATGTTTGTCTCTCCTCTTCCTGTTCAGGCGTACTTTCAGTTTGCCACAGAAGACGAAGCTCGAGCGATGGCCAAGTTCTACAACGGTAACATCCAGGCGTCGGTGTGCGGCCGACCTGTGAGGATCAGTCACTCCATGAGCTACCCGACCATCCAGGTGAACATCTCTGCTGTTACCTGAAAGTCTTAAAAAGTCTTCAATGCTGGATAGTTTTATATCTTCAGGTGTCTCAGTGGAAATCACTAAAAGTTGTTGATCTTTTTATTCTTGCTCTGTTTATCTACAGTTTGTCTTTGTCTTGATGCCTTTTCTTTGTGTTTTTCAGTGTGGCTCCAGCAGGGTGGTGTACATCGGGCAGATTCCCAGCAGTAAATACTCAGACGCCAACATCCTGAAACTGGCCGAGCCGTACGGGAAAGTCAAGAAGTATTTCCTCAACAGGCTCAAGAGAGAGGTAGAGAACCAGAGCCAGTACTAAACTTCTTAGTCCTGAAGGCACTTTACTGATGCAGAGATTTAAACTGTTTGTGTGTTCAGTGTTTAAACTGCTGTGTTTGTGTTTAGTGTTACAGAGATTTAAACTGAAGTGCTTGTGTGTTCATGGCTTCGGAGATTTAAACTGTCTGATGTGTTTGTGTGCTCAGTGTTTCATTGAGATGGAGAAAGCTGAGGATGCAGAGAAAATGGCTGAAGATTGCAAATTGAATCCCCCCAAATTCAATGGGAAACGTCTGACGGTCTACGTAAGCAGGAAATACAGACAGCTCAAACATGGGTGAGTTTCTTCTGTGGTAACTACTCACACTACTCTAAATGTCAGATCAGGTAATTTGAAATTTTTCAACATACTATACTGTGACCCATTTAAATCCAATTTTCTGGCATACTATACTGTGACTTTTTTCATAAATTTTTTTAACATACTATGACTTTTTCATTAAGTTTTTCAACATACATTAGTATGACTTTTTTCATATTTTTCAACATACTATACCATGATTTTTTTCATGAAAAATATTTTTTTCATGAAATACATTGACATGCTATATTATGACTTTTGTGACATCCTATACTATGACATTTTTCATTAAGAAGTCATAGTATAGTATGTCTAAATATTTGATTAAAAAAAAAAAAAAGTCATAGTAAGCCAAAATTGTCATGTTGAAAAATTTCATGACAAGAAGTCATAGTGTAGAATGTTGAAAAACATTCATGAAAAACGTCATAGTATGGTATGTCGAAACATTTAATTTAAAAAACAGTCATAGTATATAGTTTGTTGAAAAGTTTCATGAATAAAAAGTCATGGTATAGAATGTCAAAATAAAATCAGGAAAAAAGGTCATAGTATGTCGACAAATTTCACGTAAAAAAGTCATAGTATAGTATGCGAAAAATGTCATGGAAAAAGTCAAAGTATCGTATGTGGAAAAATTTCATGGAATAAAAGTCATAGTATAGAATGTGGAAAAATGTCATGGAAAAAAGTCATAGTATAGTATGTTGAAAAATTTCATGTGAAAAATGTCAGTATAGTATATCGAAAAATTTCATGAAAAAAAGTCCTGGTATAGAATCTTGAAAAATGTCATGAAAAGAAGTTATAGTACAGTATGTTGAAAAGTTTCACGCATAAAAGTCATAGTATAGTATGTCGAAAAAAAATCCTGGGAAAAGAGTCATAGTATAGTTTGTCAAAAAATTTCATGAAAAAAATAATAGTCATAGTATAGTATGTTGAAAAATTTCATGAAAAAGTCAGTATAGTATGTTGAAAAATGTCATGAAAAGAAGTTATAGTTTAGTATGACAGAAATTTTCATGAGAAAAGTCATAGTAGTCAAAAAATTTCATGAAAAAAAAAAAGTCATAGTATAGTATGTTGAAAATTTTCATGGTAAAAAAAAAAGTCATAGTATAGTATGTTGAAAAATTTCATGTGAAAAATGTAAGTATAGTATATCGAAAAATTTATAGTTATAGTACAGTATGTTGAAAAGTTTCAGGTATGAAAGTCATAGTATAGTATGTCGCAAAATTTCATGGAAAGAAAAGCCATAGTATAGTATGTTGAAAATTTTCATAGAAAAAGCCATAGTACGTCGAAAAATTTCATGAAAAAAAAAAAAAGTCATAGCATAGTATGTCGAAAAATTTCATAGAAAAAAGTTGTAGTATAGTATGTCGAAAAATTTCACGTGAAAATCATAGTATAGTTGAAAATTTCATTTAAAAAAATTCATGGAAAAAGTCATACTATAGTATGTTGAAAAACGTCATGGAAAAAAATCATAGTATAGTATGTTGAAAATTTTCATGGAAAAAAAGTCGTAGTATAGTATGTCAAAAAATTTCACGTGAAAGTCATAGTATAGTTGAAAATTTCATTTAAAAAAAGGTCATAGTATTGTATGTTGAAAAATCTCATGGGAAAAATGTCAGAGTATAGTATGTTGACATACTGTATAAGGACTTTTTGCAATGACATTTTTCAGCATACCAGTATAACATAATTTCTTCCATATCTTATTATCTTGTTCCCAAAATATATTTTCCATATTCTTTTTCTTAACTAAACGCTCTGTTGAAACTCTTCTCTGTGCAGACATCACTGTCCGGGCCCAGCCAAGAGAGAAAAAAGCAGCACACCACCAAAATCCTCCAAACATTCTGACGAACCTCCAGCCAAGAAATCCAAGGAGGAGAAGAAACCAGAGGAGGAGAAAGAGGAGAAAGAGGAGAAACTGGAGGAGAAACTGAAGGAGAAAGAGGAGAAACTGAAGGAGAAAGAGGAGAAACTGAAGGAGGAAGAGGAGGAGCAGGTAGAGGAGAAGAAGGAGGAAGAGCTGCACAGTAGCGATGAGAAGAGAGAAGAAAACTCCGCAGAGAAGATTCCGGAAGTTTCAGATCAGAACCAGAAGAGTTCCCAGGATGTGAGTCACAGTTTTATTAACACTGAAATTATTCGAGTTCTATAAACAACTCCGACCCAAAGGCAACTGTTTTGTGTTTGCAGGAGGAGCTGGAAGAGATGGAGACATCCACTAGTCAGAACGGACAGACCGAGGCCCCCCCACCTGCTGAAAACAAACCCACTGTGGCGTCTCTGCCGCTGCCCCCCCACGACCCCAACAACCCCATCGGTGAGAAAACAGGACAAAGACTCTGGGACGGAGCATTTATGTGTTCACTTCGATATTTATTAGGAAATAGAAAAGGACAGGAGAGCAAGAACACATTAAATTACAGACAGATAATCTGATTAATGGCATCATACATTTGTTTTATACATTTAACAGACTGTGCCACAGATGTAACACTTCAAAAACACTCAATTATTGATCAGTATTTAGTATCTGACATTAAACCCCATCAGCAGGTGATATTTCTTCCTCTGGAACAATAATCTCTCAGACATTTTTTTACAGCTAAAATACTTTGAAACACTCTCGGACCACATACTAAAGCCACACACGGTTTCTCTGAACTCAAGCAGGAATCGTGAATATAACCCCAGATATTGAAAACTGTGATAATAAAACAGAGACGCGCTTTAGTTTCAGCAGTGAAAATAAAAACTGTCATTCTATGTTTTTTCTCCAGGTGTTGAACATGTGAAGATGGGTTATTACTGCCGTGTCTGCTTCCTGTTTTACTCCAATGAAGAGATGGCAAAGAAAACACACTGCAGCAGCCAGGCGCACTACGACAAGCTGCAGGTGAGACATGGCTCCGCCCACTAACTACCACACCTGAGGCACATTTTAATGGAGACAGTTTGTCTGAGTGGAAACAAATACAGGTTAAAAACTAGTTATAGCTCACAGCTGACTGACTGAATCCATGTCAACCTCATACTTCCTGTTGACATCCCATAAAGCATTATGGGAACTGTAGTTCCAAAACTTAAAGCAGCGATTGTCTCTGAAACAGACATAAAACAGGAGTGACAAAGTTTATTTGCAGATGTATTTTTCACATTACACAAGACTCAACATATGTGATAGACCTCCAAAGCACCGACGCTCCTCTGTTCTTTCGTATACTGACATTTAATATGTGGTGAGACATGTGGACATACAGAATCTGCAAACTTAAATAATCTGATGTGACAAAAGAAAGTGACCGAATGTTTCCTGTTGTGTGTTTCAGAAATATCTGGAGAAGGAACAGGCCAAAGCAGAGAAGAAGAAAGGGAAGAAGACGACTGCGTAGATAACTAAACTCATTTCATCTAAGGAAGAGTGGAAGTGGGACTTTTGTAATTTTGTGTTTTAATTGTGGGTAGTTGTTCAGACTTAAAGTCGTCAGTAAACACAGATGTGTGAGCTCTCAGAGCTGTTGTCATGGTAAAGACACTGACTAAAAAGTTTCATCGGGGAATTGAAATTTGTCTGCTTCTCAAGTTGACCGAAAACAGTGGTTTCCAGCTGGTGGGGCGCAGGTCTGTTCTGAAAGGACCACAAGTGACTCGCATAATGTGTTAAAAAATTAAGTACAGTCAATTTCTATTTTGGAGTGCAGTTTCCTGACGTTTCTGGACAGCTACTTAACAGAGACAGCAATCTAGCTCCACCACACGCCAAACACAAGTATTATAATGAATATATTAAACTGTGTGGACCTGGAACTGATGACTGAGGAGGAATCTGGACCAGTTGGGAACCACTGAGCTAAAATGTCATGTAGAGTTAAATCTGTCTGAGTCCAACACTCAGATGTTCAGACGTCCATGTAAAGAGTCGTTGGTGTGTTTAGTAACGTTGATTAAGACCTCAAATATCCAGCTGTACAGATGCTGGAAGAAAAATAGCAACATGCACACCGAATCTTTTTGTTGTACCCTCTGAAGTGAACATTTGCTGCTTAACGTCATTTCCTTTGCTCATAGACTGATTCTAGACGGCATTTAATTTCATCATTGATTGTTTGATCCATAAAATGTAAAAATTTGTAAATCAATCTGAGTCATAGTCGTTTTAATCTTTTGTCTAACAAAATGAAACCAGCAAAAATTTGCATTTTAGATGCTGGAATTTATTCTAAGTATTAGTCGTTTAATGAATTCTCTGTTGATTGACTAAAAGTTTAAGTTTGAAACCAATTTAATATTTGGGTTTAGGGCATTTTTCACCATTTTGTAACCAAACAGTCACTAAAATAAAAAGATGAATCAGTGAAACATGAACAGGAGGAATGATTACATCACACACCAACAACTCTTTACATGGAACGTCTTTGATTAAAGGAAGAGTTTCAACATTTTTGGGAAATGCTCTTCTTCTACTCACACTGGCACACTGGGGGATGGATACACTGTTGGTTAGGGAAAAGGTCCGACACAGACTGGATTTTACTTTTCAATTTTTGTGTTTAGTTAGTTATAAACTTTAAATTTTACAAATGAACACCCTCACAGACAACAAACTTTGTGTTGAACTTTGTTTTCTGAATTTTTGTTGTTTATGTTTTGTAAAATAAACTAGTTTCCGAAAATATGAGTTGGTTGTTTTTAAGTGAAATCTCATTTTACAGTCCTTCAAAATAAAAATAAATGAACAAAACTTCTGGAATTACAAAGTAGCTGCTTCAGTGTATATTTTCACTTTCAGCTGACTAACAGGAATAACGTGTCCCCAGTGTTTCCATAGCAGGTTTCAAACCCTGCTGTAGTGTCCTTTAGCAAAACACTGAATCTTTTACAGAAAAACTAAATTAAAACAACTCTTAAAGAGCAAATGTTTGAGCAGGAACAGAAAGAAGAAAGATTTCTAGTTAAAATTGAAAACTAAGTACAAATCCATCCAAAGTGTAAATAAATCTGAATAATAAATGAGTTCAAGTGTTCATGTGTGTTCAGTCTGGTGTTTCTTGAGGTGTTGGTTCACCTTCAGGTGCTCAGCTCGCCCACGGATCTTTGCCCGTCTTCTCCTGGAAAACAACAAAAGAGGTTTCTGTCACCATCAGCATCATAAAACCAGCTGACAGGAGACATGAACACTCGCAGTCACTAGTAAAACTTATATCAGCGTTAATCACCTGGTACTTCCTGTAGTGCGTCAGGGTGCTGCAGTGCTGCACTTTGGCTTCGTCCTCGTCAGCGTAGATCAGCTGACACAAGTTACAGAAGTAACCGACGACCGGTCGGACAAACTCTGTGCCTGGAAGAATATTAAAAAAACAACACAGTGAGGGGACAGTGAACACAATTTTTCGACGTACCTTGATTGGCCCTGATCCAATCTCTACTAGACACTATTCTACAGTGTACACTACACACTGATAGTGATGGTGGTCAGATAAACTGTGTAAACAGTGCATTTTCTTACCAACAGGTTTGGTGGGTGTCTGCAGTTCTGCAGCGCCCCCTGCAGGTTCAGGCTGTTGTTGCACTTGGAGCGTTGCCTCTGAGTCCTGCAGCTGATCATCAGCAGCTTTCTAAAATCAGACCACAGATCATTAATGAGCAGAATGAATATGTATACAGTTTACTGCACATACAAACTGAACCACGTGCATGTCTGTAAGAATATCCAGGCTTTACAGCTCCTGCTCTACATCTGAATTTACACTCAGCAGCTGCAACATGCTGCAGGTCTTTAGATGTACCTTTTTGTCTTTACACTCTTCCGTCTCTGGAGTCTTCTCTGCTGATCCTTCTTTGTCATGGATCTCTAACTTTTCTTCCTCCTCCAGCTCCTGTCTTATCAGAGTCTCATCACTTGTGGGATCTGTCTTCTTCTCTGTCTTTTCAGGCACAGACTCGTTCTCATGAGTCCCTTTTCTTTTTAGTGTCTTGTTTCCTGAACGCGTTCTAGACAGAGACTCTTTTTCCGGAGCTTTTTTAGCAGTGGACTCCTCCTCAGCTGAGTCCTTCTTCTCTTCAGTCTTTTTTGACTCCTTTTCTGAAGTCTTTTTATTGGCTGACTCTTTCTCTGGTGTTGTCCTGGAGATCTTTTCTGACCCGTTTTTGACAGCTGAGTCCCTTTCTGGCTTCTTTTCTGGAGAACTTCTGGATGCAGACTCCTTTTCTGAAGATTTCTTATTGGCCACTTTGGACACCGACTCCTCTGGAGTCTTTCTAGACTTGGAATCTTTCTCTGGAGTCTTTTTAGATGTTGACTTTTTCTCTGGAGTCTTCCTCGAGGACTCCCTCCTCTCCTCAGACTCGTCCCTGTTATACCTCTCACTCCTCCTCTTCTCTTTGTCCATGGCCATCTGAACTGACCGCCTGTGAAGACAAGTTTGGGATTAATGCCCACAGAAATCTAACAGGTGAACAGAAGAACAAGTGATAGTTTGGCGAGTCTTACCCGTTGGACAGTTTCATGTATCTGTTGGAGATGTTGATGTAGATTTTGGAGCCATTGATGGTGAGAGATTTAGAGGACAGCTCATTCACAGCTCTCAGAGCCTCTGCAGAAGTCGACATCTCAATGAAACCCTGAAACACACAAACACTAAAGATGAAGAGATGCCATCAAGCTGAAAACATCCCTGAAGTCTCTACAGTGTCAAACACAAGTTAAGAAGTGCAGAGTCTAAATTATATTTCTAAATGCTTTAAAGTTCACAGCATGTCTTCACTTATAGAGGCTTTACCAACTTCACAAGTCACATGAATTAAAGGAAAACAGAGTCTATGACACAGTGATAGGGTTCATAGTTTTCCAGCTGGTGGCTGCTTCATTCTACTAAATTCAACTAAATGAAACAGTCATGTTTTCAGGTTTCATCTTTAGGACCCAGTGTGCAAGAACCAGAATGATAAAATGTTTGTATTAGAAGCGGGCATCGCAACAAACCCTCCTCGGTTTCTGACCTTTTGGCGTCCAGGGACTCGGAAATAGCGCACCGGCGTCCCAAAATCTTTCACCAACTTGAAGAAGTCGAGGTCACTGAAGTGAGTCTCCGGGAGGTGGTCGAAGTAAACCACTCGGTAGGACGAAGACTGCAAATAAACAAAATAAAGCATCAACAACATGTCTGACCAACAAAACATATTTTTATGGAGATTAATGTTTCCTCCTTACTTTGGGTTCATCTCTGACTTTTTCATCTGCAACAAACCAGAAGATTAAAATCAATCAGGAATGAATAAAACATTATTTAAGGATTAAATATTACACTTTATGATACAATGAATTTCATTTACATAGTACAGTACATTTCATTTTTCAAAGGTTTACCTTGGTCGTCAGACTGGTCTTCTCCCAGTTCATCTAGAGTGATGCAGTTCTCCAGGTCTACTGGGAAATCTCGTTCTTCCTGGAGACAACACACACAGGTCGGAGACTGGTGAGACCAGTATCTGATACTTTAACATCATCTGATATCAGTGATTTAATAATTTGGAGTCCAGACATTAGTGTTTTGACAAAGAAATGCAGGTTAGACACCGTGTCTCTCCGGTTCTTTGGATAGAAAACCTCTTAAAGCCCACCAGGTCATCGACTACTCGCTTTAGCTAGCCGTTTAGAACACTTACAAATATAAATGTTTAAACTTTATTTCAATGTGGACATGCTACACATCGTTAGCTTGGTTAGATTCTCCACAATTCAATTGCTAAGTTTATTTTACTGAAACCAGGAGCGCCAAAGTGTAACACATTCAGATTTACCTGCATGGTAAACAAAAAAGACAAAAAAGACAAAAAAAAAAAAAAAATAAAAAAATAAAAAAAATAAAAAAGTGCTGACTCCCTGCCTTTGAAATGCATAGGAATCACTAGAGGCCCCACAATATGATATCGTTACAATACTTGACTCATCATACAATTAATACAATGCTATTGATTTTAAATGTTTTGTGACGTGTGGAGTTTTACAACAACATACTGCAATATACTGTGATTTATTACCTTTATTTCAACTGCACATTATTTCCCCACATGAAAACTTTGTCAGCATCTGTTTTATCTTTTAAAATTAAAGTTTCCAGCCTTTTCATCTCACTTCAATCATTTTACTGCAGAAAATTGTATCTAGTGGACTAATAAAGGACTGATTTTTTTATTCCAGTGGGCTACCAAAATTTAATTTGTATTTGCAATATACTAAAAATAACGTAATAGGTTCATTCTCACTGCACGATGCGGAAATGCGGGACGGATTTGCGGAATATTCGCGCAGCGCTTTTCCTCGTTTAAACCACACAGACAGGTGCGGTACGGTCGCAGTGTGGAATTTCGCGTTGTTGTGTTCCAATTCCGCGCAGTGTGAACAGGTGTGGGTGAACATGGACGAGAGTAGCAGCAGCAGCGAGCTAGCAAGCTAACGTTTAACAAACGTCAACATCAACTTTATTTAGCACTTACCACTCTCACCGCAGCCACCAAGCTGGACAATGGACTGCCAGACGTTGTCCTTTAATTCATTGTTCATAAAATCATCCCGTCTTTTATCAAAAAGGACGGGGTGCTGTGAAATTATCAACCTTTCTCCCATACTGTTCTGTCTGACTGGATTTCGGACTCTCCTGGGTCTGCGCGACTATAAACAAACAATTTCATTGGCCCAGCTGTGTAGTTCCGCCGGCAAATTCCGCAGGGGTCACAGTCTGGGCGGAAACTTTTTTACCGCACGAAAGTTCCGCCCCGGTGTGCAAACTTCCATAAGAACCCATGAAATCAGCTTTTATATTTTTCCGCGAGAATAATCCGCGTGGATATTCGCCCTCAGTGAGAATGGACTTTTAGTCAGTAAGGGTCCGCAAATAAAAACAATTAGTTTCTTTCATAAAGTTGTGAATGGGTCTTAAGACGATAAGTAGGTGTTGTGTCGCTATACTGAGTGCTAGGGCAGCACAATTATGGCCAAAATGATAATCATGATTATTCTGATCAATGTTGAGATCCTGATTATTTTTTGATTTTAGGCACACAATATTTTTATTGCACTTTCAAATTTAAATACACAGAGCACTGCTTTCACTTTCATGTTGTGCTACATTCCTCCTAATTAACAAATCTTTGCATCAAAATAAGACCGAAAATAAGGTTATTTTTTTATCTGAATTCTGAGCATCTCCTATGGATGCGCATCTGCTGCTGTTATGTTGTTTTTTAAAACAACATTCACAGTGTTTTGACACGCTGCAGCGTCGCTGTCATGGATGTCTTGAGTTTATGTTGCACAAGGAAGGGGACCAACAGTAACGGTAACATTAGCAATATTATTCTTGTTGGCCTTCATGCATTCATTTGGTCGATTGGCCTCACACTACAGACCATATCTCTTTGTGACATCGGTCCCAGTTATAGGAGGTGAAGCCACAACAGTCGACTGAGCAGCCATTATTTTTAGTCTGCCCCTGTCATGTAGCCTGGGAGCTAATGCTAGCTGGCAGCACATACCAGAGCAGATGAATGAGTGTGCAGATAGTTGATAATTTTTTGTATTACTGTTACTGATATTATTGTTCTTTTCTTGAATCATGTGGTTCTGACAGTCCATAACCTGCACACATCACCATGTCTTTTATTACTCTATATCAAAGTACGATGTTTCATTTTTAAAAGAAGTGTGTGTGTTGTCTCTACCTTGTCCTCCTCCGGCTGAGTCTCCTCTGCTCCTCTGCTGGATTCCGACTCTTTCTCCTCCTTCTTCATGGATTCCTCCTGTCCCTCTCTTTCATTTATGGGTTTCTCCCTCTCCGTCTTCATGGATACCTCTTCTCCCTTTTTTTCATTTATAGGTTTCTCCTTCTCCATCTTCTCCTGCTTTATTTCTATCTCCTGATCACCAGCCTCTTCATTCTTCACTTTCACCTCATTATCTGAAACAGACATCAGAACAGCTGCTTAAAAATCGCTCTCTGTTTTTTCCCCCAGTTTTTTTTCCTCTTCCAGAGACAGTTTAGTTTTCATTTTTACCTTCTTCACGTGAGTCTGTATTCTCTGCAGGACAGTCGCTTCCCTCCACCTTGTCTTCTTCCTTGTTCTCCTCCTCCTCCTCTGCATCAGTGTCATCCAGAGTTTCCAGGTCTTCACCCTCCAGACTCTCTCCATCCTCTCCGATCACCTCCATCCCCTCGATGTCGCTTTCGTCTGCAGACGACCTGCGGGTGATCACAGTCACATTTTTTCACACTTTTCTTAAACACAGCAGGTTGTTTAAATGTTGTTTGACTGATACTAAAAACTCACTCTGCTTCCTCTCCAGGCTCTTCTTTTACTTCAGCTTTAGGTTTGATGTCTTTGACAGGCGCTGGATCAGGATCAGTCCTGGACTCAGAGTCTGGGGAGAGAAGACAATCATCAAAATATATTTATACATCCTGTTTTAATGATAAACACACATTTGGAGGCACAGTGATTGAGCGTGGGTTAGCTAGCTCACATTATTGCAGGATGATTCATGGGTAACGCTGGGTTTACACTGCACACAGAAGCGCTGTGAAGAGCTCCAATTTTCTGTGGAGCGCTGCCCACTTGCAAAATATAGTTTGTCGTCCAACCATTTTACCACAAAAAGACAATAATAATCGTTTCTCTGCTGTTCATCATGTTGTGTTTTCTTACCAGGTGTCTCAGTTTTCACTGGTGCCTCCAACTTTACTCTGGACCCGTTGCTGGATTTATCTCTGGATCTGGATCTGGATCTGGTGTTTTCCTCTTTAATGGATTTTTCTCTGGATTTAGACCTGGTTGTCATCTTTTCTTTGCTGGATTTATCTCTGGACCTGGATTTAGACCTGGACCTCCTCTCTCTGGAGTTTTCTTTAGATTTCTCTTTGGACCTGGATCTGGTTCTGGAGCTTTTCTCTTTGGTGGACTTTTCCCTGGATTTAGACCTGGTTCTGGTCCTCTTGTCTCTGCCGGATCTTTCTCTGGACCTGGACTTTGTTCTGGTCCTTTTCTCATCATTTTCTCTTGATCTGGACCTGGTCCTCTTGTCTCTGCTGGATTTCTCTCCCTCCTCCTCTCGGTCTTTACTGCTCCTCCTCCTCTTGGTCTCTGTTGTCTTGTCTTCCTTCTCTCGGCTCGAACTCCTTGACCTCTTGGTCGAACTTGTTTCCTCTTCGAATTTCTTTGCTGAAGTGACTCGCCTGCAGAAGAAGGAATATTACACATCGATCAATAATCTATGTATCAGAATCAGATGATAAAACAACCCATCAGGTCCGTCGTACTCACATGAGGCTCTTGTATTCTCCAGAGAAGGAAACCTGGATGACCTCATTGTTGATCCTCAGGTTTTTGGAGGAGTAATAATCCACCAGCTTCTGAGCATCAGGTGTATTTTTCATCTCTACAAACGCCTGAAAAATCAACACAACTGATGTTTCAATGTGGTGCTACAGTGAGGTACAAGTACTACACAAAGATCATACTGTCTTCAACAAAGGACTTGACTGTCTCCAGATGTAAAAATGTTCAGCTGTAAAATGTTTTCAGTGAACATGTTTAGTTGAATATTTTGTGCATCTTAAACTAAATCCTGATTGATTTAATGTATTGTAGATTTTAACAGAGTGTAAAAAAGTGTGAGTGTTTCCATGATTCTACACAACTAAAGCTCATGACAAACCGTAAAAACTAACAAACCATATAAAGATCATTTCCACCAACTTCCACCAAAGTTTTACGAGTGAGTAAAAATACTAGACATCACAATGAACCCGTGTACCAAAACAAATACTACCCAACAGCTTGTACCGTTTGTCATGGTGGTACCAGATTAAAAAAGGTATAGCTGGTGACTTATATGACAAAAAAAAATTGTCATATTTGCTGAAACTCACTATAATCTGAAAGAAGAACATGAGACTGACTGTGTGTGAAAAAATCATGTCCTTCCTCCTCTTCCTACTGTCTCTAAAGCCCAGTTCAGACCAATGATTCGCAATGAAACAAAACCGTTTTAGAAAAGTAGCAGCAGTACGAACTGGCCGGTCTGAGCTCAACTCAAGCCGGCTGATGGCGTCACCCGCAACTCAGCTGGTCAAATTGCCAGACGTTGGTTTTAGAAAGAGCTGGATCAATGCATCAGTACAAAACAGACAAAACAGAACCAGTTTGGTGTATCTCACCTTGGACGGCAGGAACAAAGTGTAGAGTGGCGAGCCGAAGCGTTTGATGATGCTTATCAGATCTGATTGGCTGTCCTCTCCTATTGGAGCTGGAGTGAAACTCACCACCCGAGAACTCTGAGAGGAGAAACAGATGACTTTATTTACTATTTACTGTGACTATTATTCACTACTCATACTTTATAATGAGTGTTATGTGCTTTCTATGCATCTCTTGGCTTATAGCTGAGTTTTATATGAAGAATTGTCTACTAAAATATGTTTATGCTAAATAAACACTTAAAAAAAGACAGTCATCAAGAGTTTGTAGGATGAAGTTTCAGAAATCGGGTCTTATTTTAATGGTGCAAGCACAAATTGCAAACAGTCTGGGTGAGGTGGAACAGAAATCCGCCTGTCATATTGCTTTAGAGTGAGCAGTGGGTGGATGAATATCTACCTGGAGAAAGTTAAAGGTCTTTGAGATCCTGAACTCCATCTGCTCTCCGTTCACAGTTGGAGGATAGTTTGTGTGGAACTTCACCAAGTCCTTCGCCTGATCGATGGAGCCCAGCTCCACAAATGCCTGCAGGGTTCACAACAGATTAATTTTTAACAACATAAATGTATTGCACACTGAAGTTATGCTGCACTGAGCTGCATGTTTGTCTGAAGGGGCTGATTCTTCCAGCTTTTATGTACAGCCTGCATGACGTTTAATTTTCATTTAAATCAACTTAAGTTTTTTTATCTATAACATTCTCCTCTGTTGAAATGTATCTTACATTTAGCTAACTTCCAGCGTTACACACATGACAGCAATGTTTATACTTAGACTATATTTAGACTGTGGAGAAGACAACATGTGAATGCGTAATCAAGTTTGTGTCATTAATTTATTTCATTTTCTATCCTAAAATGATCAAAGTTCACTGATTATTACGGCTGAAGAAGAACGGCTGCAGCTGTGACTAAAAAGCAAAGAGGAAAATCGTAAAAACAATTCTCTATTTTACATGTAAAATATACGCAATCATTCAAAAGTTTGGAATTACTGCACACAAAAAATATTATTTTCAAGCTACTGACAGATTTAGAACTGAAAGGGCAGAAAGAAACAAAAACCCCAGGTGAACAGGTGAATAAAAGCAGAAGAAATCAGGAGTTACTGGTAAAAGAAACTGGAAGCTTAGCATCAACATGTGTGCAAAATTAAACAGGAACAGGTTCCTACGTCAGCGTCAGGAGCACAATAATGCCTCTAACAAGCTGGAATTAACAGGGTTCCTCAAACCTCACAACAGTAACAGAGGTTAAGTCTCGGGACAGCACTGTTGGAATATCAGCTGAACGTACTGTGGACTGAGAAATTACAGTTTAAACCTCTTCAATCTGACCACTGAGTCGACTGCAGAGGGCCCAAAGGAAAACAGACAAACTACACCGCCACGCAAAGGCAAAAGACCTTTACTTTGTGGAAACTGGTGGGTTGTCTTTGCCATTACAATTAAAAATCTGGAGAAACTGAGGCAAATTCATGTGACATCACAAACATCCGCTTAGACAGCTTTGATTACCAACACATGAAGTTACTAGTTTTGGTATTGCAACTTGAAACTTTGAGGGCAGTGTAGTAATATTGTACAGTTTTGATTTAATTAAATACAAATATTAGTTTAGCCAAATAAGTCCATGTCCATCAAAGACAATCAAAGTGGTTAAAAAGAACAACTAAGAATTGATTGACATATTCATATTATAATAGTTTCATGATTTGTCACAAGATTCTAACTACTCTAGAGTAGTTTGAAATATATAGTTTAAATATCACAACTTTATAGTTTAAATATTATATATAGTTATAAATATCATACAGTATATTGTTTACTGTAATCAACAACAAAGTGAGAGATCAAATGGAAGTTAAAGTCTTTTGCATTTGCATGACAAATGTACATGTCTGCAGACAATGTAAAGACAGAGTACCTTAATGTCCAAATAAGGAACATTTTCATGTGGCTAAACACTTTCATTAAAAGTAGAAATACAGCTTTGTGGTTTGTATGCTGCTGCGGACAAGTATAGATAGTTTTCATCTGTCCACATTCGCTTGAAGTCATGACAGTTGACAATGCTGCAACCCAGCAGCACAGAAGATCTTCAAAATGGACACCCAAGATTAGCGTCACCAATTCAGTATTTGACCAAATGAGGAAATATGGCGTTCATGAGAATGGGACAGACGTTCACAAAACCATAATGCCTCTAGCCACGGCCGTCAGCAGACACCAAAAGAACTTGAAGGTCATTTTTCTAAGTTGTACAGTCTGGTGAGTTAAGGTCTTCTGCCTTTGTTGGGCAGAGCAATAATGAGAACCCAGCTGCACTGCTGTGGTTCAGTAATGACTGAGGATCACTGACGCTTTTCTGAACTGGAAAAGTTTTTTGAAATCCAAGTTCCACTGTGGGGACATCGACTAAAAGGAAGTTTAAATCACTTCATTCTTCTTTTGGACCAAAACATTTGATGTCTGAATTATACAGTTAAAACAGTTGTTATTGAAGGAAAGAGGAAACACATAAACAGAACAGCTGATTCTAGACTTTTACTGTATAATACTGTGTCACAGTCTTGTGCGAAAAAGAAACGAGGACTCACTAAAGATGGGAACATAAGGATCTTGACGACCTTCCCGAACGGTTCGGTCAGTTTCCTCAGGTACGCCTCGTCCACAGACTGAGCCGGAAACTTGACACACACCACTTTACTTTTGTCTGCAGTCTGACGGGAAACACACACAAAATATTTGTTACGTCAGGGTTTGTACAGGAGCAGATATGCTGAACTTTAATACTTTCCGACTTCTTTAATCTCTTTACCTTCTTCTCTACTTTTAAATTAGGCTGTGGCTCTGTTAAACACACAGAAAATAACACGTCAGTGCAGTAAAGAGGACAATAATATCATGACCAACAATAACAGAAAAATAAGGTGTCTTTACTATTAGAGCTCTGATTGGCTGTCTGCCGGGTGGGTTGTTCTTCATCTTTCTTCTTCTCTGATTGGTCTTCCACCCTTAAATGACAAAGGAGATTTTATTTAAGATGCTGATCTGTAATAACTAAAAGCTGTTGAATACAGAGACACCACAGTCTTTACAGACAGGACCACATTGCATCAGTTCATAATGTGTTCTGGTTCCTCTTATAGTGAATGTTGTGCGACACTGACCTGATGACTGTCTCCATGCGACAGTCCCAGTTAGGAAACCTGCAGAAGAGACATGACAGGCTTTTGAAAACAAAACCAGAGATTATCAAGAAATAAATTCCCAAAACTTTAAATCTTCAGTTCACACTGTGATGACCTCTGTGGTGTCATCTTGCATGCTGGGTGATTCACCTGTCTGTGCTCTCTCAGCAGGCACAGGGTCGTTAGAGACATTGGGAACACCTGAGTGAGTCTGGGTGCAGCTTGCAGCTTTCCCTCTCTGACTCCCCAATCTTTTGTTAGCATTTGATCATGGTGTGTTTTCCTTTTGCCACTTGAGCCAGGTCCAAACAACAAATGTAAACTCATTCTACTCCTCGTTCGTTGAATTAAACTAATTTCTATGTTTTTTCTTGCACATTTTGCCGGATACTGGAGAAACTGTGGGTTCAGGGAGGTCAATCGGTGGCATGTATTTGTGTCTGGTGGTAAGAACTCTCTGGGGAGAGTTTTACAAAGCACTGTGGGGCTGACGGAGAAAAAAAATAGAGAAAAAGAATCTGGGTTTTATTAAATCAACTAGAAGAACACTCCAGGGACACTGAGGCAGATTTTCTTTCATTGTACAAAGAAGAACACAGGATAGCAGCAGGTCAGGATGCAAACTTCTACAAACTCAAGTCTTGTCTCAAAACCAAACTAACTCGATCAGAGACAGTTCTGTACTTGTCAGACGCTGTTCACCAGCTGTTATAACACCTTACTCATAATGGGTCTCATTCATGAATCTGTGAGTAGATTTGCACAGAAAAAAAACCTTGGTACTAAAAACCTACTCTGGATTCATGAACACCATTGAAAACTCTAATTCGATCACAGGCACAAATATTGTTCGTGAATGCCAATCAAATCACAAACTGACAGTGCACTCTCGCTTGTCAGCAATTAGCATACATCCCTGCCCACGTATAGCCAGTGACCACCATATATGGAGGTAATAATTACGATGGACAGGTGCATCCTGTCGACCTGCGAACATGGATCAAACAAAGAAAGAGACAGAGAGAAAGAAATTCTTTTCCGACGCTGAGATTGAAGATATTTTAGGTGAAGTAGGGTTGAGAAAAACATTATATTTTCTTCTGTTAGCAGTAATGTGACAAGAGACAGGTAAATCAAAGGCTTGGAAGCAGGTAACTGGTGCCGTTAACTCTGCGTTCTCTGTTGTAAGAACCATCCTAAAAGTTAAATAAAAACGGTTCGACATGAAATTTGATGCAAACAAACTCACTCGTCACAGTTCTCTGCTGCAGATGAGCGCACCTCTGCACCTCTCTGTCAGTTTGCCCTGAGCCTCAGCATTGTTTGTCATTGCTGTAAAATCAAACCACTATTAAAACATCTTAACACAGGCGGCCTAATCGGCAATAACCCACCATTAAGTTTAACAACAAGTAAGATAGTCTGGTGTAAAACCAAGCCGTCTTCCTCCAACTCTCTGCCAGATTCAGATTCACAGACTGCCCGGTGTGAGCGGAGACAGAAGCCGAGATGCTTTCCCACGTCCACAGGTCTTTTTAAACCAAAATTCAATTTGGAAAAATGTTAACGTCTGTGATAATTGAATGAAATAAAAATGACATGCAATTTGGGGCTGTGGTGCATAAAGAGGGCAGAAGAGGAGTGTGTTAGTTTGTTATTTCATTTATTCAGAGAATAAATCAGCGATTTCTAGTTTTGTTTCAAGTCTATTTAAATAACTCATTCACATTTTTAAGAAGCTTAAATCTGCTAAATACCAACTAATTTAGCTAAATGCGTTTTATTTCTAATCTCTTGTCATGTTTAACCTACATGTTTCAAAGGCATCTGTGTATTGTGAACACAACAGAGCACAATATGAATAAAAATTGTAATTTCTAATAACGACAAGCAATACTTATGTGCAAGATCTTATTTACACAAGCACTACAAGCAGTCAGAAGCAGGTATAGATTTTGTTAGCACGTACGAAAAGATCGGAGCTACTAACATATTGATGAATTCTGAAATACACACAAATTCATTCTGCTCACATTTCATGAATGAGACCCAATGAGATTCAATAAGGGAATCAGATTCGCTAAGTCAAGCAGGACCACAACAGTGCGGCCTAACTCAGTCATGCCCAGCGATTAAAGTTGTGTGTAAAAACAGCAGCCAGAGAGAAACTTACTGTTGCAGCAGGGTGAGCTGTCCGTCCGCATGATGAGGCCCATTTATATGTTTAATCCACACCTGAAAAACAAGAAGAAGGACCATATATAACTCTGTAACACTCGAGTGATTCCACCTGACAGCTGCAGCATCCACACAGAAACCCCTCCCACCCCCACCCCCCATCAGACTCTGAAGAGAGAGGTTCGAGGAGGAGGACAGGTTTCCTTACCTTCTCTGACATCACAGTGATATCACACAGAGAGCATGAGTACGGGAACGTTGTCGGAGATGTCCCGTGAAAGTCCATTGCTTTTTTCTTGGAGGGCATCAAGGCGGCGGACCAGCTGCTGTTGCTCCAGGTGGACGAGGTCTCAGACTGGTGCCCAACTTGAGTTTTTGGATGGAGCTCTTTAGGCGGAGGAGCTGACCTGTGATCGGCTGGTTCCGGCTGAGAGAAACGGGAAGGACGAGTTCTTTTGTTTCTTCCTGCTGAGCTGAAAGAGGGTCGTTCTGGACCGGTATCTCTGCCTGTCTTACCATAGTCAGAGAGTCCTGGTCTGAGGTCGTAGTCCTGAGAGGAAACTGGACCGGAGTCTCTGCTCGTGTTGCCATAATCAGAGGGTCCTTGTCTGTGGTTGTAGTCCAGTAAGGACACTGGAGTGGAGTCTCTGCTCGTCTTAGAATACTCTAAGGTGCCTGGTCTGTAGCTGTAGTCCTGAGGGGACACTGGAGCGGAGTCTCTGGCTGTCTTGCCAAAATCAGAGGATGCTGGTCTATGGTTGTAGTCCCGAGAGGAAACTGGACCGGCATCTCTGCCTGTCTTACCATACTCAGAAGGTCCTGGTCTGTGGTGGAAGTCCACAACATAGCTGGAGGACGATGATGACAAGGGTGGGTCTGTTCTGACAGAGCCGCAGGTCCTGGGATTCCCCCAGCGGTCCAGCTCAGAAGAAAGAGGATCTGGTGTCACGTGGTCCAAAGGGTACTGAAGCGGCTGGCTGTGGGGATCCCAGTCGCCGGTGGAAGGGCTGAGAGCAAGTCGACGGGAGGAGCTGGGGAGATAAGACGAAGAGGAGGAGGAGGAAGGAGGAGATGGAGCATTGGGAGGAAAAGGTCTGATGGTGGCCCTCTTTCCTTTTATCTGTTTGAGGACTTGAGGCAGGGACTCGATAGTGAGGACGTCTTCAGGTAGCTCAGCCAGCAGAGCCAGGTCACCTGGCTCCAGACCACAGCTGTTCAGGATGCCGAGAGCGCCATCCTGGGTCCACTGAGCTCCTCTAGAGGACGAGGAGGAGGAGGAGGACGGGTGGGACGAGGCGAAGGAGTCCTGAGGCGGCCTGTAAAAGTCGTTGTCTGATGAGACTTGACGGCGGTCTGCTGAGCCATACAGTCCGGGGTCAGGTCTGCGATTGGAGTCAGACGGCGGCCGCCTGTACGGGTAGTTGTGAGACATGATGGGAGGAGAAACGCTCAGGGCGTTTCCTGCAGACAGAAGGTGTCAGGGAAGACAGGAGATGTGAAATCTGACTTACAGAAAAGTAAAAAGATGACGATTCATCCTGAGAGAAAATCAGCTGAAAACATGAACACACAGGAACATGAGCTGTTCACGTGAGTAAAAAGTAGAGAGGATACCTGATGATATCTGTAACATCTGAGACGTGTTGTCGAGAGGAAAAAATGAATTAATCGTATAACAATACATAAACATTTGCTAAACTTCTGACCAAAGTGGGTTACCAAGGTAACCAAAACTAAACATCCATCTTTAGAGTTCAACCAGATGAAAAGAGAAAAAGAAAAATGCACATCACAGTTTTACTGAATGTGACTTTGTCTAGCTAACAGTCTAAAATGTGAAGATATTCTATTACTATTGGAGAGCTGGAAAGGCAAGAAACCCTAAATACCTTAATGCCAAATATATGTTTAAAAATTATGTCATCACTTTTAAGTTTGTCTTTTTCACACTTAATTCTTTATGCTCTGATCAGTATATCTCTTGGTCTTTTTTGCAAATTCTCAAATATTAAGCATTGTAATGTAACACTGGCTTTAAAAATCGTGTATTTTAATTTTAAAACAAGTAAAAGCAGTAAAATCTCACATCAAAAAAGCTGAAACCATCAAATATTCTACTTTCTTCTGCTTGGAAAAACAACTGAAAGGATAGATCAGTTATCCAAATAGATGCAAATTGATTTCTGCAATCGATCCATTGACAAATTGCATGTGACACGGTTAAATAATACAATTTTTAAGCCCCAACAACACGTTGATTGAGGTTTTCAGAGGGTAAATAATTGTCGATCAGAGAAGAGTCCTGTCGATCGATACATATAAACAGCAGTGTCTGTTGTTAGAATGAAGCTAACAGCATTTGCTTACCAAGCTAACGTATCCAGCGTCAACACAGTTAGCTAGCGGCTAACAACCGACAGAACAATGTCTTCTCCGGGTGCTTACCTTAAATCAAACACGGAGCTGTGTTAAATAAAGCGCACAGTCGCTTCACAAAGAGAAGAAGTAAAACGTTCACAGGTGAAAATGCTGTTTTAGGCGAAGACAAATGTAGAAATGTCGAGACCGTTGTGACAAGCTAACCCACTGAAGGTAACGTCCTTCTTCGTCCTCTATTCTGTGTTTGGTAACGGTTAGCAAACAAAGAAATGGCGCCTTACCGCCCCCTGTTGGTGTGGAGGCTACACCGGAAATAAAAAAGAAATAATAATAATAATAATAATAATAATAATAATAATAATAATTATTATTATTATTATTATTATTATTATTATTATTATTATTATTATTAATAATAATAATAATAAAATTAAGTACAATAAATTTAAACAATTTAAGCAAAATAAAATACATTATGTACAAAAAAATAAAAGAAAATTTATTGATTCAAGTACAATAAACTAAAATAAGATAATTTTAATTAATCAAAATAAAATAAAATAATATTTCCAAGGCTCATAATCAGGTCTCTCTACTCAGTATTTTTCTTAATTTTTCTTCCTGTTGTGCAACCTTTGATGAGGTTGATGAGATGCTGCATTCCATTGGCCTTACTGGGAAAAATGATGTTGGATTTAAGTGCAGCTAACATATTCAGCTACAGTACAGGCCAAAAGTTTGGACACACCTTCTCATTCAATGCGTTTTCTTTATTTCCATGACTATTTACATTGTAGATTCTCACTGAAGGCATCAAAACTATGAATGAACACATGTGGAGTTATGTACTTAACAAAAAAAGGTGAAATAACTGAAAACATGTTTTATATTCTAGTTTCTTCAAAATAGCCACCCTTTGCTCTGATTACTGCTTTGCACACTCTTGGCATTCTCTCCATGAGCTTCAAGAGGTAGTCACCTGAAATGGTTTTCCAACAGTCTTGAAGGAGTTCCCAGAGGTGTTTAGCACTTGTTGGCCCCTTTGCCTTCACTCTGCGGTCCAGCTCACCCCAAACCATCTCGATTGGGTTCAGGTCCGGTGACTGTGGAGGCCAGGTCATCTGCCGCAGCACTCCATCACTCTCCTTCTTGGTCAAATAGCCCTTACACAGCCTGGAGGTGTGTTTGGGGTCATTGTCCTGTTGAAAAATAAATGATCGTCCAACTAAACGCAAACCGGACGGGATGGCATGTCGCTGCAGGATGCTGTGGTAGCCATGCTGGTTCAGTGTGCCTTCAATTTTGAATAAATCCCCAACAGTGTCACCAGCAAAACACCCCCACACCATCACACCTCCTCCTCCATGCTTCACAGTGGGAACCAGGCATGTGGAATCCATCCGTTCACCTTTTCTGCGTCTCACAAAGACACAGCGGTTGGAACCAAAGATCTCAAATTTGGACTCATCAGACCAAAGCACAGATTTCCACTGGTCTAATGTCCATTCCTTGTGTTTCTTGGCCCAAACAAATCTCTTCTGCTTGTTGCCTCTCCTTAGCAGTGGTTTCCTAGCAGCTATTTGACCATGAAGGCCTGATTCACGCAGTCTCCTCTTAACAGTTGTTCTAGAGATGGGTCTGCTGCTAGAACTCTGTGTGGCATTCATCTGGTCTCTGATCTGAGCTGCTGTTAACTTGCGATTTCTGAGGCTGGTGACTCGGATGAACTTATCCTCAGAAGCAGAGGTGACTCTTGGTCTTCCTTTCCTGGGTCGGTCCTCATGTGTGCCAGTTTCGTTGTAGCGCTTGATGGTTTTTGCGACTCCACTTGGGGACACATTTAAAGTTTTTGCAATTTTCCGGACTGACTGACCTTCATTTCTTAAAGTAATGATGGCCACTCGTTTTTCTTTAGTTAGCTGATTGGTTCTTGCCATAATATGAATTTTAACAGCTGTCCAATAGGGCTGTCGGCTGTGTATTACCCTGACTTCTGCACAACACAACTGATGGTCCCAACCCCATTGATAAAGCAAGAAATTCCACTAATTAACCCTGATAAGGCACACCTGTGAAGTGGAAACCATTTCAGGTGACTACCTCTTGAAGCTCATGGAGAGAATGCCAAGAGTGTGCAAAGCAGTAATCAGAGCAAAGGGTGGCTATTTTGAAGAAACTAGAATATAAAACATGTTTTCAGTTATTTCACCTTTTTTTGTTAAGTACATAACTCCACATGTGTTCATTCATAGTTTTGATGCCTTCAGTGAGAATCTACAATGTAAATAGTCATGAAAATAAAGAAAACGCATTGAATGAGAAGGTGTGTCCAAACTTTTGGCCTGTACTGTATATATGAACACAGCACTGTTGTGGCCACCAAAGAGTCCATTGCCATTGTCTGAAATAATCATTAAGTCAACTAGATGGGAAAATATTTTACTCAAGTCTAACAGGTAATATCAGGCCCACCCTGAAGTTGTAATATTTTGAGGGAAAAATTCAATTAAATTCAATTCAATCTTATTTATAAAGCCCAACAACACAAATCACAATTTGCCTCAGAGGGCTTCATATAGCGTACAACGTACGATAGTTGTTGTCCCCTAACTGGGATGTCTGAATTTCTTATGTTGTCAGTCTCAACCATCAGGTGGCGCTGTAGGACTATTTTTCAAACTAAATCAATGTAACAGTCTGAGCGTTTAGCTCCTGTCCATCATCAGTGTTCTTTGTGTGTTTTAAAAGACAGAAGAATCAAAGACATCCAAAGAGAGACTAAAGTAAACATAACACTGGTCCCTGTTCAGTTTTACGTCTCTTAAATGAAACACTGACAGTTAGTGCGATACGACTTTCTAACAATGTAACTTATTCTGTTCTAAAATGTGCAAATGCATTTTTATTATTGTCTATGTACTAAATAAAATTACCCTTTTCTCAAAATTCATCTTGGACTGGCATCTAGAATAAATATATTACTGTTATTGTTATTTTGGGTACACTGAGTGGAATCACTGGCATCTTAAAATCCATCTGTAGTTTTCCAAATACAGTGCAGGAAACACACTAAACTTACAGTAAAAGACAAGAAGACAAATTGATTTAGAGACCGATACATGAGGTGTAATTCTGATTTATAATGTGCAAATGTATTTATTTATGATCTATGAGAATAAAAAATGTCCAGACAATATCAGCTGCAAAGTAAAATCAATATCTACAAATATAATTGTTGCTAAACCATCACACACCACAAGGTCCATTTAGTAGCTGTTCTAGAGCTTTCAACAATACATACACACACGCGCACACACACACACACACACACACACACACATATATATATATATATATATATATATATATATATAGGGATATATAAGGATATCCATGATGGTTTAAAATATAGGATAGAATAGAAAGCCTTTATCAACATTGTACAAAGAATATACAACAAGATCAGGAGTGCTTCATCTGATCAGGTGCCAACTAGTCAAAAAAAACAAGCAAGTGAAAAAAAAACAATCAACATAATCTGAAATAAATCATGTTAAAAAAAGTGGCGGTCCCAAACTGTTACATGTACAATGAAAAGTAGATTATAAATGGAGCACTGCACCATGATGTGCTGTAGAAATACTTACTAAGATACCACAACATACAATAAAAGTAAATGTACTAGGAGAGTAGGCTACTAGTTACTATATATTCTATATAAAAAGTGTAGGCATATAAAGAATGGACTTTTTTAACTACACTTTTCTTTCTCCTATCATTGAACCAACCAGGACAGCAGTATCAGCAGCAGCAGATGTAATACTTTTAGTATTAGTAGTACAACAGGAGTACAGCTGAGTTCAGCAGGTGGAGCCACAGACCACAAGTTACACACTGAGCTCTCCTGCTGATTCGTATCAAACTGTTTGCAGAAAACACAGTTGATGATATTTGACATTAAAATCTGCACAGTTCAAATTGTTTCTATCGTCTACAGATATCTGCTGATTTACTGTGTGTGTGTCAAATTCAGTAAACAAACAACAAAATTAAACAAACAGTTTGCAGCTCTGTCAGGTTTCAGCTTGCTTCACATTAATTTACAGAAAATGTATTTTAATTTAAAAACATACAGCAGTATATGTTTTAGCTGAACACAGGATACTATTCCAAGTTTAATACGAGCGGCATGAAGAAATAAAGACAAATACTATTGGTCAGTGTGTAATTATTGTATTTAAATTAATCTGTAAAATATTTTTCCCAATTTAAAAATGACAGAAAGCCTTCACTTAAATCCAAACCTGTAAAAATATCTAACAACATGCTGCACAATTAAGAAATTATTGATTATTATTATATTTAGCAGCACCTGAACAAGGGAGAATGTAGTTTAGTGTTTTATAATGATATAAAATTAAAAATTAAAACTTGCAGGTGAAGATTGTGAGACATAACGCGAAGAATCTAAATCAAATCCATAAAGAAATAATACAAATATCAAAATAAAATAAATATTTCATAGAAATCAACTGATAGAAAAGTCAAATTTAAGTTAATTATAATTCAATGTGGAGAATTAAAAATCCTTTTTTATAACAGTTCATTAAAATCCTGACATGTTCGGCTCATTTGTGTTCCCAAAAATGTTTCTGTGTAAATGAAAAAGAAGAATGATTATTATATTTCTGTATTTCTTCAGCACATTTTCTGCCACACTGTTGTAGGTCTCAAAATATTTGGTGCAACCATCACAGCAGTTTACACTCAACACTTGATTCGTCCGTCGCGTGTGCAGAAAAACATTTAACACCAGTGAACAGATTCAGTGACCAAAATGACATTTATATTTATCACTGCTGCAGTTTCAGTCACATTTCAAAGGGACTGTGTTTAATTTAATTTCTCCTTTAGACACTCGTGTTGTAACTCAGCAGTAAAATTATTTCTACAGAGCAACATGCAGGTTTCTCACTGTCAGTGCGCGTCTGTTAACAGTCACGTAAAATACAAAAATAAAAACAGATATAACAACATAAAGTAAGGACAAATGTCTCGACACAACAGACTCATGTTGTAGAATCTCTCCTGTCTGACAGCAGAAATTACATCTGATATTTGCTCTTATGGAATAATACTCTAAAATATACAATTTAAAGATGTTTGTTTGCAGTAAAACTCACCCTCACCTTGTGTAATGTAAATGACCGGTGATGGCAGGTGAGGTAAATTGAACAATACGTGAGCCTAAGTGTTAAAATAAATCAATAAATAATACATGTTCAACTGATGTATTGATAAAATGCAAACTGCATGTGATGTTTTTGAAAACAAGACAATTGAAATGAGCAATTTAACAATAAAATCAAATCAAAAGTACGCCAAGTATCACAGAAAACATGCAACACTGATTCATTTTACTTACTTTTTATTTCTGAAATGTTTTCAAGATCTTTATTCAACACTAAACTACAAACCTGATTTAAAATTCTTTCCTTCAAAACAGTTTATAATAAACCAGAATGTATTCTATTGTGTTTATTTTGTATTTATTTCAGTACAGTTGTTTACTCTTATTTGTGTATTTATGAAGAAAAGAGAAAGAAGAGGAACATTTTTTTCCTGCTCAGTGAATCTGAAGCGTGGACGCTGACATGTTGACGTGAGGTTAATTTGTAATTAGCTGGTTAATTGTCAGCATGTGGAGGAGCTGATGACACAGAATTACCTGTATTTAAACACCTGTGTGTCCGTTGAGCCGAAACATGTCTGCCAATAAATAATGAAATCAACTGATTCTGGATCTGTCTGTTTCAGTGTACTTTGAGTTTTTCATATTGACGACTGAAAATGACGCGGGCTATAGTTACAGTTAAAGTGGCTGATTAAATCCTCAGCTGTAGCTGCTGAAGAACAAACTGTCACCGGCCTGTGGCGGTGGTTTCTGCTGGTGTTTGTGCTGATGCATGACGAGACTGGAATACATATTCTAATTCAAATCACTGGAGCATGATGGTCAGAAAGTCGGCCATTTTTATGTGTCACACAGCACATTCTCACTCCGACCTCGTCACATATCAATGTTTGGTCATGGACATTCCACGTCCACATATGATGTCCAAGGTACCCTGGGTGTGTTGGTTGTTGACGTTCTGGGACGCCGTGTCAACTTCAGCCTGTTACATGCATTGTCTGTTTTCAAAATACACTTCTGTTTTCACAGGAAATGTACAGTTTGCATACAGTCTCTTTCAAAATAAAAGCACTACATTGGTACAACACCACAATTTTTTTTCTGTCAACAACAAATGTACGTGGTTCAACCCAGTCGTCAAAATCCAGCGCTTGAGCTGTGACTTGGGGCATCAGATACAACTGAAAAAACCCTCCTTTAATGTAAGCATGCGGCGAGACAAGAACAAAAATTAAGGTGGTGAAAGTCCGACTGGGGCAGGCAGGAGAGGTGGTCGATGGGTCCAACAAACACCGACTTGCACCCGTGTTCATGTCCCATGAGATTATAAAGCCAAACCCTGTTCTTTTTTCCTAAACACAACCACATATGTTTGCTGTTGAAGGAAAAAATAAACGTCAATATGCAGTGTTGTACCGAGGTAATGCTTTTATTTTGAAAGAGACTGTATACAATCTGTACATTTCCTGTGAAAACAGAAGTGTATTTTGAAAACAGACAATGCACGTAACAGGCTGAAGTTGACACGGCGTCCCAGAACAACACCAACACACCCAGGATACTTTGGACATTGTTTCTGCACGTGGGAAGTCCATGACCAAACGTCAATATGTGACGAGGTCACAGTGAGAATGTGCTGTGGGGTTAAGTTTCGCCAACACACCCACATGGTTGGGTTTAGAAAATAATAACAGGGTGTGGCTTTATACTCAAATGGGAACCAGACACCGGCCTCCTGGGTCAAAGTTGGTAGTTGTTGAACCCGTTGACGCTGCCAAGCACCACTGAACAATAATGGCGACTGGCTGCACATCATGCTGACGCGAAAGGACGTCAAAGTCACTGACCAAGCGCCAGTATTCGACAACTTCGGAGTGAGACCGGGTTGAATTCATCATAAACTTCTGACTAAACAAACCGACTTGCGGCAAGTCGTGAACTCACTGAGGTGAGGTTTAGAGGTAACAACCAAATGAGCAGTGGAGCAGTACGTTTTCAAATAAGCAATCCATTACCATAAAAATATTCCTGTAACTGTTACTTGCCCGTTTCTTTCGTTGCCCTCACATGCTTGTTGAAACATGTAAATTGAAACTGCCTCTGAAGAACAAGTGAGAGTCGCTGCTCAGTGGACAGCTAAGAGGCAGGGAGAGACTGCGGGGAAAACAGCGTGTGGAGATCAACGTGTTTTCACATCTCACACACACATCAACTCTTTAATTTTGTATGTCAAATTTGAAATGTGTTTTACGATGAGTTAATATGGCAGTTAAATGTTGGTCCTAGTTTCATGACAGACAGAAACTTGATTAGTGTACGGTTGTATTTTTCTATTTAATAAAAAAAAAGTGTTAGAAATTGGCCAAAACTGACTTCTTGAACTATTGAGTGTGACATTTTCGTTTGTACTGGTCAAATGACCATGGCAAATAGCCCTTTTCACTCTCACTCTATTTCTCTGTGCATTTCGACGACACAGAGTACCCTGATGAAGACTCTCTGGTCGGTGTTGTGATATTTGCGAATTTCCAAAAACCTTTCCTAATGTTTAAAGGTAGGTGTGTTTCCTCTTCAGCGCAGAAATGTGGCCTTTTCTTTTGGGCACACATCTCCACCACAGCCCTGCAAACTGTTGGTGAATTGGTTTGCGTACAAGGTATCCATGACAACATACAGATCCAACTGTAAACAGTTAAGAGGCCATATGTCGCAAACTGCTGTAAAAAAAATCAGTTGAAACATGTAGTCTGAACGCACTGTACACATGTCCAAAGATTGCTATTAAAACCCAAATAATATCAGCATATCCCACGTCTTCATTGGCCTAATTTGCAATACCTAAACAAGATGGAAATGTTTAGCTTAGGCGGCTGGAAATATTCCAATACTTTGGTTTTGTCAGGAGGAAAGATGGCAAGGACACTGTGTCTGTAGGAAGTTGTTCTAAAACTCTTCCCACTCCTCAAACTCTGATCTGAAACACCTCAACTACCACGAAGGACAGTACAACAACGTGAAGCTCCAGGAAATACACCCCACCAATAGTGAGCCCTCTGCGGCCATGGAGGTCGGCGCTAACGCTACACTGGCTAAACAACCAAAACTGGATTTTACTTGTGGTCAGCTGCAGCTACAAAGAAGCGATGAAGCTTGTGGTTGGATATGTGGTGGACGAAATGTTGCTCCATGAGTGACTCTCTGTCTTTCTGGCAGATCTTTGGGAAAATAGTGCTTACAGGCAACAAAAGACCCCTAGGTAAAATAAATAAATAAATAGTTAAATAAATAAATCAATAAATAAAAATCATTTGTACATTATTGAGCCTTAGCTACACTTACCGGTGATTTTTATATATTTTTTATTACATTTTTTTTCTTGCCGGCGATTAGCTTGACATTCACAATCTGAATTTTGGGGAAATACGCAACTACCAATTTTATGGGGTGTAGAGGAAGAAGAAGAAGCGCGTCTTTAGGGGCCACTATTCTGTTAGATGCCGTTGAAGAACTCAGCCCAAACGCCAGACGAATATGTTAGCCACAAAAAAAACACAATTAAGTTACATTTGGGTTTTACACATCATATTAACGTTTCTAAAGTGACGCAGTACATGAGCTAGCTTTACTGCTGGCAGGAGGAGGGGATGGATGGGGTGACACCTTGGTGAGTGACTGCCCAACTGCAGATTCAGACCACTGATCGAGATCAACAAACAACAAAACCGGTTGTGTTTTTAGCGTGTCATTGCTCTCTTACTATCAGGGACTGTGCCACCAAAACCAGGTGTTTTCAGCCAAAACATGATTTTTCTTAACTATAACCAAGTGGTTTTTGTGCCTAAACTTTACCACACGTTAAGTTAAGTTCTAGCATATCTGCCACATAATAACGTATAAATGTATCTGTAATTTACAGAAACATACAATGCCAACATTTATGGTGACTGGATTGCAAAAATACATTGCCTGGCAAGAGTGTGATTGTTTTCAATAAATAAAATATTGTATTTTGTGTTGCTGTGTGCGTATTTTATCAAACATCGCCCAGTTTATGTAGTGACCATTTCCTTAAAGCAATAAGCCACTGTGATTTACAGTGATTTTAGAAGAGTACGGGGGTGTTAGGCATCCAGCTCATGGCTTATTGCTTAAGTATAGCACATTAATGTTGTACATCATGATGTACAGTTTCTTGAATCACATAGTCTTATCACAAATCTCTGCGGTGTTTGCTTGTCAACCAGACGTTAGCTGAATTATTTCTTCTTCTCCTTGGTATTCTGGGGCTCGTTACCACCAAAGTTGTTATTATTCTGTTGTGACCAGATGGAGAAACGAACGTCTGGTTGGAGCCAAGATCTCAGATTTGTGCTTTATTTATAAGAAGAGAAAGAGCAGCTTTCACACGGAACTGACGAAGAAAACAACTCTATATCCACAAAAGTTCTTCAAGCAGCCCCACGAGTGGAAACATGGAAGAGACGAGTGGACAGAGGGACGGACGGATCTGAACGGGACAAACCTTCACTCTGATGCGTCTGATATGGATTCACACACTCGTCCGTCAAGTGATTAAAAGTTGTTTCTGTCTTTAATCAGCTGATGGGTGTCCAACGTGTCGTCCTGAGGGGATAATTAAGATCTGCTGCTGATGGAGAGTTAATGCCTCATCATTTCTAACAGCATTTATTAATACTGAGTTATTCAGGTGTTTTCACTTCTGCTGGGAGTTGAAGTAACTTCTGCTGCTGGTTTTAAAGGGACAACCCCTCTAAAATCTGAGTTTCAGACTGTGTCCTGCACTAACCTGTCCAAACTTCTCTTCAGCTTTAATAATAGTATTAACAATAACCTGATGTGTCTGTGTGTCCTCAGCGTCTCTCTGCTGTCTGTCACACTCACACAGTCAGAGTATGATAAATGGATGTCTCTGCATTATGTATGGATGTTTTGTTGGGACGATGTTCATCCGAGCACTTAAGTCTTTCCAAACCTGATGCGCTCCTCCTTCAGGTTTCTGCCCCATTTCCCTCCACTCCTCCTTTTCCTCTGCATATACATCTGCAGCAACATAAATGTTTAAATCCACTGTTTTGTCTGCGCGGCAGTTTGTTTTGCCATTAAAATGGAAGAGCAGCTCACGTCGTTCGTGTCCTCTTCTGAAAGACAAATCTGCTAAGTGAAATTAAAGTAAAATATTAATCGGATGAGTTAATTTATATTTATGTGACACTTTGCATACAATAAATCGAGCTGAAGTGAATCAGAACGGTTCAGTCATGAGGAAGACAGCTGAGAAAATAATCACGCCGTACGTAACTCTGCTCACACTTTGTTTTAAGTGCATGTCGGTGATCAGAACACAAGAGGAGTGGAGACAGGCATGTGGGCCGACTGAATCACTAGAACCACGTCATTAAAAAGTTTAACTCACACGGTTTGTTTTCCGAATCATGTAATGCTTGATCGGACCTCTGCCTGCATGTCGTTCCTCTCACTGAACTGAAAAACAAAGAGTCCTATCCTGTTATGTACAGCACGTATATTTTCGTGACAACTAATTGTTAAATTAAATATTTTGTTCTACTTCAGGACATGAGAGGGAGAGGGGCGGGCTTGAGCCACTCATTGACTGTCCAGTGACTGAACATGCAGTCACTCACTTATTGAGTCCCTGCACTTTTCACACCTGTGTTTTCAAGGTGTTCAGCTGACCACGTGCTCAGATTTCATTACTGCCTACGTCACATCTGCTGGAAGAACAAAGGGTCCCACGCACAGTTATTAGTCTGTCACGCGGCAGTCTTGTTCTACCAGCAACTAAATAAAAATGTTTCAATAACTAATGTTATTGCTATTTCAGCTGTTGAGATTAGCAGGACATTTGCAGCGTGACTTTTAGTTCCTGAACACACCAAGCTCACTTTTTTCTTGAACGCATCATGCTCGTTTCACTTCCTGAACACCACCAGTGGCTACTCAGTGAAGACTGGGACATGGCCTTTGACCCTGTGGGAGCTATGGGGTATGTAACATGCAAAATGTAAGTGGAGGGTTACAGCCAGGGGCGTAAATACAGACAGTGCAGGCACTTGGCTCCTCGGGTGGAGGGGCCTGTAGAGAGAGTGATTCAAGTGCAAGTGATTCAGATTGCCAACTTGAAATATGCCTGTGTTCAAAGATAAATGATTAAAAAAAAAGAATATTATTTATTTAAAAACGATGCCATGTGCGATATATGTCCTGAAAAAGTCAAACCCATCTGGTTTTCTTTCATTCTTTTAAATAGTCAGCAGCTTTCTAAAACAAAAGTATATGCTTTTTCTATATAAGCTATAAAATATATAAATACACTATAAAAACTATTCAATTAAATGATAATTTATTACTTTCTTTGATTTTTTTTGTTAGATATGCAGTGATGATTGCAGAGTAATGTATATGTTGGTGTTGTCTAATGTCAAGTCTCTATTTGTGTGAAGATAATAGTAACGTCCTCACACCACTGGTTATAGCAGGCAGCGATACACATAAAGTGATTTGTTTGGGTGTGCTTTTTTTTAGCCTCTTTGGGTGCGCTCGGCCTGACAGAAGTTTTTGGGTATGCTTGAATTTTTTAATTTGTTTATGGTCTTTTATTGAAGACCTTTTCAATTATTGCAGAATTGTAATTCTTACCCATATTTTTAAAAATATATTTAGACCCAATATTTAGACCCTTCAGTGAAACAAATCAGGCATTTCTATGTTGTGTGATACCGTGCCAGCTGTTGAGCCTTTCAGCAAGTGCAGAGCAGATTTTACTGCAAATATTACCCAAAAGATATGAAGTGATATGACACTGTGACTTCTCCTCTTTTTAACTAACCACCCTGAATGCCACATGTTCATTTTAGTTCCTGGTTGCCACATGTTTATTTTAGCTCCTGAACGTCCCACAACTGCCAGGTTTACATTATTGGACTGATGTCTTGTAGTTTGATCTCATTTCATCATCTTTCATTTATTAGCATTTTGTAATCTCATTTCAGTTTGAGTCTTGTTTGGTTCAGATGGCGACAATAAAAGCTGAACACAGGCTGTTCACAAAAGAAAAGAAACACCTTCATTAGATTCCATTACATATCTTTATTAAAATCATCAGCACCAGTCTCTAACCTGCTGACACACTGAGGCACTCTATCAGTCCCCTGTGACCTCCTGTGGGCCCGCAGGCCTCAGGTTGGGCCCCTCTGCTGGTTTATCTGCAGCCTGATGGCTCCCAGTGGGAGAATTTGACATAATAGTTCTTCTGAATGTAGCACTGTCATTTAAATTGCTAATTATGATGGTGATGGAACAAATAAATAAAACATGACCTTAGCGTGTTTTTATCTCTCACTGTAAAAACTTTGGTCGACAGTAAATCTGCTCCAATCGTCTGTCAGTGTCTGACTTGATGACTCGTCTGTTGTAAGGTAGATGCTGCCGTCGTTTTATCAGCCGCTCTGGAAACAATGTCGATTTGTGTTTAATATATTTAAGCATAATTTATTTTAGTTATTATTTCAACAGTTTGTGGATCAGTTATTTATTTGTTGTTTGTTCGTACTGAGCATAAAAAAGATGGAAAACTTCAGGTGTCACATTTTATTTTTTAATTTTTAATCCTAACTTCCTTAGCGCCTCACTTTGTCCAATAAATATATAAAAGAAGCAAGATTGAAAAATGAGGAATAAATATCTGTTAATCAATTTAAACCTAAAAAATTAGTAAGTATTTACCAGACACCATCTTTCGAATCAGAAATATATCATGGAGGTCAGAGGCCACTGCAGCCTGCATGTTTTCTGAGCAACCAATAAGACCTTTAGATCTTATTTAGTTTCACATTATTTCGTTATACAAGGTCTCTGATGGTTTTCATGTGTCTTGAGAGCGTCGAGTTAATTTAAAAAAGGATCTTGTTTTTCCTCCTGATCACCTTCACAGCTTCATGTTTCATCAGTGTCGAACAACTTGAGGATTTGTCTCTAATCTTCATCAACAATGTCAATTATCTGAGGAGAAGCTTCGGTCACTGTAAAGTCACGTCTTCATCACAGACTCAGACCTCTGCACAAAGACACATTAAGCATAAAGCATGTTAAGCTGCCATGAAAAGAGCTCAGCATCATCCTGTTTGCAGCGTGACACGCAGCGGGACGACACCACCACCGCCTCCTCCTCCTCCACCACCTCCACCACCACGTCCTGTAGGACTGCAGACGCTCTGACAGTAAAGATACCGGAGTGTAATTACAGAAAGCCTCAGAGGGACAAACCAACACCGACCTAATTGGAAACTTATTTAGCTTAAATAAAATGTGTCTTGACAAAGCCGTTGCAAACAGCACAGTGATGCTTCTTAAAATTTCTCATATCAGAAGAATCAAGATTCTCTCCAGTTTGAACAAAAGTTCAGTCACAGCAGCGTTTTGTTCATTACAATGGAATCACTGTGATCAGTGGATTCACTTGTGGTAAATGGTTCATGCAACTTTGTGTGGCAAGTTCAAATTTGTTAAAAACAAAATTTTGCTTGAAGTGGACGGACAGCCGGACAGTCCAAAATGGAATAAGCTACTGAAAGGTTTGATAACCTGTCTTTTTAGATATCACTGACAAATTGTATTTTGTCATGACGACTTCTACAATATGGTAGTTGTTTGGAGAATCTCATTTTTATTTATTTATCATTTACTGTGCAGGAGTTGGTAAATCTGACTTCAAACACTCACTACACATGTTTCTGCATGAGGTGGATTTTTAGAGTAAATCTGATATTTTTCGAGACATAAGATGATCACATGACTACAACAATTTTGGGAAATGTTTGAAACCAAAGATTGCTCAAGAAAAACAGTAAATGTTATTTCCAACTATGTAAAAACATTGATATTTCAAATTTATGTACAGTTCTGCAGAACTGTATTTGTATCATATATTTTCTTTAACTCTCAACATTTCCAGGAGCAAACAAACTCTTCTTCTGTGGTTTTCTGATCTAACCAGGAGCAGCAATGTGAGGTGGGCTGAGGATAAACTCTTTGCTCTCTGTCAAACTTTTTTTGGTCAAACTTCCCTAAATGTCCCTGAGACAAAGAAAAGAAAAGAAATAAATCAGTAAAGAGAGCGAGTTTCCTCCATGCAGGATCCATGTGGTGCTGTGATGTAATATTGATGACCCTCCTCGTCTCCTGACGACCTCCGTTTGGTCGTCTCATGTTTTATCAAATATTCATGATGCTCTGCGTCCCCTCGCCCTCCTCCCTCAGATCCCATAATGCATCTGTAATGTCCTGTCAGGTGAGGCATGATGGGAGAGGTGATGATGGAGTGAAGCTCCTGGAGGGACGGAGGAGGATAATTTCTGATCACAGCTTTTTCTTCTCTTCCTCTAAAGTTGTAGAAGTTTCCAAGCGTCTAAAACTGACAGGAGCCCGGAGTCGAACCCTGAGGAACACCCAGCTGCTCTTTTCTCTCTCCATCTCTCTGTTTCTCATTCACATTCCCTCTGTTCTCTTTGTGTCTACATTTTACAGGTTTTTCTACCACCATCATTTTCATGTGAGACTGTTCCTTTAGTTTTTTTCCCAACAGGTCCTCCGACCTAAGAGACACAGTACAGTATTTTCTGCCTTCGAAAATGGTTCTGATTTTCTGATCTGACACCACTATCAGCAGGATGACATTGAGCCTTGGGCAGGAACACTTTTATAACTTTACCCTAAACCTTAGTTGACTTTTTTGACGTTCACTTGTACAAATCGTTCAAGTTAGATTCAGTAAAACATTTCAACTTGAAAAGGTGAGTTTGTCTGATTTTATCATCATTATAGATGTCAGAGCTCAGCGGCTGAAAATGTGACACCTTTGGCAGTGTTACTATGATATGTAAGTATAAATAATATCACTTCTGTCAACATTGGTTTAACTTTTAGTTCAAGAACGGGAGGCAGTCAAGTTGATGTAAAGTCACAGAGGTGGATGACAGAGTACCAGTAGTGGAAAGTAACTAATTGCATTTGCGTAAGTACTGTACTTAAATATAATTCTGATGTACTTTTCTTGGGTATCTGCCGTTTAAACCAAAAACACTTCAGATACCTAAGTCTTGTTCCGTTGTCTACAGATTTTGCAAACATAGCAGAATCTGTTTATAGAGATTACTTGTCAGATTAAAATGTTACAGAAAACATAAACTAACAAGCTTCTAAAATAATATATTATGGGTTAGCCTACCAAATAGTAACATAACTAAAGCTTGGTAGTTAATCTTAGCTCCACTTTGACCAGCTACAACATTAAAACTAAAACTAACATTAAACTTCAAATTAAGTCATTATTGGGACATAATTCTGAAGTCAAACTGCGGAGAAAGGGTTGTACCTTGGAGAAAACGTGAAGTGCCGGAAAAAACGGGCCACTTTAGAAGGAATTAGTTTGTGTCATTTTTGCATGAATCCCACTGAGTTACGATGAGAAACAAAATTTATAAAAAAATAAAAAGTTCAGGGCATTGTGCAGCATTGGCAGAGGTCTGAACTCTTCCTACTGTCTCATCTATTGGTCCTGATATTCATCTCTTTCTTCCATAATTCACTCTAACTTTATTCTCCTCACCTTTTTATTTAACTCCTCTTTCACTCTTTCTTGCTGCATCATCCCTCCTCTCTGTCTCTCTGCCTGCCTCCTGTTGTTTTCTTATTTATCACCATCAGTAATATCTCTCACCTCTCTCCTCCTCATCTCCCCCCTGTGCCTCACCTCCCTCCCTCCTTCACCTGTTCCTCTCTTCTTTCACCTCCATGTTCCCTCATCGTCTCCCCCCATCCCTTCCTCCCTCCTCCCCTCATTAACACCGAGCCCTGATGGATGTTGAGGCGAGGCCCAGCTCAACCTCAACATCATTCTCGCCCCTGTTGCTCAGTGCAGGAAACCCCTCAAATCTCTGCAGGGGTGGCAGTCGAAGTGGCCGTTTGGTTCCCACCGGGGCCACCCGCCATCTGCCACCACCCTCACCCCCCTGCAGCAGCTCGCCACAACCGCTGCTAGAGCCTGGTGACTCCCGACACAGCTGGAACACTGAGGTGATGATGGGATGGAGGACCTGCTGGTGCATTCAGGATCCACAGGGAAGATGGTATATATGAGTTCCCTAGAAGAGAATGTGAGATGCTAAAAGGCAGAAAATGCTACAGAAGCTAGTGTTCGGTGCAGTAGATATGGAGTCATGTATGGAGTCAAGGAATAATGTAAAGAATAAATACAAATAACATAAACGGTATAAAGTAAGGTACAAACTGAAGTCCAGAGTCAAAGAGTAAAATTCAGAATAACATATAGAGTAAATACGGAGTAATGTATGGCGCTAGTTTCCAACTGGTTCAGACACAAGGTCCAGATGTCTTCTTAATCATTAGTTCCGGGTCCACACATTTCAGTCTACTCAGCACCATACTTGTGTTTGGCCATGTCATGCTGTCTCTGTTAAGTAGTGGTCCGTTAGTCAGTCACCCTACAACAGGAAACAGCACTTAAAAATAAAAGCTTTGTGTTGGAAATTCACTGTACTTAAAAAAATAGTGTGTATTTCACAAACTTGACACATTCAGGAGTCACTTGCAGTCCATTTGGAATGGACCCAAAACCCACTTTTGGACTGCGACCCACCAGTTGGGAACCAATGATGGATGAAGTCAAGGAGTAACAGTCGGAGCTGAGCCTAATTAGCAGTCGGGTGCTCAATTTATGACAGAAAATACATAGACTGTATGTAAAGATGGACAACATGACAGCTTCCAAAAAGTGAAGTGAAAACATCTCATCACGTCAAAAAAATCTTATTTTTTAACATACGAACATACGTTCCGTGTGTTGGTGTGTTATTCTTATTTTTCCTTAATTATTTTCTATGTACAACACACACTGGCAGCAGCTAGCCACTGTCCTATTTCCAGGCCTTGCGGCCACTGAATTAGATGCGTTAATCCCTCCCTTGCTTTCTACTTGTACACACCAGCTCCCAGAGCAGCTCTTTTTCTCTGCTCCCATGGCAGCTCGACTCCTCTCTTCACCATGGATACATAAACAGAACTCTGTTGCTGTCTCTCATGGGTGTTGCACAATGGATAAGGGGAGACTCGTTGAGGTCGAGAATGACTTGAGCTATACGACCCACAATCCCATCATTATAAGGACAATGGCCAAAAAGATATTGCCTGGCGAGCCACAGCTCTGGAGATCAGCTCTTCAGGTGAGAAATCCAGTTTAATTAGTGGCTGTCCACACATGATTTTAAGATAATGCTTTGGCAGAGGAAGTACAGATCTTCTATTATCAGTAGTAATAACTTTGTGTGGTCTTCTGTTGAAGCGCTGAAGCATAACTCAACCTGTGTGTGATAATGGCGGCACTTAATGCGCCTCACATGGCGCCAGTGGGTTTTCAGCTTAAGCATGGTGTAATGTATGGAGTTATCAGGTAAAGTCCACAGTCAGAGTAGCATTTGGAATAAATATTAAGTAACATATGAAGTATATTGTGTAATGTACAGAGTCATGGATTAAATACAGAGTAATGTGTGGATTTATACACGTGTCCAGGAGTAATATGGAGTAACGAATGGAGTAATGTATGGAGTTAGGTAAGAAGGTGCATTCACACCTGCCCTCTTTGGTTTGGTTCAATCAAACTCAAGTTTGTTTACCCTCGAAGTGTGGTCCGCTTGGGCAGGTGTGAATACAGCAATCGCACTCGAGTGCACACCAAAACAACCAGATCAAGACCTTCTTGAAGAGGTGGTCTCGGTCCGGTTACAAAGGAACTCTGGTGCGGTTGGTTTGTGGTGAGAAGGTGTTCCGACCTGGATGTGAAGCAACTGCAGGCACATGACACATTGTTTGGGTTAAACATGAGCATGTTACAGTCCTGGAGGATTATTAATGTGCACCTCCTCCTGTACTGCCTTAATATGCACATTCAGCACATCCAATGCATCAAAACATTGTTTTCTAGTTGGAGCCGCGCCTCGTTTTCAAACTGTATGGTTTGACTAAAATGAACAATGACAGCAATATAGTCCACGATGAGCAGCGCTAAAATCAACCTGCGTAGTTGTCCCTCCATTGTGACATTAGAAAGTGTCACGTTTATCTTGCAAGTGTACTCTTCTTCAAAGTTTGCTTTACTTCCTGGATTTTTCCCACATGGAAATTCTGACCAATCAAGAGCAGCTTTCTCGCACGGCTTTGATGTGGTCCGCTTGTAAATGCTGCCGTGAGAACACGAACCATCTCTAGGCAATTATACAACTTTGTAAGAAAATTAGCAAACAAACTCTCGGTCTCAAAACACCCAGAGTAACATATGGACGAATATATGTGAGTGATATAGAGAGTAATGTACTGTATGAAGTAATATACAAAGTAATGTACAGAGTCAAAGAGTGTATATGGAGTAAATATGGTTTATATGGAAGGAGTCGGGGAGTAACAGGTAAATTTGGTGCAATGCACGTAATGGCAATGTCACAGTTGGTGTTGAACATTTAGTGTGTTAGTATGTTTAATGTGTTGGTATGTTTTGTGTGTTGGTATGTTCAGTGTGTATGTTCAGTATATCTGAAGTGTTTCCAGGCCCAGTGTGGTTTTCCTCTCCACCTTCCTGCTCTGAGTGTTTGAGTCTGAACAGCAGCTCATCGTGCTGCCGCTGATGATACTGATGATGATGATGGTGATGATGATGCAGATGACCACACAGTCATTATCATTCACTACACTCCCACAATCCTCTGCTCCAACTCCAATTACCGTGTGATTGTATGCTTGGCATGGAAAACATAATTAACAACCTGCGTCTCTGCCAACCTAAGCAGCCAACACGCTGTTTGTGTAGAATCTGAACGCAGGAAAGCAAACACAACAACAGCAACAACAACAACACAAACAGCTCCGTGTTTTTGGGTTCAGAGGCAGAGCGACGGCTCCACGCTCCCGCGAGGCCGCCACAATTCGCTGTAATGGCGGCGGCGGCTCAGCGCTCTTCTCTCTGATGGACTGCAGGCTGCTAAGGGAGGACGCTTTGTGGTGTGGACAAGAGGAATTATGGGAGAGCACGCCAAGAGAGGCCCGGGGGGACGCATGGATGTGTGTGTGAGTGTGTGTGTGTGTGTGTGTGTGTTATCAGGTCTGTTTTAAAACACACACTGAAGAATATCTGTATCAGAAACACAAATGTGCTTGTTAAAGGCTGTTAGAGTGCATGAAGAGAGTGCAGACATGTACATCACACACATGGTTATGTTTGTGTCCGTGTATGTGTGTGGCCCTATGGCTGACATCCATGACCACTGTGTCTTAAAGCAAAACTAAAATTGAATAGTTAAATTAAGTTTCTTATTTTAAAACATTGACCTTTTCTAATGGTATAATTTATCATGCTGTAACTATGACAAAATAAATTAAAATGACAAAAAAAGGATAATTTTATAAAAAAAAAAAAAAAACTTTAAAAATATGAAAAAAATATTTTATTAGAATGTAAAAAGGATCTTGTTTAAGTAAAAAAAACTTGTTAAAATGAGAAAAGAACTGACCACTGGTATCTGGCTGTAGTGGTGGCAGTTATGGACTATAGAGCGCTTTAGGGACGCCATTTTTCTGTGGGTTGACGTGACAGTATCATCCAGGTTCCTTCGTCAAAGAGCCCATGGGATTTTTTTCCATTTGACAGACATTTATGATACTTACACATTTTGTTTAGTCAGATGATCTTCACTAATGAAAGGGAAATTTCGGTTTATTTCAACCTGTCTCCTATCGTCCTACATTTGTTTCAAGTGACTAGTGACATAAAAATAATAGTTAGCATGTTAGCCGTTAGCCTAGATACAGTCGGGGCACATAGTAGCGTCAGACCTGTTAAAACGTAAGTGAACGGGCAACCTTCAAGTGCAAAGTTAGTCCACTAAACAAGCTTTTTTTCCACAAAGACCGCCTCATATCATTAGGATAAATGTCAGAGAACATATAGAAAACGACATGTAAACGTGTTGTCTTACCTTACCGGTGTGCTGCCATGTTTGTTTATCATCTAGCTCTGATTTCCAAAGCGCGGCCGAAATATAGCGAGAACAAGGAGCGATCTCATAGCATGCCTGAACAAGCAGCAACAGCTGGAAGAATACACTGACGAAGAGCTTCGTGAAATTGAAGAACGGAGGAGGAGAGAGAGAGGCGCAACAGGTAGAGGATGAGAGAGGAGGAATGGCTGCTGCAAGGCTGCGTAGCTCTGGAGATTGGTGGTGTACCTGTGAATGCTGTGCCCCAGTGCCCACAGAAGAGGAATGCCTCTGTTGCAAGGAATGGGACCGATTGCAGCCTTAATTTCAAGGTCTGGATGTGACCGAGGACGAGACACCTCCACCTGGAGTAACGTTAGTATCCAGCTGGGCTTTATCTAGAGCTGGTGAGATATATTTCGGCCGCGCTTTGGAAAGCAGAGCTAGAGGGATAAATAAACATGGCAGCACACCGGTAAGGTAAGACAACACGTTTACATGTCGTTTTCTATATGTTCTCTGACATTTATCCTAATGATATGAGGCGGTCTTTGTGGAAAAAAAACTTGTTTAGTGGACTAACTTTGCACTTGAAGGTTGCCCGTTCACTTACGTTTTAACAGGTCTGACGCTACTAATGCGCCCCGGCTGTATCTAGGCTAATGGCTAATATGCTAACTATTATTTTTCGTCACTAGTCACTTGAAACAAATTTAGGACGATAGGAGACAGGTTGAAATAAACCGAAATTTCCCTTTAACACCACTGTTATGATTTTTGAAGCTTAAATGCAATCGTCACAAGTAAATAGGATAACATAGGCTATAAACACACTACATCAAGTCGCATGACTTAACGTCACCACCACAAGGCTGTAAAACAGTATTCAGTGTGATGATGTTCTGTAGTCTCCTTTAGCCACTTGTTAGCAACTGCCTTTATAAAGACACATAAAAGCTTCAACATTCGCAAGTTGGGTATTCACTGTCACATTGTATGTCGTAGAACAAAACGTGAAAGTCTGTTAAGCTTGTGTTGACCACAGACCTTATTTCTGGGTTTTACTTATTCCTGGGGCACTATAATTCTGTAAGTTACATCCTATGTTCCGTTTTTAGACAAAATTAGTATCCAAAAGAAGCACATTTTATTTTATATTAGCTGATTTTGTGATGGCGCCACCTGTCTGTCCATGTCATTAATTCTGTTAGTACTGTTTTTGCTGTTTCAGCTGTTAGACATAATCGTTATTTTACCTGAACCTGTTTTGACTGCTTAATTGAGCCGTTAGCTTACCTTCACTTAAACTGTTTCAACTGCTAAACTGAACCGTTAGCTTACCTTCACCTAAACTGCTTCAACTGCTTAACTGAACCGTTAGCTTACCTGAACCAAACTGTTTACTAGTAAACTGAACTGTTAGCTTACCTAAACCAATTTTTTTCAACTGCTAAACTGAAGCATTAGCATCCCTTAACCAATTTCGTTGCGACTGCTAAATTGAACAGTTGACCAAATTGATTTAACTGCTAAATAGACCTAATTACTTCCAGGTGAAAAACTTGCAGTTGATTACAATTGCTGATCTGCAAAGTTGTTTATTTCTGTTTTCATTTTCTGCCATAACTGTAATGTTTAAAGATATATAGTTAAACACTGTGTGCCGACCTATCTAACGTATATTCTGTGCATATTTTGTAAGCTGCAGTACATAAACATTGTGATTCGGTCGTCAACCATTAGCTAACCTGAACCAAACAGCCAAATTGAACCACCACCAACCTGAGCCAAGCTGTTTTAACTGCTAAATTGATACGTTAGCTAACCTGATTCAAACTGTTAACAGCTAAATCGAACCATTAGCCTACTTGAACTAAATAATCATATAATAATAAAAATAAACATTAATGTAATTTAGACAAATACAATAACAAGTAGTGTTCCCACATCCAATTCTGATGTAAAATAATGTGTTTTAATCAGGAAAGACAGTCACATATTTCTTGTGGTTGAGTACTGCCATGCAAAAATGTGTAACGTTATATTTTAATGAACAGTCAGTATGGTCGGTCCAGTGTTTTGAGTTCCTCGACAGGATACATTCACATCATCTTCATGCACAGAAACACGAAGACATGTTTGTACAAACACATGAATCTGAAAAACACAAAAACACACTCAGTTAAACAAAGAAACAAAAATGTGTTCAAACAGGATTGGGTGTAAAAACTGCTGTTGTGCAGAAACACATGTACATACAAGACTGTTGTGTGTCTGTGTCTGTGTGTATATGAATCCATAATATCTCGACAGGAGAACGAGGAAAACAATGTACAAATACCACTACAACTGTGTGTGTGTGTGTGTGTGTGTGTGTGTATCTTGTAGATTCAGCAAAAGAGGCTGCAGCTTCTCCTTCTCTTTTTTATTTATCGGGTGGCAGCGAGTCGCTGCTGCTTATTTACAGCAGATTGTTTCTCCAGATGTTTTACAGGGAGAGAAATCCCCAAACACACACACACTCCTCTCTTTGTCCAGATGGAAGTCATTCTTTATAAGACTCCATAATCCTTCTCTCTCTCTGTGAGAGGAAACAGAGGGAAGGTGGAAGTGAAGCGTCTCCTCCTCTTCGTGTCACTGATGTTCTCCAGTTGTGTCGACATGTTTTCAGTAAAACTCTGACGCTTCGTGATGTTTCAACAAGAACAAAAATTATAGATTTGCAACATTTGAGTTGATTGAAACCGATTTGGCCTCCTGACTCACTCTGTACATTAACAGAGTAAAGACATAGGCCTACTGAATGTTCTCAGTCTGAAGGTACCGGGAGGGGAATGTAACTCTGTACACTTTTACTCAAGAACTGTACTTGTACTTTACTTTTCGGCTAGTTCATACTTCTCCTCCATTACATCTTGGAGATATTGTACTTATACATTTCTCTGACAGCTTAAACCATGTATCTCCAGATGTGTTGATGGCGAATGTTTGTGATAAACTGTTCCTTTGTGTGCTGAGAAAATTCTCCAACTTCTTAAGGCTCATTTATACTCCCTTTACGTAGGAAAATAGATAGGCTACATCGGTTTCAACGTTGTAAACGTCACTGCCCTCATACTTCCATGTGTCCTTTATGTTGGCATATGGCACTAGAGGGCAGAATCTAAAGTTTCACACAACAACAAACGAGGCAACAGTGGAGTAAGTCGTAATATTATACCCCTAAACGGAGGCAACGTTGCAGTGGTCTGTGTGGCCATATAATGCTACATCTGACATGTGGACGGAGAATTCTTTTCACCACTGATTTGTCACGTCCCACCATTGTTTAAATTTCTTCGTTGTCTCCTATGGTCGTATTTTGCTTAAACCTCGCTACACTACCTCCACAATCTCCGGTGGTACTGCTCCTGTTCTTCGAAATGCACGCAGAGCACAGGCAGAAGGCCTCGCCCATCTTCGTACCTAACGTTAAGCATAAATGAGGCCAAGAAAAATTGATTTGTCACTTACGCTAAAGTCATGATGATCTTATAGAATACAATGCATTGCCGTCGATGAATAATTTTCACTACATTACTGTTTCTTTTTTCATTCCGCCATAATTTAAATTTCTCTGTTGTCTCCTACGGTCGTATCTAGCTTGAACCTCACTACACTGCCTCCACAATCTCCTGTGGTACTGCTTCGTTTCGTCCGTATCCGCAAGCTTTCAGGACAGAAGGCTCCACCCATCTCCGTACCTAACATTGAGTATAAATGAGCCCTTATGCTAAATAAACTCTTTAAAAATTCTCTTGGATCAGCGAGAAGATAAATCGTCACAAGGCTGAAAACGAGACTGTTTTTCTGACACCATGAAAAGTTTTCAGAAATTTGTCACTTACACTAAAAACGTATGATGATCTTATAGGATATGATGCATTGTTGTAAATGAAACTACCCAACAGGATAGTAAAACACTGACAGGGAACATTTTACTGCGCAATGAGTACTTTTACTTTTCATACGTTGGATACATTTTGCTTATAATACTTTAATTCAGAACCTTACTTGAGTTAAAGTATTTAAGTGTGGATACCTGACCCAAGTTCGATGGGACTTGACAGTCTGGGTTGGGTTCAGACAAATTATTAAAATGATAAATGATTATGAGGTTTGCGTTGGGTTCGGTCTACTTGACAAGGTACTTCATGCTTTGTGTAGTAATTCTACAGTGTGGTATTAGTACTTTTACTTAAGTAAAGGATCTGATCCTCCACCAGTGAAAGGTACAAACTGTTTTTCACTGATATTCCTGCCCATGAGATTTTTAGGGCCCTATTTCAGAAAAGCAGAGCCTAAAACAACCTATGTAAATGTCAGTTTGGTGTATTTTAGTGTTCTGAAAACCCAGTTGTTTTCCTATTCACTGTCTTAGCTGCTAAATTAAACTGCAGTCTAAACTGTGCTAATATTTTTTAGCTGCTGCTTGAGCTTTAACTTCAGCATTTGGACTTTTTCATTAAAGATATTCAGGATGTTTCTGACAGCCTATGAGGAGGTATTGTTTTAGACTGTTCCTCTGTTCCAAAACAAGCCATAACTTTGATATCCAATTTGTGTAAAGAAGAGAGAAATTAAAGAGGAGCAAAACTTCAACGTGCATAACAAAGAGATTTCATAATATTCCCACAGCTTTTATTGGAAAAACATCCACCTCTGTGAAGTCCAAGTTTCCTGTGAGATTTCCCCAAAACAAGAGCTGATTTTTAAACTGAACTACAATAAAAAAAGCTTTGTTCTGAGTCTTTGTATCGCTGCTCCTCTCACTCAGTGTGGGCGAGCGGGAGAAAAATAACAACACCCTCCCAAAAAAAGGAAATGGCAGATTGATGAAAAGCCAAACTGGTCCCAGGATGACACGTTCTTCTTCTCTCCACAATATTAAAAACTCCCACACGTTTCAGGAGGAGGGCAGAATTAGCCTTGCCGGGACGCACTGTAAGCTGCCGTAATGACTCATTTGTTTCATCCTGATAGATGGCTCTCCGGATGGAAGAGGACCTCGTTTAAGAAAAGCGATGAAAGGCGGCAGGCGAAGGACAGCTCGCCGATCACGGAGAAGGTCTTCAGCTCGCTGCTTCAAAGACATTTGGACGGTCGGGGGTCGCTCACAGGGGCGACGAGGAAAAGATAAAAACCCTCTAAACAACGAGCCAACACACACACACACACACACACACACACACACACACACACACTCGCACACACACTAACACACACACACTTTGAAGCTGCTGTTAAACGGCGTGCAGGAGGGCAGGTGGTGCTGATGAATATTCAGACGGAGAGTCGGCGCTCTGCTGCCAAACAAACCGCCTGTTTGCTTTCTGTCACCTTCCAAATTCTGATAGATTTGTTTTTTCCTCCTGTGTGACTCAGATCAGATGTTTGTAATCTGTGTGAGCTTGTTTTCTTCAGTCTGGACCACACAGGGGTTCAGGTGATCATCGGGTAATCATCAGGTGGTCGACATGTCACCTGGGTTTGAACTAGGGGTCGTTGTGGGTTAAAGAGTCCTTGGAAAACCTACACAAACCAAACATGTATGAATGATTTTTTTTGTATAAATTAACCACTGGCAGTAGCACAGTGCTCCACAGTTCATAGAGTTTCTCTGTGATGACGACGAAACACCACGTGGTCAGAGCTGATAATCATCTTAAATTCTTCGTGCGTCATGATTACCTAAAAAGTCAATGAATAGACACAAATAGATGCAAATTTGCATGGGGTGACTCGAATGACGTATCTTTCTAACATAGAGTGAGTGGACAAACTGATGGATGGAGCATGAAAAACTCAACAAGTAACAAAACATTCAGGGAGAAAATAAGTTGGGGCCTTGGATATCTTCATTGGGAACAACTGAAATGATCTGATGTTTGCTCGTATGCATCGTGACCAGCTGGGAATCAGTTTTGCGCCAATGATGCGATGCTAGTGATGCAACGTGACTGACCCAAGAATATAAAGTTCATGTAATTCTCGCGAGTTAAATTTTTTTAACTTGTGCAAGAAATTTGCGTCATGCTTTTTTAAAAGCCTATCAGCGTTTAGATTCTCCTTCAGTTGTAATAAAACAGATTTATTCAGCTGAATAGAATTGATTCTGGCACAGCAATATGAAACGCAGCTGAGACAAATCGCCTGTTGTTGGTGACCATCATTGAAATCTTGACACCAATCCTAGCCAACAAGTCATCAAACTGGGTACTGGTCAGCCTCAAGTAGCGCTGGAAGTGGCAGCCATTCTACCTTAAAATGACGAAAGGAAAAGTTCTGGGTGAAGGTCTAATTTTTTTGGGACCCATCCACCACCCCAACCTGCCTCCTTTTGGGCATGCTTCCTTGTTTATTGCTGTCAGCGCATTGGTCACATGATCACAGCCTTTCAAAATACGTGGGATATGTACAAATTTGGGTGCATTACTTTTCGTAGGAAAACATACAAAAACGTCATGGGCTACTCTGCATCATTACTTTTACTTTTTTGTACTTTAAGTACAAAAAACCTTGTACCTTGTACTGGAATGCATGACTTTTACTTGTAACAGGGTATTTTTACACTGTAGTATTGCAAATGTTTCTTAAGTAGAAGATATGAATACTTCTTCCACCACTGGGTAAACCCAAATTCGAAATGGTGCCATATTTTTACTGATCAGATAGGTTTGGGGGTTAATTTATTTTTAGGTAGAACCTGGGCCTAGAAGTGTTTCAGTACAAATAATTTAAAAAATAACATTAAAACTAAATGAAAGTGTGAACAGGTTGATTACTGCCTCCCACGAACAGACTTGTCCAGATGATTCTCCTCCTCAGGTTAATACCTCCTCCATTAAAACCCTCCCAGGAGCTTTCCGATGGTCCACAGAGATCCCCTCTCTGCTTCCCACGTTCCTCACATCCTCTCTGGGCTGTCAGAGCTCCGAGAGACCAGCTGCTGCTGCTGTTGGACGACCCTGAACACAACAGGCCACCGTAATGACACCATCTGTGAAGGAAGCACCACTGCTGAACAAAGGTGAGCTGGTCTGAAGAGCACAGTTGGTTTTAAAGTCCAACTCAAAATAAAACTGTTTTTTTTTTTTCATCTGCTCAGTAAATCTCTTCTTCTGTGTTTTACTTTGAGAAAAAAAAAAGGAACCAAAATGTAGACATTTTCATTTTTTGGTTTCATGATGGCACCAGCTAGTTTTGAATTCATTTTACAAAATATCGGCAGATATCCCACCATGTAGGGAAAACCTTATTTCGATACAACCAATTAAATCTTGATAAAGCACAACATACAACAACGATAGATCATTGTATCATAGGCGGAGTTTTACTGCAGTAAAAGTAATTTCACAGTGTAAAAATACTCTGTTACAAGTAAAGTTCTTCATTCAAAGTTTTACTTAAGTACAAACATTTTAGTGTAAAACTATACTTAGAGTACCAGAAGTAAAAGTATGAGGAAAGGCCCATTTCAGAGTAACATAATGACTGATTATAATTATTGATTATGCTGGTAAAGGAGCTAATTTTAACAGTACTTCCCTTTGATGTGTTGTGGAGTTGAAATATAGAATAGTATAAATGGGAATACCCAAATGAAATATGAATACAGTACTTCAATAAACAACGTATCCTGTGGCGGCTTGTGGTGTGCACGCATATGTGCACACACTTAGGTGAGAGTGCTGCCAGCTGCAGACCACTGTTTGAGACCAACAAATAATGATACTGTTTTTTTTACCTTGCGAAACATCAGCAGAATTTCCAGCCATGATTGTTAAGCCAAAACACGATCTGTTCCTAACCATAATTAAGTGGGGGGGGTTTTGTTGTTTTTGCCTAAACCAACCCAAACCCAAAATTTTAACATTTATTCTGGCGGTTGTGTACCCTGGAAATCCAGCTCCATGTCATTGGTCCGACATCCCATTAGGCCAACGTCCCGTTGTTCCGATATGTGGTTATACTAGGCTATACTGTATTTGTGTACCATAGAGGATCAGCAAACACAACAAAAGTAGGCTACTGGTCGAGATACAAGTGTCATAGAGAGGAGAGAATGAAACACCATAACCTCCTGTTATTAACTCGGGGGTCCGGGTTGTGTGGGGAGCTCTCCGCTGAACGGCTCCCGGTGGCTCCCTGACCGGCTCTGGGTCAGCTGGGAAAGGCTTGAGGCGAAGCAGGCTCACGGCTTATGTGTTTGCCACTTTCTTTTTCATTTTAACCCACACCATGATCTTTTCCTGACCCTAACCAAGTGGTTTTTGTGCCTAAACCTAACCAGACCTTAACCACAGGGCATGATGATGATTTCGGAACAACGGGACTTCGGAACAATGGGTTTAATATGGTCGGACCAATGGGCAGACCCCGGAAGTTCTCGTGAGAGCACAATTTGAATTTGCTCAGCGAGTCACTCTGGCAATCAGTAATGATGCTCATTACCCATGCCCTTGTAGCTGAGCTGCACCAATCACATTGGTGTATCTGATATAGGCGGGCCAGAGGCGAGCTAAACAGATGACGACAGCGCTGTGATGACAAACTCCAGAATCAGTCAGTAAACATTGCAAGATGGCTACGGATGAACATGAACATTTTCGTTACTCATAGTCAGACCCTAAATCTTTCTAGATCTGGGTCTGGATTTCCCGCTAACAGCCGGGTTGAGAGCTCAGGAATACTGGTCAGACGTGTTAATATCAATTGTTCCGTTAGTCCAAAAACATGCGCTCCCTTTTGAATGTTGTCGCACATCCAGTTGTCTGTGTGCTGAAGCCACTCATGTCCGCTGGGCTACTCCTAACGTTAAGTCTGTTCTGCTCATTCGCTGCTATAAAACTCCATCCTGATAGATATGCCCCTGCAGTGGAAGTCCCTCATGTCTAAGACATTTTATTGGTCTAAAAAGCAGCTCCAGACCTCTTTTGTCTTTTTTCGCATAATTTTTACAGTCCTCTTATCATATGCTTTTTAAAATGTAAAACAAATCCATGAGTTATGGTAAAATAGCCAGCCATTTACAGACTATGTTGTTCCATCCTTTGTCAATAGGGGGTGCTGCAGCACCCACAGAACCCACCTTCCTGTGACCTTGTCTTCCTACAGCGGTTCGTATAATGTCTTGCGAAAATGCACATAATACCTAACAAATTATAACATTACATAACAGAAAGTTGTGTCGGTCAGGTTCAGGTCAGTAAAGTCATGTAAGTTAGGTGATGGAAAAGTCACATGGGGTGACGACATACCTCACAGGGTTCCCACACATTTTCATGACATTATTTCAAAACTTTTGACTTTTCCAGGACCCATAACAGTTTTTCATTCTTGCACCATTTGCTGGGTGTTTTTAAAACATATCAAAGTCATACTCAGTTCAAACACAATTTCAGCTAGCTGGCACACATGAAAGGAAAGACGAAACGTGGGGAGAAAATGAAGACATGCATGTGATGGTAAACAAAATACACACATCAATACATATTAGAGCACAGATAGAAGCTGGCTATAGGAAACAAATCTGCCATTGTGTTACATTATGTGGAAGGCTGAAACAATTTCAACAAAATTCAATGATTTTTCCAAAGACTTGAGTGATTTTTACTGATGTCATGACTTTTCCAGGTTTCTCATGATTGTGGGAAGCCTGACCTTAAAATGGCTCAAAGTTCACACCAGTCTTCTGGGGGACAGTCCTCTGGGTTGTGACCCGTCCACCACCCCAACCTGCCTCTTTACGAGGGCTGCTTCCTTCTTTGCTCCTGTCAGCACGGGTCACATGATCACAGCGTTCCCAAATATGTGGGTTATACACAAATTCCTGGCTGATTACATGGGATATATATGATGGTGCATTACAGTGCATGAGAACAGCCTGAAACAAATTTATTTAGTTACTTTTCACCACTGGTTACACTATGGTGGGAATAAAGATTTTGTATGAGTGTTGAAGAGAGGAATGCATTTACACCTTTTTAACATCTGACTTGAATGAATCTCAAACATCCAGTTGAGACAATCTGGTTTCTGTCTGTATTAAATGCTTCTTGAATGCTTTTACACTGCTCAGAGATCAGATTTCTTTCTGCCCCGGCTGCTGCTTCTTCTGTAAAGACTTTTTTTTAAATTTAAAGAACGGTTTCTTCTCTGCAGCCTTTCAGCTGTTAAATCAGATTGAGGCACAGACAGAGCAGTTGGGCCACAGTAACACACACAGAAACACACAGCTGCTGAACATTAGCATTGGTGGTTTATGGTCGGACTGTTAACATGCTGCGTGTTGTGGAGGTACAGAATAATTCAGACTGACTGGTTTACAGTGAAGGTGACAGCGTGTGCAGCATGTGGGCAACAGATGATTCTGATCCTCAGCTTCATTACAGCAGAAACACTGTAACCCTGAACATCACACAGTCAGGTGTCGGTTTGAATCCCCGACGACTGAAATCACTAAATCACATCGTGACACACGTCGACCTCCGTGCATGCCAGCATTTGTTCTCTAAAACAAAGTGACACTTCTTGTTTTTTAAAAGCTTCTCGGGGACGATAAAATCCTGATGTCACTTCCTACAGCTGAGTGGAAACAGATTTGGTTTTATTAAGTGCAGAACTGTCAAAGATCAAATTAAGACACGTTTCAGCATCTCCCCTGATGATCGTATTTAGAAAAGCTGCAGATGAAGACGGAGCAGAGAAGTTCAAGTTTTACTGTTTTCACCTGTCAGACATTACACAAACTAATCTGGTAGCAAACAGGTTGAATTCATCCATCTAGTCGTAACAATAATTTGGACTAATGCTCTATAGAACTGCGTTACATTTGTAGAGATGAAATCTGCTTACTTTAGTGCTGAAGAGGTGAACTGAGTCAGAGTTTCGACTTATGCCTACCATACAGAAAGAAGACTTTGAAAAGACTTTTAAAAGTCTCAAGTCTGACATCTAAAGACAATTTGAGTTTTTGCTCACACACTATAAGATTCAACAAAGACTGGGGATCTTGCAGGGTCACAATTTGCAAGACAGCAACTGAGATTATTTCCCATCCTGCACCTGGTGAAAAATATTACACCAAACTCCCTTCAAGAAATATGGCATATTAACAGTTCCTGACATGTCTACAAAGACAGTTAACAGGCGTCATATGTCGACAGTATTCTTGTCAATTCAACATCAGTATAATCCATAAAGATAAACTGTATTTGCGGACAAATGTACATTTTGGATTTTGTCGCCTCAACTTGCTACCAGCCTCTGTTGGCTAGCTGTGTTGTTTTAGTGTTAGGTGACTGTGGGAATGAGAGGTGGTGAACTGTTTCAAAAATTAAGATTTCTCACTAAAATAAGCACTGGTTGGTGGATCAAACAAACATCATTAAACACAGACTCTTGTCCACTCCACAACTCCAAACTCAGTGGGTCTGTTCGAAACCGCATACTTACCTACTACTCATACTAACTCTTTGAGTATGTAGTGTGTTTACACTGTGCAGTATGCGATTTTGAGTATGCAAGAAGTTCCCGGATGCATACTAGATTCGCCAGAAATGTTGAGTATACATCATGAGCTTACTACTCACACTCAAATTACCCAAGATGCAACGTAACGTGATGTCATCGATCGTCACTTCCTTGCCGCGAACAGAACAAAAGAAAAAAGAAGAAGAAGTTATTTATTTATTTATTTATATTTATTACTACTGTATATTATAACTTATGAAACTTTATGAAATCATTCAATTCACAACGACTTTGTTGTTCAATGATGTACATTTTTCCCTCCAATTTTCAGGCTGTGAGGTATGTTATATTGCGTTGTATATTATGATTAGATTTATAGTTGATTAAAAAGGAAACTTACATCTGAGAACAATCCCAAGTCGAGTGCGAGCATGATGTACCGAAGACGGCGGGCCGATCTTCGTCTCAGAGCTGACAAGACTCTCCGGTGAGGCATTTTGAACGGTCAAATTCCGTTAACGGGACGAGATCAGTCAAAACGGTGGTTTCAAGCTAGCTACATCAAGGGTAGGTTCGCCTCCCGTTTTCAAAGTAAAAGCACAAATTTTATCGTTATGGTTTTCTGTATAAGAAAGGGCAATGGGTGTTTTATTTTGTAAAAATAAATGGAAGTGCATTGCTCACTACGGCTAGCTTGAGTAGCGCCGAAATCTCCGAAATCGTCCGAACAAAATTGTAAACAGCTGGTATTTGGTCAGATTTTCAACATGTTGTGGATCTAAACGGCTACTTTCTCGCCTAAAAATGTTTCAAATGTTGCTAAAGTTATATATTTACAGAGTTTAGAGCTTAAGTGAAATCAGCTTAAGGCCGGCTGATTTCGGCTCGGGTAGGAGCGAAATGCATTGTGGGTTATCATGTAGTATGCTACAGTGTAAATGGTCTGCATACTGTCTGTTGATTGAGTATGTAGTATGTAGTATGGCAGTATGTAGTATGTAGTATGCGGTTTCGAACACAGCAAGTGTTTACTGTCTCCCTGGTTTGCCGCCTCCTGTTCAAGTGCTGGGGTGAACATACCTATTAGTTGTCGACAATATTTCATTATGTCACTATTTGCATGAGCCAAGACTAAAAACTGAGTTTTATGACCACTTTACACCAAACCATCAACATCAGTGCGCACCAAGGTAAAAACTAATTTGATATAAGTTCAGCATTAGTGTTGTAGCTACTGCTGATACACAGAGGTCATGTTCTTTTTTAATCAACCTGTTACCATGTGCAAGAGTAGATATGAGAAGGCCTCAGTGTGAGTTTGTCAGATTTCCACTGGAGATGTGAATCACAGACTGTATAAAGACAGTGGACCTAGCTACTGTGACGTCACCTATAGGTTTCTGGAGTCCTCCCAGCAAGCAATAGTCATGATTTAAACGTATTGGCTATATTTAGCTCCGATTTAGTCTAGCTACATGTAACCCAAATCTAGCCAATTTAATTTTGAAATTGATTAAATGTAATTTTCGCCATTGCAGATGGCGTGCGGTATGATTTTCAATCATGTATGAAGAGTCAACAGTAATTAAAATATGTTTATCCCCATTTTTTGGACATGGTCTCTACATAGCCGTATAATTCATGACGTCTACATTTTGGCTATGGTTAGACGTCTACCAAATTTTCACTGACAGCCCAAATTCAGCCGTGATTTAGTCTAGACGTCAGGTCTTCATGTAGACAGCTATTAGACATTTTTTAAATCAAAAAATGCTTGCTGGGCTGTTTTAAAGCTTTGGATTTCAGCGTCGCCATTTTGGTTTTTTTGCTGTTAGAAGTGGACAAGAGGGTGGCACTGTGGAGGAGCGAGGGATAGCTGAATGTGATCTGAACTGAGGTCAGTTTGTGAATCCAAATCAGAACCAGTTCAAACCAAAAATAAAGTTCACTGCCACCATGTTTCTGTCTGTTCACTGAGAGAGAGGGCTGATGGGAAATGTGGTTTTCATTTGTAGAAACATGAGCACTGGCAGTAAAGTGATGTTAGAAACTACAGATCAACTACAGGTCCAGTCAGGACACTGTGTGTGTGTGTGTGTGTGTCACGCAGGATTACATGATGATAAAATAATAAGTGATACTGAGCAGCAGTGGGGCTGTATTCTTCATGTGGTCCACATGGGCTGTGGTGGTCTGTGATAAATGGGTCTTAAGCTGTCAGGACCTGAAACCTCCTCCAGCTGTGACCACTTATGATGTCACGCAGGACGCTGTCTATCTGCCGGACCATCACACGACATCACTGTCGTTACCTCGACATGAATTCAACCTCTGAGCCGCAGGAATGGTCACATCTGCGGGCAAGTGGTGGGATGATAATCTGATGTTTCTGGCAGGAAGTTGTTGGACTTAGATTTATTTTGTGCCCTCAACAGAGTTACAGAGTTACCAATCATTTCAGGTGCTCCTGGTTTGACAGACATGAAAGACAGACTCTTTTATTATTAAATCATCAGAGAAAAAGACCAGGTTAGAAAATATCTGCTCTTTTGATACAAAGTCAGAGAAGCCTGTGGACATAAAACCTGAAGGAGAGCAGTCAGCTGCGACTTCCAAGATGCATCTCTACAAGGAAAATCCAATCACAGAGCTGCAACAACGTGCTGAATTCACTATCTGTCAGATTCACATGATTTCTGTGTTCTGGAAGTTTTACACCATTGAATCAAAGTAGATTCATTTTGGCTTCATGGACAGAAAAAGGTCATTAAAGCTGGGGTACGCAGTTTCATTTTGGCAACATCGGGGAAAAATCCCTTCATAACCTCTGAGCATATTGCAATTCAAGTGGTCTGAGAGGAAACCAGACTTCCACTCCTCCACTTGGCTGTGTTTTCAGGCTTTAGAAAATCTAGCCCATGACAGGATCCTTTGGCCAATCACAGGTCTTTTCAGAGAGAGGGCATTTCTATTGGCTGTTTCACATGTCCTGTCAGATGGTGAAATTCTGATTCAATGGCGGAGAATTCTGCAGGAAAAAGTTGCTATTGCAGCATTGAAACAACTGCCCAGCAAAATGACCCAAAAAAAGGAAGAGGTACAAAAAAAGAGAGTCTGACGATAAACAAAATAAAACATGTCAACATGTTTCAGAGATGGAAAGTCTCTAATAGTTTTGCCTTCTGCTAATGGGATCACAGCTGCAGCAAATTCAAGTTAACATTTATTTATCTAACATTAGCTTGAGTCTTGAATCACAGTGTGTCATCTCTCAGGGCACCAGACAAAGACCTTTAGACAGCAGCACAGACTGTAAAAATAACAGCTGTAGCTAGCGTGACATCACCCATTGCTCTATGGACTCCCGTTTTGAGTTTGAAATCTCAGCTGTCATCATCTTTTTTTTTTTTTTTTGAAGCCAGAAGTGACCATATTTGGGCGAGAGGCTGGCATTGTAGAGGAGCGAGGAGTGGATCTGACTGAGAGGCAGATGACGCCAAGCCACTCCCTTAGTTAGGCGTAACTTTAAGCCTTAATAAAACACAAACGGCTGAGGGACATGAAAATTCACCTCCGTACAGTTGTCATAAAGTGGGAAATTAGCTATAGAGACCAAAATTGTTTTTGTACCAGGCTGTAGACATGTTTATTTCTGCTGTAAAGTTAAATATTTTAACATGGGGGTCTGTGGGTATTGATTCGCTCTTGGAACCAGCCTCTAGTGGTCATTAGAGGAACTGCAATTTTTGGCACTTACGTATTGGCTTTCTTTTCCAACCTCTGGCACCTTGGTTTGCACTGGCTGCATTTGTAGTCCACAGCAGCAGGGAGCGTGGCGGAGAGACTTTGGGGTGGCTAGCTAGCTAATTCTTGTCTCATTTGTGGTCTGATAAACAGACGGGGACAAGGAAGGGCTGAGTGAACTCTACAGTGAAAAAAATATTATATAAATCAATATATGGGAAACACTGGTGCTGTATGAAGTGTGTACATATGCCTGTGGTCATCTGGTGGGAGGGGCTTAGGACAACTGCAGGTAAGGCTGCAGGAGGAGAGTTTATTTTTGAATTCTGCCATGTTTGTTGCCTTCTCCAGAAAACTGCCGACTTCAGCTTTAATGTCAAAGTGAACGCAGATCATCTAAATTAGCCACAAATGTAAAATACAAAATACATTATCTGCATAAGTATTTATTAGGACACACTTACGAAGTAGTAGAGTAGAAGTATAAAGTAGCATAAAATGGAAGTACCTCAAAACTGTATTCAGTAACACCAATAATACTTTCAATCAAAATTCTCACAAGATAAAAAATAAAAAGAAGGCCTCACACTTGGGTTCATGTCGAGCAGCCAAATCACTGAATCTGTCCCTGATAAATTAGCCAGCTGATATTTCCTGGTTCATGTTAAGGAGAAGCAGACGGTCCAAACAGCCCGGACGGATCCACTCGATCAGAACCAGATCACAACAAGATCTCCGTGACCATGACGTCCAAACTCTCAATGGGTTTCAGACGCTTGTTAATTAATTGTCTCTGCACTAACATCTGTCGTCTCTGGAGTCCCACTGCGCGGTGCTGCGATTCAACATTTATACATGAATCCTTACAGCAGCCGCAGTTTTAATGATGAAGCATATGGAATACAGCCGAGCAGAAGAAGAAGAAGAAGAAGGAGTACATTTAGGCTGCGATTGCTCTCAGCTGTGACAGAGCTGCTTCACAAAAACAACTGAATGTGGTGAAATGATTTTCGGAAACGTTATGGACACCAGAAATGGGCTGACTGAGTTCCAACAGTCAGAATTAACATGATATTTTCAAGTTTGAACTTAGTTATCTCAAATAAATGGCATCTACTTGTCAGTTTACTCAACCAGGCCAGTTCTTCACATTAAAGTGAAACCCTGACAGAAAACTCAGCTCTGTACGACAGTGAGCATTAGCAAACAGCCATTTGCTATGTGAAGATAGTGGAGTGATGGCAGCCTGACAAGAGAAGTCATTCTTGTTTTCTGTGTGTTGCTATCCAAGTTCCTCTGTTCTTTGTTGTGGTTGATGGGCCAGTGCGAGTCCCTGTGTGCGTATCCCACGAGCCAGCTAATCGCCATCACTCTGCACAGTGCTTACAACGTGGTAAAGCCTAGCTGACCCACAGTGTCATGGCGGAAGTGTAGCACCCACTCTCCAGCTCCTAACAGGTTAAAACTGTTAGCTGTGTCAGCACTGTAGCTGTTGTTAGCTGCTAGCTGTCACCTCAGCCACGTCCATGTTGAGAACTGTGTGCAGACAACCTGAATCTGACTCTAAATTATAGATATGCTCTGAATGTTGTATACAGCTCTTTTAAATTAAAACGTACCCTCAAAACAGTGCCACAACTTAAATAAAATGGATGGCGAGTAACATTTACGACCTTACACCATATTACAAATTATATGTGAGTAAAAAAATAATATGCAATATGTGAATTAATAAAAAGTTTGTTACCATCAACCAAACAGTTACTTGCATCTGCTATTTTTCTACATAATATATCCTCAAAGTTTTATCAGCTTTCCATGTTGTTGTTCTGACTTGAGGGGACGTAGATGTGACTTTTCCTAGTCGGGAACTCACTTTTCAGATTATTCCAAAACCACATGAATGTTGCATAAATCTCTGCGTCAAACAAAATGCAACGAAAACATTAATCAAAAATTTTAACTAGAGCTGTCAACATAACACATTACTTTAGATAATTTAATCACAGAAAAAAGCAAAGGCTCGTTCAGGTTTGTGCTTCAGTTTAGCACCTAAAATCGTTTATATTAGGCTAGTTAATAGAAAATTGTAGCAGTTTAAACTGTTTAATTCAGGTGGCAAAGAGTTCAGTTTAACAGCTAAAACTGCCAACAAATACTGACTACAGATTCTCTTTCAGAACATCTGACATGTCACTTACAGAGCAGGTTTATATTCAGTTCAGTTTCAGTTATACTGTACAGCACAGTGCTGAGATATCTTCAGTCTGGCCTCGGTGTGTTTCTGTGCAGCTCTTCACCTCACATAACAGGCCTTAAATAACTCCAACCTGTAGGAGGCAGTGAGGGATGATGAGAAAGTTATCAAAGCTGAGGCCTGACTTCTGCTGACAGTTTATAAAAGCTGCTGGATGTTCAGGACGTCAGATGGGTTTGAGAGCTGAAGCTCAGCCTGTTTAACACTTTACATGTCTTTAACATCAGACATTAAGACTGTCCGGGTGTAAATATATTTTAAACAGTAGATTACAAAACAATCTAACCAAAAGGTCCATTTGGTAGCATCTGGAGCTTTTGATCCCATTAGTCAGGCTGACTGTAGCATCACTGGGCCGTGACAGTTTTATATCACTAAAACGGAGATTTTTGAAAACGCCTTCTAAGGTGCAGATCTCCGCAAACTTGGTTAATTTGTATCTGTGTGAACATGTAAAACAGAGTGCTTGGGAGACAACAACGTCATCTCCTTGATTTGCGCACGTCCATTGTTGTTTTGTGTAATGAGCATGCGCCAGAAACACCAAAAACAATGGCGGGCTGCTGATTTTTTATGATTTGGTAAACTGCTTGGTTTAATGACGGCTTTACGTCTGAACTTAGCACTGCCGCTGTCCTGGCATCACCAGACCAATTGCAAATGCAAAATATCCTGGAACCTTCCAGCTCAATTTCAGTTTTCAAGAGATGGAAACAATGGCTGTAGACCAGAAGGCCCCTGGGTGCAATTGGATAGACCTACAACCAGTCAGAGCAACGAAACATGACGGTGCAGAGCAGTAGACAAATGTAAACAGACTGCAGCGTGCAGGGATGATCTGTGATGGTGTAGCATCAACGTGTCTGAACAAGTGTTGCCAATTTAGCTATCAGAATTTGAAAATATTACTTCAACAGAAAGTTCAGCTGCGGCCATCTTGATTGTTTTCCAAAAGGCATTAATGGCAGTCGTCTTTACTAAGCTAGGTTTATGCTCACCGTCATGAGGGTTAGCTACCCAAAAAGGATGTCGTCACATATGTTGGTAGCGCAAAGGCTTTGCAGGTGGTAAATGGGCTGCACTGGTATAGCGCTTTTCTAGTCTTACGACCACTCAAAGCACTTTAACGGCCTATTTCCACCAGATGCGTGTTGGTTGCGTCTGCGCTCCGGCACGGCAGCGGAGCCGATAGGATTCAATTCTAGTCAATGTGTGTGCTTCCACCGGCTGCGACTGTGCTGCGTTCTGGCTCCGTCTCAGCTCCGTCTCAGCTCCGGCGCCCCAGAGCCCTCCGCAACAGATATGCAGGACTTCTATTTTTGCCGGACGCCGGAGCACAACGCAGCAATTCAGCACAGAGCAGATCATGCGGGGCAGGAAGTCATGCACAGAAACACAATAAAACATCTGGTTAATTTTCAAAATAAAATACACAGTGTTCACGGCAGATCATATTTCCCTGCACTACACCTTGAAAACTACATAATGGGCAGAGGCAGGCCTGAAGTCAACAGGTCAGAGGTTTTCAGACGTCATTTCACCCCGTTGACACCATGGACGAGGAGATGTTAATCATGGCAGTGCACCGAGATGTCTTCTGGCGGAGCTGCACCACACAGCAAACGCAGCTGGTGGGTATGGACGGACAGCGGAGCACGCAGCGGATAACCAGCACTGCCGTTCCACAACGGACACGCATCCAGTGGAAATCCGGCGTTACACGATGAGTCACATTCACCCATTCACACACACATTCACACAAGGTGCCATCTGCTATTCAGTAACCACTCACACACTCACACACCGAACTGCCATCAGGATCAATCTGGAGTTCTGTATCTTGCAAGGACATGACATGCAGACTGGAGGAGCCAGGGATAGTACCGTTGATCTTCCGATTAGTGGACAACCCATTCTACCTCTGAGCCACAGCCACAAGTTGTCGGGCTTCGTATCAAACATGCCCCATATTAGATAAATGCTTGTGTAAACTGATCTGGGCTAGGTCAGCAGGAAATCGGGCTAAACCAGGCCCCCAGGAAGTAAGTCAGGCTTTGAAGTCAAATTTCATAGTGGCCAAACAGTGGAATAATATTTTCAAGTCCGTCACGTGACACCATTGGGCCCAAAATGACTTTTTCCCTTTTTATATTGTGTAAGAGACGTCTGTAAATCAGTGGATACATGTTTCTGAGCATCACCACCCTCGTGGTGACCTGTTTTACTATGAGGATTTAATCCATTTAGCCCAAGAGCAGCACAATTGAATCATCTCCATTTAAGTTATAGAAGGGCTAAACAGGAAGTAGCCAACTCGTGTTGTGCAAGTCTCTAGTGTGTTTGGGCCCAACGATGCCGAAGCAGAGTTGATCATCCGGGTAATTTTATAAGCTGCAGTTAAATGTTTCTGGCCTCATGCACTTCTCAGCAACCTTCACATGAATGTACACTTACCCCCCCACAACGCTGTATCCAGGTCTGTTTATACATCCATGGTCTGATCGGGGGGGAAACAAGATGCATCTGCCTGAGCAAAGAAAACATTAGCTAGCCTGGGATCCGTCTGGTTCCCAGGCTACACTGCTGAAACACTTTACAGACAAACGGAGTCATCTGCTGTGCCCAGTATTATTTGGTCCACTTGAGCATCTGCTGTTTAAAGCCTGCCAGAAACAACAGTTTGGGATCGTTCTTCTCTGGTATTTGACGGATCGTTGACGTAGACTTTATTGACTCCAACTGGCCTGGCGAGCAGTTGTAGTCACTTTTTGTGCTCCAGTGTGGACAGAGACAAATACAGATTTTGTTGGGTTTTTTTTAAACGGAGTTAAAAAATATCTGTATACGTGTAGACAGGGCTTCAGTTTCTAAGAACATGTGAACTGGGGTCAGATTTCTTCAGCTGATGATCACAGCAGCGTGTTCGTCCTACATCTGTGTTCCTGCAGGAGACGCCTGCAGAGACTCAACCACAGGAAGAGATTCTTCCACCCACCTTAACTGGCAGCCCGGCCTGGCCCACATCCTTCACTGTGTGTGTGTGTGTGTTTCATTGTGTTTGTGTGTGTGTGTGACTTCCTGTGGTCTCATTATGTTTGCCCCGTTTCCCTCCAGCGAACATCAGATGTAACAAAACCAGAGGACAAAATAAGAGCATTACTTTTTAAAGACGTGTCCTGAAGAAGGGAGATGGTGATGCGCGCTGACAGCGGCTGCTAATTGGAGTAAATTAATTTACCTCGGGCGCCGATGTTCGCACAAAGCGCCACTCGCCGCGTGAATAAGTGATGATCGGCAGCACCCGTATAAGCCCTGACTTTTTGAATCATTTAACGCCGCAATCTGCTAATTAGCAGGGAGAAAAGCCAGCTTTCAGCCACAATTAAGATAGGCCTCTGTCAGTCAGGGTGGGGGTGGGGGGGTGGAGAGGGAGAGGGAGCGCTTCATTTATTCATCCTCTGAGCAGATGCTGAGTGCAGTGGGGGTTTGGATGGAGAGATGCAGGGATGGAGAGGGAGAGCTGAGGGATCTGAAGGGCTTGGATCGGAAAGAGGGGGGGTTTGGTTGGCGTGTGGTTGTAGAAGAAGTTTTCCAACCCCCACCCCCTCTCACCCCCTTCGCCACCACCTCTCCCCTCTTTTTCTTCTTCTTCTTCTTGTTCTGTGGGCCTCAGAGGAAGGCAAGCAGCGTGGAGGGGCCGCCACCAACCAAAACAAAAGCAAAACAAAAGACCTGATATGTGAGGAGGGGGAGGAGGGAGGAAGGGGAGTGTAAGAGAGCGGGTGGAGTGGGGGGTTGAGAGGAAGGTGGTGTTAGCGCTTTAGCATCCAGAGGCGAACACACACACACAGACACTGGGAGGGTTCCTGTTTCACACGCCGAGTGTTAACCAGTTGTACAGCCCAAGGTCAAACACGGCCCCGCAGGTTCTCCGGGTCATAACACCAACCAGTCGACCCCCCCCCCCCCAAGCCTCCTCCACCCAGCAGCAGCAGCAGCTCAGCCTGGCACAGATTCAACTGAGCGCGCTCGTGGTGGATCTCACTTTTAAGTGTAAACCTCCCAGCGTCCCCCGGCTGAGTGTCTGTGCGGCTTCATGTGTTCGTCTACACGAAGCTGCTGCTCTGATCTGATCTGAGATCAGCAGCTCTTTGTGTTTTAATCTGCCGTCTGTAGATGTGTGTTGATTTGCAGGTCAAAAGGTGAAACAGGTCCTGACTACACTTTAACGCCACATGTAACTCAGTTTGAACCTCCTGTAGATGTCTGGACATATTTTGAGGTCAGTGCTGATTTAATTTCTGTGACTTTGATATTTTGAAAATTATTTGATTTACAGACTAAAGGTCTGAATAAACTCTGACTTTTCACTGTGAATACACAAACGTACAAATGAAGACCAGATGCACTCATCCTTTGAAGGGACAGTGCATGTCATTCTCTTACTTGTGGTGCTGTTTATTAATCTAAATAGTTTGGTGTGAGTTGCCGAGTGTTGGAGATATCGTCCGTAGATGTCTGCACTCGCCCTGTGGTGCTCAAAGTGCCAAAAAATGCATCTGAAAAGACAAGTTGCACACCTTGTTGTAAGCAGTTTCATGTTTTAAAAACACGTTTTCATCTTGTCAGGGGTTTCTCGCGTTGTCAGTGGACCTACACGTCAAAATATGATGTGCGAGGTACCCTCCTGTGTTAGTTTTGGACTTTCAAGGACATTGTGTTGATTTATGGTCATTACATGCATTGTTTCTTTTCAAAATATGCTTCCATTCTTGCAGGAAATGTACAGTTTCTGCTTGTTAAATGCAAACAGTCTAAATCAAATTAATCTTACAACCTAGGTAAAACACTTCGTTTTTAAGTTTACTTCCTTAGGTTTTTTGACATAACATCACATGAAATACATCACTAGCAAAGCATGCTACATACTAGCATACTGTGTTGTTTTAAAATATCCCTTTCACGCAGGAAATGAGCAGCAGGCTCGCAGGTGAAAGTCTGGAGTTCATTTGACTCATCCACCTCAAACGCAGACTTTCTAGCTTTTTATCAGAGTGTCTACAGAAGTTAAATTTAAGACTTTTAAGACCTTTTTAATTCCACCTTATATGAAATTTAAGACCAAACCTGCAATGGAAATACACATTATTGCAATTCTTCGGTCTGTCCAATGATTGTAAACAGTCACTGTCAGGCTGGAGTAATTTTCGCGGAGATGTGACCAAAAATATTGAAGACCCATTGAATCTGAATTTAAAACAATTTAAGACCAGTGTGCTTCATACCACCACACAGGGCTCCTCTCTGCGTTGATGTCTGACGCCAAGGTTCACTGACAAAGTGGTGGTATTTGACAAGTTGGGAGGGAGAACAGATTAATGACAGCTAGTTTTTACCTACCAAACTACAACTGCCAACTGTATTTGCACAGTACGGAGCATACATCAACTTGTGGACGAGGCTCGTAACAGTGTGAGATGTAAACATTAATGAGCTGTAATGTTAGCTAGCTCAGTGGTGCTAGGTGACCCTCACGGCATTACTGAAAGTTTAAATGCTTAAAATGGCGTCCTGCAGTTGTTTCCTCTCAGATCCACCTCAAATTTAAGCCTGTATGTCTGACAAATTCAACACTGTGACTTTCAATGATTTTATTTGTAACAGATTATTTTCATATTGTGGTATTTCTACTCTTATTAAGTAGCTAATGGATTTTAGTATGTTCTCCACCATTGTAAAAAAGACATCGAGTGATGATTCTCTCTGTAAAAATAATATAATAGATCACAAAAACTCTGCAAAGCATGACTTGCATGTCACATCAAAGTTTTGGAAAGACAAAGCTGAAGTTTTTTTCACAGTTAATGTGTGTAGGCAGAGTCAGTTCACATCATTTTGCAGGGCTGTGCTGATTTAATGTCATGCGATTGTCAGTCCTGCAACATTAAGACACAGAACAGAAGATTTAAATATGAAGGGCCACATGCAGAAGAGAAGCAGTATCCACCAACGAGTCGGTGACAAACACCTCGACACACACGCTGCTGTAAATAAAAGCTGTCTGTGTGAAACATAAATACAGTGGATCACAGCGAGGGTTCAGGGATCTCCTCCCGACATCGTCTCTCTCTCATTACGACACGGAGCGCCGTCTTTGCTGCGACCCGGTCAATTTATTCACGCTCAGGCCCGGGGAGTCCTGCCCCGGACATCCGGCGCCGAGCATTATCGCTGCTTAGCACCTCCGACTTGGAAATCAGTGGCGGGCCGAAGGTAATGAATATGTTAAAACAGGAAGCCCCGAGGATTTATGTCCGACACAAAGCTGTGAATGTATGCATGTGAGGCTGATGTTTATGCAGAGAGGGCCGAACTCACAGGTTTGTTGACTGCTGATTATTTATTAGCAGTGGAGGAGGACGTATCCACATCCTTTACTGAAATAAAAGTACTCCATTACAAATAAAAGTCCTGCATTGCAGATATTCCTTAAATCAAAAAATATAAGTATAATCAGGAAAATGCTCTTTAAAGAAGTATTACAAGTAAAAGCTGTGACTGTTACACTCATATATGATATCATTAGGTGATTATGACTCATGCATTAATGTAAAAGCAGGATTTTACTGTTGTAGTTGGTTGAGGTGGAGCTTATTTATACTATTAATTTATGATCATTTTAATTATTAATTAATCTGCTGATTTTTTTCTCCATTGATTAACTGAATTTTTAGTTTGTTGAATATTACGAAATGGTGTCACAATGACCCAGAGCCCCAAAGTAACACCTTCACAATGTTTTTGTCCGACCAACAGTCCAAACCTTAAGTTTATCCGAACCAAACTGTCCCTAAAAAAATCATGCTTTGTTTTTTGTAACAATGCTGCACATTTTTGTGTTTGTCAAACTGCAGCAGCACTCCTTCAGTCACACTATAATGTAGTATTTTTGGGATGTGGTCAAAATATTGTGGTTAAATGGAGGCTGCTTAAAGAAGTGTTTCACTGTAGGAAAGATGCTGTTTTCATAAAACTGGGCTGTTGAAGCAATAAAATAATAAAAACAAGCAAATACTTTTTTAAAATTGGTGCGATATAACCAGAGAAAAGAGGGAAAAGGGCTGTGGCAATTGCTCTTGTTCAAGAGGTAGAAAACCTACAACTCCCAGAATGCACTGTACCACATCGGACCAATAAATGCCCCTGCTGGTGGGTGACATTATACAAGCTTGGGCGTTTTTCCACAGGAAACAATATGGTGGCCTTGTAGAAACAAACAGACCTGAGTTTAAGTTAAACAGTGAGCTAAAATATATTTCTGAAAACATTTTAGGTGAGAGATAGATGACGCAGTAACAGAATCTTTGTTTAAATTTGATCAGCACTGCCTAGTTTTACAGTTTGATCAGAGAATCTATGTGCTTTTATGTGAATTCTATTTGTTGTAGAATCTCTGTGTTGCTGCTCTTCTGGGCCAGGTCTCCCTTGTAAAAGAAATGTTTGATCTCCATGGACAAACCTGGTTATGTAAAGGCTAAATAAAATTAAATTATTAAAAATTAAAATTAAATAAAAGTTTGGTCTGAGTTTAAGAGACAAAGAGAAAAGGGGCGGTGCTTCTCTACTGTTTGTGTTCGTGGTGGTGGGGATACAAAAATGCGGAAATACAATCTGTGGTTCGAACAACAGCCCTGGAGCCAGAGAAAATTTGGGGAGATGATCAGGGAGATCTGGACGCTGGTAAGATGGAGGGAAATTTACCATAGTTCATTTACACATATTACCCACACTGTTACGATGAAGAGCTGGTTGAAAATCATCAACGTATCCCTTCTCTGGTTAGGGTCTGTTTGATGTGTAAAGTTAATGATGTTTACTCTGCCATACATTGTCATAGAAACAGTGACAGAAATATATGAATATTGGTGGGATCGAACTTAAAATATTACATTACACTGTGACTTTTGGAAGCTCTAAAGGAGCTTTTTAGGAGCTCTATATGATATTCATTGTGTATCTATGATTCAGAAGTTGTGTGTACTGAGCTAACAGCCAGGTAATCAACAAGGCTGCGATCATGTCACCAAGGAAGCAGCATAAAGGCCGAAAGTCCCCATAAGGAGGCAGGTTGGGGTGATGGATGGGTCAAACAAACACTGGACTTTTCCCTCCAGGAGAACTGTCTTCAGAACCGTGTTGAACCATTGAACTTTGAGTTATTTTATGGTACGTCATCAATATTTCTTTTCCTCAACCAGCGCACAGCAACTTTCCTTGCATAAACCTGCGTAACTTCATGTTTAGTATGGAACTTTACACGAAGTACATAAATTGAGCGTAGCTCAGGCAGGACACAATGTAACGCTCAGCTCACATCCCAGCTACATCAGCTGATCTCAAACAGCCTAATCAGCTGATAGAGAGATTAAGGCTTTCCATGTAGGCACGCAGAAGGGTGAAGAAGTGTGCTCTCTCCGCCATATGCTTTCCCCATAGGCGTGTGAAAGAGGCTTTCTGCGTAGGCCCAAGGAAAGGCAAAGAGGCCCCAGAACAGAGCCATACCGCCAAATATAACACTGCAAATGGAAATAAAGTTTTCTTTGACTAAAGTGTTCCTGACTGAGCTACATTTGTGGGGCACTAATCTGTGAGATACCATATTAATCGTTGTATGAGGATACAATGGTGGCCTGAAAAGTCGCATGCAGCTCCTTTCAACATGTGTGCTCATCTTTGTTGACTTCTAATGGGTGCAGCTGTCTGTCTGTCTGTCTGTCTGTCTGGTATTTTTGCGTAACAAATGACTCGCCAATTAATTTCTGACGATTTATGGTTTCAGCTGCACTTGTATAAACTGTTCAGTAGTTTAATCTATAACAGCATCATTTTTTATATCTTCATATGTTTTGTGTTTTAAAATCTTAATTTGTAAAGTAACTGAAGCTGAAATTTAGTGGAGTAAAGAGTACAACATTTCTTTCAGAAGTATAAAGTGCCACAAAAAGAAAACACTTCCGTAAAGCACCTGAAATGTGTGTTTAAGTACAGTAGTGGAGTAAATGTACACAGTTACATTCCAGCACTGTTTATGAGGCTGTTCTTGACGTTCCTGGATGGTTCTCACTCTGCTTGGCATCACCACCGCTGAACCCCCCCCTTCCTAAAATTAAAAAAAAAAAAAAAAACCTCCTCATGCTTCCTTCAGAGGCTGAAGTCTTTCACTTTGATCTGAAAGTCTTTGCAGCCTCATTGACTGTAATGAGATCTGGAGAATCCGTGAGGACGGCGGGGATTTGACGCCGAGCCGAAAAACTCCGGCCGGGGAATCGGCAGCGGGCACAAACAAAATCGAAAAGGAGAAAGAGGAGGAGGAAGATCTCAGATGGCTTGGCAAGCGGTTTGCCTTCACCCCTCCCTCCCCCCTCCTCCATCCCAATGTTAATTTCCCCAATGTCTGAGATTCCAGGGTAGGTGGGGGGGCGTCGGGATGGGGTAGGTGGGAGGGGGTGGGTGGGGGGGTTGGCACCGAGGCTGCTGGATGTTTCTCTTTGCAGCGGCGTCCCCAGACGAGGAGGCGGCGTTTCTGTAATCTCACCAGCTGACTGCCGTCCAGTCCATTAATCAGTCAGTCAAGGTCTGAGAGGCCCTGAAGACCCGCACACACCCAGAGGTGGGAGGTGGGGGAGGTGGGGGGAGGGAGGAGATGTCCGCCGGCTCTGGGTCAAGGAGACGATGTTGGTGTCACCGATACACAAAAACATTTTATTGTTGTTGTTTGTTCCCACAATGCACCACAGTGTCTCAGCCGTCCACAGGGTCTGTTAATCAGCTCCTCCACCAACCACAAGTCTCAGCCAGGCAGCCAATCAGGAGTTAGTTTATCAGGAGTTAACATGGCGTTGTGCCAGTGAATTCAGAGTTGTGTCCCAGTTGTGCTGAATACTGATTCTGAGTCTGGAAACATGATGATACTGACGTCCCACAATGCAACACTCAACAGGAGAGAAATGATGGAGGTCAAATGGAAGATTGTGAAGTAGGTCAGTTCATTTGACGTTTTTAAAATTATATTTCTATCTACATATTTGTATGTAGGGGGAAAATAAACACTATATTTTGTGTCACAAAATCAAAAGCCCCCATGTACACTGTCTGCACGGGACACACCTCCACCTGACACAGCTGTAACACCTGAACTCCACCTGTCACCACAAGTTTAACAGTAGATTAGTGGTAAACATCCAGATTCTCACACTTTCAAACATCCAAACCTGCTTAAAAACTTAAAGGAGACCTATAATGGCTATTTTCAGGTTCTTACTTGTATTTTAGGCTTCTAGTAGAACATGTTTACACACTTTAATGTTCAAAAACACTTTAATTTTCACACACTGTCTGTGCTGGAACAACTGTACATCTGTCTATTTTGCACCTGTCTGTTTTAGTCCCCCACTTGAATAAAGTCCAGTCTGCTCTGACTGGTCAACATTTCTTCTTCCACATCTCTGTGTGTCTGGGCCATAATTTTGTGTAACGGAGAATAGTTTAACCTCCTGAGACCCTGTGTCCTCATATAAGGACATCACATTTTGGGTTTACTTGACATTACACTTCATTCAACCTAACATAGGCTTGTTGTCCTCGTTCGTGGACACTTTTTTGTGCCATCTAGTGGTAGTAAGGGCACAATACACTAATCCATGTAAAAACAAGATGAGGCCGCTTCCAGTGCAGGCTCCTCTCTCAGGCTGCCTCCAGCGTCAGGCCCGGAAATAACAATTTTTTTGTGCGTCCCCAAAAGGACTCTGGTGTTTTCGTCAGTTGCTTACAAGTGAAGGACTTTTGCTATTTGACTGCCGCCGTGTCCGACTTTTGCCAGTTGACTACCACCGTGACAGTAAGTGACAATGACAATTTATATATCCCAAAAAACGAATGCACAGGTTGCATATGTTTGCTGTTTTTACCAGCCGCTCTATGCACGTAAATTACCGAATGTTACATATGTTACACTAACCGTGGCTAGCGGTTGACGACGACGCTCAGGTTATTTGTTGTCTAAATGAACATTAAATGTTTTGCTATCATTCTCTCGGTTTATACTTTTACTAATTGAAATATGTACTGTGAACTTAACATTACTTTCCTCTGTGTTATGTAGATGCATCACTCAGTTATTCAAACAAGTGCAGGGCATAAAGTGGAACGCTGCACAGCTTGTCAGTGGAAGTGTCAGCATGTTTCCCTGTTTTATACTCAGGTTATTCTGACAAAAAGCTCCTTTTGAAGTGACCTTTTGCTACTTTTTACGTGCTGTTATTTTTATGTGAATATTAGAGTTTATAGCACTGATTGTACAGCAGTTTTGCTATAGGAAGACTACCTTTTTTCACTCTGTCTTCTCCATAGGACAAAGTTGGGGCCAGGGTAATTTATGAATGTAAAAAGGCAGCAGAGTGAGTTGAAAGAAACCAGCACTTGTTTTCAGACAAGGTGGAGTCACCAAGCGTGGGAACTGCCCATTGGTTCGACAGCCCATTGGTTCGACATCCTATTGTTCCGATCATATTAAACTCATTGTTCCGAAGTCCGTTCCGAAATCATCATGACGCCCTGTGGTTAAGGTCTGGTTAGGTTTAGGCACAAAAACCACTTGGTTAGGGTCAGGAAAAGATCATGGTGTGGGTTAAAATGAAAAAGAAAGTGGCAGACACATAAGCCGTGAGCCTGCTCCACCTCAAGCCGGTCGCGGCGCACCATATGCCCGCCGTGAGCCGTTCAGCACCACGGACAGTCGGACTAATGGGATGTCGAACCAATGGGCTGTCGAACCAATGACATGGACCCGCCCAGCGTGATCACAGTGGGAGAAGAGGAACTGGCGGAGGCTGTGCAGCAGTATGACAGACTCAGGGTTGAAGATGAAAGTTCCATGGTTGATGACATAGAGGAAGACACAATCCTGGAAATGGAAGACGTGGATCTTTTGTGAGGAGATTGCTGACAAACGAGGGTACTTGGCATACACCGAATGTGACATTGAAGACTAATGATGTTCAATAAAAGGCAGAATAAACAAAATGAAAATTTGACATTGTATGTATTTTCATATTTGTTTTTTTAAATCATGCACCTAATGATTTATTTTCATTATACCATGAAGAACACAGGTAAGTTAGTGCATTTTAAGAAAATGAATACAGTTTGAACCCCTCTCCTCCACACATGCTGACATTTTTAAATTTGAGCATGGCTGAAAATCTGACTGGCGTCTATGTCTTCTAATGATCATCAGGTGTAAAGTATATCATATAAAAGACAATGGTGGAATCATTTAATGTAATAGTAGACAAAATAATGTATTTAACTTAAATAAATGTTATACATGAGATGTTGAGGCTATGGAAGAAAAGCTTAGATAAAGTATGTTGCTATGTCGATTGACGGTTTCATGTAACTTCTCTTCAAAGGAGCTGCAGGTTCACAGTGTAAGCAGATGCATGAGCTTCCTTTGTCATGGCATATATTTTCCACATTAAGTTCAGATCTTTGCAATAGATTAACGTTAAACTATTCAACGGTAAATTATATATGAGAGGTGTTTTTGTTTTTTGACTGGAAGAGAGGCTCCAACTGTCCAGTCGACAAGTGTTTTTCTATGAACTTAGCTGCAGCTATATGGGCGGAGTTTATAACCCATTTTGACAGCTGACTTTATGCAATAATGTTGCTGGCAGACTTACACCCATGTTAAATGCCACGTAATAAAGAATAGGCAAACAAAAACAAAAACATCAACATGTATATCTAAGAAATTACATAAACATGCATGTACATTTAAGAAACGAATGGTTTCGCGTTACAGTGTTATTTGATTGATTATAATTCAGCGACAAAGCCGCTTCCTCTAAAAGTGTCTACGTGACTTTGTTTTGAAGTTTCTTGCGTGCACTTCCTGTCCTGAGCGTCCTGACACTGGAGGCAGCCTGAGAGAGGAGCCTGCAGTGGAAGCGGCCTCACGCTGGAGGTCTGCAGCCAGACTCTCTTGGCCATCTCTGCCAAGTCAATCTGCAGCTGTTCCCGACCGAAAGTGGACAAGGTCCAAAACCTGATCAGTAGGGTTGAAACTAGTTTATTTTACTGTTGTCTCGTTTGATGACTTTGGGACTTAATTATCATTGGCAATGTTTAGTTTTTTATACTTATTGGGTCCTACTGATCCCAAATAGAGAAATCAAAAATGCATACCAAACAAAAGTTCAGGTCTCGGGAGGTTGAATATCTTATTTCAGATCTTGTTCTAATTGAGTGTAAACTATACATCTACACCATAACATGCTTATCATACTGTATTTCTGCTCTTAGCGTTCATATATTGTGATTATTGTTTGTTGTGTTGTATTTCATTTCTGTTTTAGTTGATATGATGATACCAAATTAATAACATAGGCAACCAAGATTACATGTTTTCCTGATGTTAGCATGTAGCTACATGTAGCAGTGTACGTAACATAATGACCATAAAGACAGCTGTCATGAGCTGATGTCAGCTGTCACCTCAAAATTTGAAAACAAAACAAACATTTGAAACAGTATTCAGAATTGTCTGAATCTGGAGGTTTTTGCTTACACGATTATTTATACATATGTTTATTTCATTATTTGAAACTTGGGCCATGTTTAATGTGAACATCCAACAGTGTAACATTATATATGACAGAAAATAAGGAAAAGCATATTAGGTTACTTTTAAAAAATGAGACAAGCACAATTGTTTAGTTTTTCACACCCAGGACTGTCATGAATCCAGATGTGACACTAGATGACCAGCTGTCCTTTGCTGCCAACATCTCTGCAACATCCCACTCCTGCAGATTCACTCTCCACAACAACTAAACGTCAGTTCCTCACCCAGAGGGCGGCGCAGGTTCATTTTCACAGGTTCTCGTGCATATACCACTGTCAGACCTGGTTTGGTTCAGTTCAATCAAACTCAAGTGCCCACTAAGTGCGGTTCATTTGGGCAGGTGTGAACACAGCAATCACACTCAGGTGCGCACCAAAACAACCAGACTGAGACCTTCGTGAAGAGGTGGTTACGCGGTTTGTTTGTGGTGAGAAGGTGTTCCGACCTGGATGTGAAGCAACTGCAGTCACATGACACATTGTTTGGGTTAAACATGAGCATGTTACAGTCCTGGAGGATTATTAATGTGCACCTCCTCCTGTACTGCCTTAATATGCACATTCAGCACATCCAATGCATCAGAACATTGTTTTCTAGTTGGAGCCGCGCCTCGTTTTCAAACTGTATGGTTTGACTAAAATGAACAATGACAGCAATATAGTCCACGATGAGCAGCGCTAAAATCAACCTGCGTAGTTGTCCCTCCATTGTGACATTAGAAAGTGTCACATTTATCTTGCAAGTGTACTCTTCTTCAATGTTTGCTTTACTTCCTGGATTTTTCCCACATGGAAATTCTGACCAATCAAGAGCAGCTTTCTCACACAAGGCATTTGATCTGGTCCTCTTGTAAATGCTGCCGTGAGAACACAAACCAACTCTAGGCAATTATACAACTTTGGAACAACATGAGTCCCTGATTCAGACCAAAGGAGACCACTCTAGGTCTGACAGCAGCCTGAGACCACCTCGTGGCTGGAGTGCCCTTCTGGTCCTCAAGTTCTCACACACAACCCTGCTCCTCCACACACTGCACTGGCTCCTGGTGGCTGCTGTGAATGGCTCAGGCCCAATGGACCTGCTAGTCCTTCACTATAAAGGGGGCAACCACTCAACAAAGTCATCACTGTTTGCTGTCCTGGCTGCTGTTGAGAGTACTCTTTGTTTCTCTTATTGTCTCTAAATGTAGCACCTGAAATATTCAGCATATTGGATGACGTAGATGTTCTTGCGTGATTCTTTCACTTCCTGTTGTTGCACCAACATGATTAAATTCAGTTATTGTAAGTCACTTTGGATAAAAGTATCATCTTAATAAATGTCATGACCCTTTAACATCAACATCTCACCACACTCTGTTCTTGTTGGAGCATTTGAACGCACCACACTCTGTTCTTGTTGGAGCATTTGAACGCACCACACTCTGTTCTTGTTGGAGCATATGAACGCACCACACTTTGTTCTTGTTGGAGCATTTGAACGCACCACACTCTGTTCTTGTTGGAGCATTTGACTGGACCACACTTTGTTTCTTCTGGAGCAAATGAACAAACACTCCCTTTTTACTGGAACAGCTTAACGCACCACACTTTGTTCCTGTTGGAGCATTTGAGCGCACCACACTTTGTTTCTGTTGGAGCATTTGAATGCATCATTATCTCGCTGGAACGTGTCAATACACCACATTCAGTTCTCACTGAAGCATTTGAACCGACAAGCTTCTCCACGTCTCACAGTGATAAGCGTGGTGTTACAGAGTTCTCCTCCTCCTGCCGTCACGCCACCATCCCTAAATAAAGTCTTCCTGTGTGTTTTAGATTTCACGCTACAGTTTTTCATTTCTTATTAACGAGCGTGTAAATAATAGGGTGTGGGGGCGGGGGGTAAATCCGACCCCGAGGTCTCTGGCTGAATTATTGTGATGGTGTTTTTGGCTCTTTGGGGGTCTGAAGCTGCTCAGGACTGAATCCCATCAGCGAACCTCCGACCTCACATCGTCCTCCTGACCTTCATCCTCTTTCTCTCTCTGTCCTCTGACTGTGGAGCTCATTCTGCCCTGACATGTTTACTATTCTCATATTCAAGAACTCACCTGAACGTCACCTGGTCACATCTACAGAGGGAAGAAGAACTGAGATCCTCCACTTAGGTAAAAAGCATCACAAATATATCAAAGTTGCGAAATACTGTACGAAACAGTAAAAAACAACATGTATTAATAAAATTATTTATTTAATATGATAAGTTGATGTCATGTGAGTCATATAGTAATGTAACTCCGAAAGGGATGATTTATTGCCCAACAAATACTTTTACTGAAGTAAAAGATCTGAGAATAATTCTGGTAGCAATTAAGTTTCCTTGAAAAAAAAATCTGGGAAAAGAAATAGTTGAATATAAACTAGGCTTCCTAGAAATGTGAGAAGACTTTCCAGGATGCGATTCCCCACATACACCACGCACATGTGCAACAAAGTGCGAATAAAGCTGCTTGTTAATAATCTGATGACCCCTCAGATTTATCTCATGACCTCTCAGAGGTGTCTCGGCCCTCAGGTTGGGCACCGGTACTCTAAACTGGAGAAGATGGATTCAGGTGTTTTAAACCTCTGGATGACAGTCTGTGTGTGCATGTGTGTGTGTGTGTGTGTGTGTGTGTGTGTGTGTGTGTGTGTGTGTGTGCAGTTTAATTAAAACAGTGTATGAGTAGGAGAGGTCATTAGCGCAGAACAGATGGGGCCCTGGTTGCCATGGAGACGCTCCTCATTGTTTACAGCTCCTTCTCTTTGTTTGGCTGCTCCTCTAAATGAGCCGCTGCTCCGGCGACGTGGGACGCTGCAGAGTTCGCCACCGCTTTTGTTTCCTCTAAATGTTCATTCAGCCCAACATCTGCACCGTTTTATTCTGTTTCCAGGGGTTTATGTTAACTACCTGATGATGTGGTAACCGAGTTGAGCGGGCGGCGAGCGGGGGTCACGTCCCCACTGGACCCGAACACTGTTGTGCCCTGCAGCCACGAGGACGATGCAGCGTTCAGGCGCCGCAGGATAAAAAGGATGTGGCACAAAAACACCTGAGGTGAAGATTTAAGAGGTCAGAGACGGAGTCAACCGGCCTGTTTCCTCCTCCTGCTACATGTGGAGAAGAGTGCACCTCCTCCTCCTCCTCCTCTTCTTCCTCCACCTACACGCTCCCCTTCGACATCCATCTTTAATGTAAAAACCTCCAACAGAACAATGGCTCTTCCCCCGGCGAGGGCCCCGCTCGCTAATAATTAGCCGGGGGTCATCATTTTTTGATAAAGGCGAGCAGCAGAGAGACGGAGACAGACAGAGGGACACATTTCATTTGCATCATCACATGTTAATGCAGCGTCTCCTGCCGGCGCAGGTCAGGCCGGCGCAGGGATCGTTGGCGAGGTAATTAGCTCGAATCCCCGTCGCATCGTCTGAAATATTGAACATCGGCGGGCCGAGCGGCTGCAGAGCTCTGGATGTACAAAGAGAGGGAGGGTGTTGTGTGAATCGCTCAGAGTGTTTTACTGCAGCCGGACGGCGATGAGAGAAAAGTGCTTTTGTTTGTGTGTTTGTTGCTGTGAGCTGAGCGAACCTCAACAGGCTCAAGTGTGTGCAGAAAGAGAGTCGAAGCCTCGGGGCTGTTCTGCAGCATTTCAGCTGAATGTGAATCAGAGTTTTCACTTTGGGTTCAACAGTGTTGAAACTTATTTCTAAATCAAACCAGAGAAGAAGACCTGCTCATTTTTTGTCTTGTGGTTAATAGTGTCTGCTGTGTTGGTCATGTGTCTAATGTGACGTGATGCTGATATCCGTCAGTGTTCGATTTAATTTGAACCCACCATGCTGTACAAAAAGCAAATTCCACCAACCTTGATGTGTCGTCATCACTTAACCATCGACTGATTGATGGAAGACAGTAGAGGAGAAGATGATACATGACCATCTGTCCTCACAGGACGATCAACAGAAGAGGGTGTTCCAGGATGGACAGACAGAAAATAGATGTCTTCACAGAGCAGATAGTTGCACCTGCTGCTACATGGAACTATAAAATGTTAATAACGTCGTAGAAATTATTCCAGGGTGAAGAAGATTTTCAGAAACTCTGTTTCAGTGTAGACAGGGAAATCAGTTTGTGGTTGAGACATCAGAGAGGGCATCATTATCTCCTTCATGAGGTGTCGCAAATGAGGTGACATTTTGTGCAGTGACAGACGTGGCAAAACTCTACCTTGCAAATGTGAATTTCAACATGTCTTTATACAGTTGGTTCATATGATATTCTACAAATTGGCGCCCCATGAATGATGTTACATAGTTATGCAGTTAGTTATGGAGATTAGGTTTTGAAAAAGAAACATGCTGAGGCTGTACCTTAAAATGACTTAAAGTACCGAACATCTGTCTCCTGCCCCAACCTGCTTCCTTCATAGCCAGCTCAGGACCGCTTCCTTCTTTACTCCCATCAGCGCGCATGTGATTGCTAGGGTTGCCCCCGACTTAGAATTTTCCTCGTCGACCAATAGCCGTCATTTTGGTCCATCAGTGGACTAGTCTCCTGCATGTTCATGATATTAATGTAATGATTAAATGATATATTTTGGTGGTTTGAGTTGAAGGTGTGAGAAAGAATAGTATCAGTAACATTGTTAACACTGTGCTACATTACAGAGAAATACAAACCGTACTAATGAACCTTCATTAATATAGGCCTATATTTTATCTACAAGTGCACGTCACACACTGAGCGAGCCGCCTGTTAATGACGCTGTGGGCTAATGGGCATGTAGCTACTTCCATGTTTCAGATGATACGTCATGTTTGTAGTCGACCAATGAAGATGAGTTTACATATCACCTTGGGTTCGTCCTTCACCTTCTCAAAATGATCCCACACTTTGGATTTCCTGCCCGACATGTTATTAACTAGCCTGTGGAATAACCACAGGTACCAGCCCTGGAAATTAACCTGACTCCTGTCTGACTGCTGAGCGTGGACACTTCCTGTGTCTGTCCTTTCAAATTAAAGTCCCACATGGTCCAGTCATATAGGTTCTGACCTTGACCCAATTGAGCATCATAAACGTGGGCTGAGACCTGTACACGCCCTGGATCGTGGGTCCTAGTGTCCAGGTCAACCTGTGAAAACTTCTAGTTTAAAGGTCTTTATTGTGTCTGTGTGTTAAGCACAGCTGGAGTCACAATGTCGTTAGCTTAGCTTAGCTTAGCATAAAGACTGGGAGCAGGTGGAAACAGCTAGTCCTCTTCAATGCCAAAAAACCCCACCAACCACCACCTGTAAAGATCTCTAATTTCACTCTTTCAACTCTTTAAGTCTGCATTTAACGCTGAAAAAGACAAATCCAGCAGAGTGTCCCGCTAGACCTCCTCTTCCTCCTCCTCTTCTATCTCCTCCTCCTCCTCCTCTCTGGGTGAGGCATGGAGGAGATTTTTGGATTTACGGTTGAATATTTCATGCTGTTTTCTCCCTCAGCGACGACTCAGTTTCTGCAGAAACAAAGAAGAAGCGCTGCAGGTGAACTACCGTCAGACTGTAAATCAGGCCCTGAACAGTACAGAGAAATACTCACAGTGGACAAAAGTATGTGGACACTCTTGATATTTAGAGTTCCTCACCTCAGGGTCAGAACGTCACAAGAGGTTGAAAAGAGAACTTTTTAGTCATCTCTACATTTTCAGGCACCAAAAGAAACAAAAAGTTGTAGGAGGAAAATATATATTACAGTATTCACCAAACTTTCATTAGAGCTGAAACACAGAAAAGTTACTTCACTTTTAGTGTTCGTTATCTCTGCCTCTGTCCGAGGGTCATGCTTTTGGTTGTATGTGAATGAGTGTGTGTATCTGCCTGTCTGCAACTAATCTTGCAAACCACTGGACCAATCAGCCTAATTCTTTGTATGCACATGTATGACTGCATGTTGAAGGACTTCTTGTGGTTGCAGAGATTCACAGTTGGTATAAACAGACAACATCATTGACTGCTGACTGCTCACTCCTCTGAGCCAGCCAGTAGGTGTTGACTGGGCTAAAAACATAGACTGTATAAATGATAGATGTATATACTGTGACGTCACCCATTGGTTTGTGGACTGGTGGACTGGCATTTCAGCCGTCGCCATCTTGGTTTTTTGGAGCCAGAAGTGACCATAGTTGGACGAGACAATAAAGCTGTGGAGGAGCAAGAGCAAAGCGACCCCACCCTTATATATGCGTGACTTTAGACCTGAATAAATGTAAACGGATGAGTTATAAAAACATTCACCCCCTTGTACAGTTGTCATTAATGTTGAAATTAGCTATAGAGACCAAAACCGTTTTTTGTTTCAAGCTGTAAACATGTTTATTTCTGCCGTAACATTGGTCATATTAACATGGGGGTTGGTGAGGATTTACTCTGTTTTGGAGCCAGCCTCAAGTGGCCATTAGAGGAACTGCACTGGCTTCATTTTTCTGCCTCGGAGGTTGCCACTTGGCTAAAAACAACAAGCCTTACCGCAGGCCACATTTTGGCCTTCATCGTCGCTCAAAACTAACATCCATAGAAAAGTTTGGTCTCATTTGGAGCCAGAAGATCTGCAGATTACAGTAAAACCTCAGTTAAAACCCTAGTCCCAGTTAAACGCCCAGTCCCTTTCACTAGCCTGGTGGCTACACATTTTGACAAATAAAGGCCTGTCTCAATTAGAGGCCTGGTCTGGTTGCCAAGCTGTCCATTTCTTTTTACAGAAGTAAGATCAAAAGAATCAAAAGGGTTTTTCATAAAAATTAATCCAAGTTGTGAGTATTGTTTAAACAGGATAAAGTGGTGTTGTGTCAGTATACTGAATGCCGTAACACTCTCTGTCTCTGTATCTAGCTCCAACAGACACAGAGACAGAGAGTGTTACGGCATTCAGTATACTGAATGCCGTAACACTCTCTGTCTCTGTGTCTGTTGGAGCTAGATCAAATGAATGATTCATAATTCATCTATTATCTGAAGAATAATTTGTAAATAAGTAATATTTATACTGGTTTAAATAATCAGTTTGATCATATTCCCATCTTTGCTGAGCAACAGTTTTGTGTGAAATGAATTAAAGGCCTGTCCCAAATATAGGCCTGTTGATTTCAGTGATTTAAGCAAATAATAGCCCGGGCTACTTTTACGGTAATTCCATGCCTGATATGTTATGATCCACTAAAGTTAGGCACCATACAAGATGAATAAATCCACACTTTTTGTTATCTTCACCGCCATCTTGACTTTAAGGAAGCCCTGAGGGACAATTCCACTGGGCTAAGCTTCGACCCTGTTTTGTTCTGTTTCCACACGGCGTCATACAACAGCGAGAGCGTTTTGCCTGTCTGATTTTGTAGACATGCAGATTTTATTGATTTGTTTTTATTTTCCCTTTATATTTGTGCTCCTACGTACCATATAAGTCAGCAGGCTATATAGTTAAATGGGTTTTTGTTGTCTGTCTAAATTGTGCCATGTATCAGTTCAGGAAGGACCTGAATGTAGAGCAGCAGGCAGGTTGAAGGTTCAACAAAAAGTGAGCTTTAATAAACTAATTAAAAAACATTCAAAACTGGTAACTGAAAGAACTAAAACTAAACTGAAAACCAACTGAGATAATACAATGAACTGAGGGGAGAACTCCAAAGAGACCAGGCAGGAAACAATACCAAGAGCACAGGGATGAACACAGACAAACTGACAAGGAACCCACAAGTGAAACCCACAAGTGTATATACACAGAAGACTTATCACTGGAATGAGACACAGCTGGAGTACAACAAGGGTGTGGTTGGGAACACTAAGGTGGAGCAAACGAGACTAATACGGAACAGGTGTGAAGGGAAGACTCTGGGAACAGGGAAGGACTAACGAGACTGGTGAAGACAGGTGTGATAGAAAACAGGCAGGAAAACACACAAAGACAGGAAGTGAAGTTAATCAGAATCAGAATGCAGTCTAGGAGGCCGTTTACACTTGGCCGGCTATTTTCATAAACGGACATTTCACCGTCTCCGTTTTCAAAAAGATCTTCGTTTACACTTACCCGTGTATATATACACAAGAGCATGCCAAACCTGTAGGTGGCAGTGTAACGAGAAGCTCAAGCCTCCCATGTATCCATTGTCACCATAGCAACATAGGTCGCACTTTTGACACAGGCGCAAGTTCTGGCGCATACTGTGACGTCAGCTGCCTATAACTCCATTTATCTCCGTTTATCTCAGTTTACATGCAAACGTGCAAACGGAGTTTTCCAAAATCTCCACTCTGGCCGGAGTTTTTAGAAAGACTCGTTTTCAGAGGAGAAATCTCCGTTTGCGTGTAAACGAAGGGCACAAACGAAGGAAGATGTCTCCGTTTATCAAAATCACCGTGTACGTGTAAACGGCCTCTAAGATACGTGTCAATGTGTCCCAGCCACTCCACCATGTGCTGGTCAGACCTAAGAGCATATTCAGTGACAGGCTCATTCTCCCAAAATGCACCACAGAGCGCCACAGGAAGTATATATATATTTTGATTTTAATATCTTAAGTACTCCTGTTAAACATGGTGGCATAATGCACATTTTATTTTAATTTTCATGCACATTTAATTTCTACTTTATTTTATTTATTGCCCTATATTTACACACTTTTTTCATACTCTTATTCTTACTCCTTATAACTCTCTATTCTTCACATCGGCGCAACAAATCATACTTTTTCTGCGGGGATCAATAAAGTATTTCTGATTCTTATTCTGAAAGACAGGAAGTAAAATTAATACCGTTGAAAGCCCAGTTATGAATCAAAGGATCAAAGATTTGTGGCTGTGATTTAGTTATTAAAAATACATTCATCATGCATTCATTCATTCATCATCATCCTGCTGACATTAAAGTTGTCTACAGAGTGGCCGCAATCAGCTGGGGCAGCCTGGTGGAGATCTGCGCTCTACTGAGTGCACTTTTTTATCTAGATTTGAGAAGTCGAACACAAACCTGCCGTGAAGTGCCGATCACAACTCTGCTGGAAAACATCATAAAACATCAAGTAAACTTAAAAACAGAAGCAGGTCAGCTGTTAAAACTTCACCTGGGAGTTTCTTTAAATGCTTCGCAGTTATTTTATGCGTCCATTAATGTTTTCATGTTCGCTGTTGATGGTTGAAACAATCAGACACGGAGCGTTAAAATGTCCACACAGTTACATAAAGAAATGTTTTCCCAGTTTTCTGTGGAAGAACTTGACCTTCAGCCCCATCCAACACCTCTGAGATGAACCAGACCTCCGACTGTGAGTCAGATCTGGACCCTGACATCACTGATGCTCTAAAGCAGAGCACGAAAACTCTGATCGTAAACAGCTGCATTATATTAAAAATCAGGTAATAACTCCCAGAAAGCTCTTTTATTAGATTAAAAAAGGTCCATATAGAAACTTGTGAGCGCTGTAACCTGCTGCATTGTGTTGTGAATATTAATTCATAGATGGACGGGAGGATGGGAACAGGGGAGCCGTGGTGGAAAACAAATTATTTGGAGGCAGCGATTACAGCGTGTCGGTCCCTGGAGTGAAGCAGATAATATTAAAGTAATCTGAGGTGAACGCGCTCACATCCACCGTGATGGACGTCTAAATTAGTCCAACAAGAAGAAGAAGAGCCTCTGCAACAGGAAGCTGTCAGAGCGGCGGAGCATTACACTCTGTAACACAGAGAGTTCATTATGAGGAGTTCGGGCTCTGTCAGCTGTCTGGGGCAGGAAACATGTCACGCAGCAGCTGTTTAAAGAGGAGCATTATGGGTAATTAGATCCTCAGATATGTTTCATCACAGATACATTTAGTTTTATGTTTTTCTCTGAATCCAGAGGTGAAGATGTGGCTGTAGGCGAGGCTAAAGGAGGCTGAAAGAGTTCATTCACACAAAGAGGTTTTTATTTTATTATTATTTTTATTTATTTAATCTGTATTTATACCCATGCATTAAGAGCAAGTCGTATTTTACCAGCAGAAGCATCTGATTATTTACTTAAGTAGGTAAAAGAAGTAATGCAACGATGTAAAAATACTCTGTTATAAGCAGAGTCTGTTTTTTTATGTTTTAGATAATTTTATATCATGTTGAAGCATTTTTTTTACCAGTTAGTCATGTAATGACATTTTATTACACGGCTAAGAAACTGGTAAAACAAACTTCAACATGTCATTGATAGTTAAACATGTGCAATAGGTTGCAGTCGATCTGCTCTCTCCTCTCATCTGTCTTGCCCTCGTCTCATACAGTTCGCCCATTCCTTCAGTGCAATGCATGATGGGATAAAGTGCTTGGTCAGTGAGCACTGGTTATACACTACTTTCCATGGTGCATTGTGGGATACTTTGAGTCCACTTTATAGGGTATAATAGTTCCCATTATACATTCGGACCACACTACAAAATGGAAAACTCATTATATAGTGGACTGTATAGTGAGTGGTGGTAGTGACATCTGACACCATGGTAACCAGCAAGTTCAAACCCAGAGACCCCGATGCCATGGTAACCAACAAGTTTGAAACCTTGAGAGCATAATGCCATGGCAACCAGTGAGTTCGAAACTAAGACAGCCCAACGCCATGGCAGCTAACAAGTCACATTCAGTCCAGATAATCCCTGATTAATAAACACACAGTCATCAGAAGCAGACGATCAAAGTGACGATGAAAAACTCAAACGTCTTTACTTCGAAAAGATCATCACAACAGTCGAAACACAAAGTTTTTTGAGCTCAATCAGCTTTTAGTTCTCAGACCTTCAAAAAAACATCTTAAGTAGAAGTCCGATCTCTGAGATGTTGCTCAGTTTGTAGAACTGCGCTTAAAATTTCAGCAAAGGTTTTAAAAGAATAATCTAATTTGAGTAATTTTGCATCACATGAAACGAGTTTGCTGATCCCAGGCCTGAAATATCAGCCGGGCAAAGCAGGATCCATGTAACTGTAGATTTGTGAGGAATTTTTCAGCACTTAAAACATCTAAGAGCTCCATAATTATATTTATATATTTTAGTCAAGACAGGGTCATTTTATTTGTGAATCACAATAAATTTCAGTTTAACACAATGTGCCTCACAGGCCACATCTGTAACCGCCTCAAAAATGTAAGGTCGGGTGCGACCTTGGTGTCTACTCTATGCCAACATTCAAGGGTTTTCAAAGAGTTTTTTTTTTAAGGCCCTGATCACACAGAAAGAGTTTTGCAGGTTGCAAAAGACGAGGCGCACCACACTGCCTTTTTAAAAAAATATGAAATGGCACTATTTGCACCTTTTTATTGTTGCCAGGCAACCATTCCATCATGTCCTTACATATCCTTACCGTCCTTACACATTTCACAGTAATCAGTGTGTAGTTGCTGACATGTTGAGGCAGAGGGTACCGTCTGCAGCTCTGGTTGAGGGTGAGAGGCTGTCAGCAGATAAACAGAGATCTGTGCGGATACATGAGACCCTAAAAAAGAGGCTGGATCATGGGGAGTACCACCAGTTGGTCCAGGAGCTTCTCCTCCATGATGGACATTTCCAGGCATATTTTAGGATGACTCAGGGGCAGTTTGACAACCTGCTGTCTATCATTGGGCCGTATAGCTCTGGGTATCCAGCAACTGCTACCACCAGTTTCTCCTCCATTGTTTACCAACTGTAAATTTGTTGTCGTGACCACCACAGAAGGCCTGCCTCTCAAATTATCCAACTGGACAATGGGATAAAAGATGACAAATAAAAGAGATGACATGGGGCGTTTTTTCGCTTTGAGTTAAAGTTTTTTCAACTTGAGGAGTTCAGAGTGCTTCTGCAAAACGCCAGGCGCCTAGAGCGCAGAAATGTGAGGCATTTCGCAATGCAAAAAACACAAGCAAAAAGCTTAATTCTCATTTAAAACAATTACAAAAAGCCACATCCAGCTGCTGAAACACTTTCTGCGTGATTAAGTGTGTATTCGGCCTTAAATCTTGACGTAAAGCTCTGGGTAGCTGCACTAATATGAACATATATCGGAGACTGAGATATATGGAAGAAAGAAAAGATATCTGCCAGCTGTGATTGGTCGTCCCTCATCAAATGACATGCAGTGCACGTTGCTGCATTCCAAAAAGTTGAACTTTGTTTATCTCCGGGCGCAGCTGTCACGCCCTGAGAAACAGGCGTTTGGGAATCCTTGCATGTCGTGATGACGTCACCCTCGCTTTTGAGCACGCCTGCCATGCCTCTGCATTGAAAACAATGAATTTGATGGCACAATAAACCTTGGCATGTGTACGGGCCCCGAACGCATCGTAAACCTGAGACAGTGGAAAAGGTGTGTTATGAACATCTTTAGATGTTTGTTAATGTTCTTTATTTGTTATACCTCTCCTATGATGTCATATTTTATATCATTACAGTTGTGTTTTATTGTACCTACTTCATATATGAACTGTACATAATACATTCTCTTCATTCATTATCTGTTTATACATCAGTCTCTACTGATGGAGGAGGTATAGTTGTTAATAAGTACCTTAATAACACTTAGATCCAGTCTGTTATTAACCAGTTATCACGTGTTTATGTACTGGTACAGGAGTGTGAGTTAGAGTGTGAAACCACCTTGTGTCTGCCTGACAGGTGGGATCTCCCTGAAGCTCCTGGATAATGTAGTTGTGAAGTCAGAAACGTGTTCCTCGTGTTGTTTCCTGTCAGTAATTTAACCTTTAAAATGTTTAAACTTCATAATCCAATTCCTTCTGGGAAATAAAACGAAGCAGGAAACGTTTCAGCTCCATAAACCTGCAGGAATTTCTCAGCTTGGTGTTTCTGTTAGCGTCCGGAGAAAACAGCGTACGGAGAGCTGAGTCTTTCCCACACCTTCTGTGGTTGAACTGCAGGCCTCCTGCTGCTTCCTGTGATGAAGTCAGTAAATTATTGGCCTCCAGCTGCAGCGTTATGGATTAGCACGCTCCATTCACTCTGTGATTTACAGCGCCAGCAGAAATATATGATCGCTTTAACACAAACCTCTAAAACCTGCCGTTGGAGTTCAACTTGGCTCGTAACCAAACTCCATTTCACCTAATTAGATGTGATTGCACAATCAAGCGGCACCAAATGGGTCCAGGTCGGCCCAAAGCCGTATTTCAGCGCGGGACAAAGACGGCTGTCTGCCGGCCAGCGGAGCGACCAATCAGAAACATCTTCAGCAGACATCCATTACAGCGCTCGCTGGTTCTGGCAGCTCCAGGAAACGTTCACTTCTCTCTGAAAAATGGAGCCTTTGGCTTCCCGTCAGGAAAAACTGCTTCAACCAGCTCTGTGCTTGTTCTCAGAGAGGCGTCACTCTGAGCCATTATCGTGCACCAGAGCAGAGAGGCGTCACTCTGAGCCATTACTGAGCACCAGAGCAGAGCTGCAGGGAACTGAGGGGAAAAAAAACAAAGGTCACTTTTTATTTGGTCCTTTCCCTGATTTAACTTGTTCTACTGAAATTAAATTATTATGTGAAGAAACATGTTTTTATTTTCTAAACATAAAACAAGTTCTGGAAAGAAACATGTTAGCAGACTAACTGTGGATATTCATCTCAGTTGCTTCAGCACTTTGGTCCAGACTAAACATCTCAACAACTATTGGATGGATTGTGATGAAATATGGCTCATCATTCATGTTCCCTTCAGGGGGAACTGTAATAACTTTGGTGACTTTTCATTTACCACCATCATCAGCTCAGTGATCTACATTTATGACCAAAATACCTGTAGAAGTGATGGCATTCCATCAGCCTCATCAGCATGTTAGCTTTGTCACTGTTAGCGTGTTAGCATGCTGATGTTAGCATTTAGCTGTGGCTGATCTTCACAGAGCTGTGAGCGTGACTGTAGACTCTTTGGTATTATTATTTTTCTACATTAAGCTGTTTTAAGAAGATTTTTTAGCCTGCTCCACACTGTAGCCCACAGAGCAGGCTCACTAGAGACTTCCACCGACCGAGCAGGCTACGTCTGGTTAAGCGTTCTATTAACTTGAATGGGGACAAAGTAATTCAATAGTGCAGCTCTTCTAGATTTTCCAAATGTTAACATACTAGTCCTGACAGCAAAAGGGGTCATTTCATGGGGCCTGTGATGCTCAAAGTATTTTATCCACTGAGTTACAGACATCTCTTTAACAATGTAAGTCAATGGGAAAACTCTCTTAGGCTGCAGGACATCACATAATAGACCTGGCAGTTTGTACACTCCTAAAATTGGCTTCAAAGCCCGGCACACCTCCTGGGGGCCTGGTTGAACACAAGCTGACTGACATTAAGGCTTCTCCTCACCTCCATCAAAAGTTTGCTGATCCAACAGAGGTCAGGAAACAGTCTAGTGATAAAAAGTTGATCTGCGTAAAAATATCCAAGCTACAAATACAGAGCGCTGCCGATTTTCAACCAGCTCTGTGTCATTGTAGTGTAGGCAGTGTGTGCAGGCAAATGTCTGACAGACCTGTAAATGAGCAGGGAGCTACTGGCGCTTGTAGAGGAGGGCCCCAAATGGTATTCATCTGCACACACTGCGATGACAGAGCTGGTTGAAAATCGGCAAAGATTCTCTATAATGACTGTAGCAACTCGAATTCAGCAGGCCCATAAGATCAATCCTGAGTGTATTAAAAGTGCTTTTGGATGATCAACCAGGACGGTTCACTACCTGAAGGTTCCAGACCACCAGAGGCCCTCAAAAGCCCCTGGGTCACTGTGTGTCAACTGGTTTGTAGTAAAGTTATTATCAGTTATATCCAGATGGATATCTTCAGTGGATACTGTGTCAACATGACGCACATTCCTAACTTATTAATGTTTAATTAAATCAGCAAACAGATACTACTACTACTACTAATAATAATAATAATAATAATAATAAAAATAATGATCAAGGCCCTCCTCGTCTCTAACAGGTGACCCACTCTTTAGCTGTCACTTCACACTCGTCATTTGTCCCTGCCGGCTCTCCGTCCTCCCTCGTGTCTGTGGGTGAGAAGTGTTCATCAGTCTGCAGATGGGGCCTTTAATTAACACACAACCCCCCCTTGACGTGTCAGCCTGTCCATGCAACGCCACGGAAACACACCGCAGAACTCATGACAACCTTTGACTTTATGATACTATAATGGCTGCTAAACAAGAACAAATATCTTATTACAATGCATGTGTTCCATGTTTTCACATAAATCCAGGCTTTTCAAAACTTTCCAGACAACATGAAAACATGCTGCACATCTTGCTGAAGCTCCTGATGTTACTTCTTATACTTGAGTTCATTTTCCTGCTGGTTCTTCTTTTGTGATGCTCCATCAGCTTCCTGAACTCTCACAGTGACAGTGTCAGATGACCTCTAAGGATGACGGAGTCCGAGGACCTCTTACAGTAGAAACTGGATCCCTGATTAGAGGCAGCATACATCCAAGAGGAAGTGACAAACTTCATGGACACAGTGCTGAAAAAAACCCTCTGAAGGTGACCTCTCACAGTGACGGCGTCCGATGACCTCACAACAATAGCGTCTAATGACCTCTCACAGTGATGGTGTCTGATGACCTCTCACAGTGATGGCGTCCGATGACCTCACAACAATAGCGTCTAATGACCTCTCACAGTGATGGTGTCCGATGACCTCTCACAGTGATGGCGTCCGATGACCTCTCACAGTGATGGCGTCCGATGACCTCTCACAGTGACGGCGTCCGATGACCTCACAACAATAGCGTCTAATGACCTCTCACAGTGATGGTGTCTGATGACCTCTCACAGTGATGGCGTCCGATGACCTCACAACAATAGCGTCTAATGACCTCTCACAGTGATGGTGTCCGATGACCTCTCACAGTGATGGCGTCCGATGACCTCTCACAGTGATGGCGTCCGATGACCTCTCACAGTGATGGTGTCTGATGACCTCTCACAATGATAGCGTCCTACGGTATGACCTCTCACAGTGATGGTGTCTGATGACCTCTCACAGTGATGGTGTCCGATGACCTCTCACAGTGATAGCGTCCTACAGTATGACCTCTCACAGTGATGGTGTCCTACGGTATGACCTCTCACAGGGATGGCGTCCTACGGTATGACCTCTCACAGTGATGGCGTCTGATGACCTCTCACAGTGATGGTGTCCGATGACCTCTCACAGTGATGGTGCCCGATGACCTCTCACAGTGATAGCGTCCTACGGTTTGACCTCTCACAGTGATGGTGTCCGATGACCTCTCACAGTGATAGCGTCCTACGGTATGACCTCTCACAGTGATGGTGTCCGATGACCTCTCACAGTGATAGCGTCCTACAGTATGACCTCTCACAGGGATGGTGTCTGATGAGCTCTCACAGTGATGGTGTCTGATGACCTCTCACAGTGATGGTGTCCGGTGACCTCTCACAGTGATGGCGTACGATGACCTCTCACAGTGATGGTGTCCGATGACCTCTCACAGTGATAGCGTCCTACGGTATGACCTCTCACAGTGATGGTGTCTGATGACCTCTCACAGTGATAGCGTCCTACGGTATGACCTCTCACAGTGATGGTGTCCGATGACCTCTCAGAGTGATGGTGTCTGATGACCTCTCACAGTGGTAGCGTCCTACGGTTTGACCTCTCACAGTGATGGCGTCCTACGGTATGACCTCTCACAGTGATGGTGTCTGATGACCTCTCACAGTGATGGTGTCTGATGACCTCTCACAGTGATGGTGTCCTACGGTATGACCTCTCACAGTGATGGCGTCTGATGACCTCTCACAGTGATAGCGTCCTACGGTATGACCTCTCACAGTGATGGTGTCTGATGACCTCTCACAGTGATGGTGTCTGATGACCTCTCACAGTGATGGCGTCCTACGGTATGACCTCTCACAGTGATGGCGTCTGATGACCTCTCACAGTGATGATGTCTGATGACCTCTCACAGTGATGGCGTCCGATGACCTCTCACAGTGATGGCGTCCGATGACCTCTCACAGTGATGGCGTCCGATGACTTCTCACAGTGATAGCGTCCTACGGTATGAGCTCTCACAGTGATGGTGTCCGATGACCTCTCACAGTGATGGTGTCCGAAGACCTCTCACAGTGATGGTGTCCGATGACCTCTCACAGTGATGGCGTCCGATGACCTCTCACAGTGATGGCGTCCGATGACCTCTCACAGTGATGGCATCTGATGACCTCTCACAGTGATAGCGTCCTACGGTATGACCTCTCACAGTGATGGTGTCTGATGACCTCTCACAGTGATGGCGTCCGATGACCTCTCACAGTGATGGCGTCCGATGACCTCTCACAGTGATAGCGTCCTACGGTATGACCTCTCACAGTGATGGTGTCTGATGACCTCTCACAGTGATGGCGTCCGATGACCTCTCACAGTGATGGCGTCTGATGACCTCTCACAGTGATGGTGTCTGATGACCTCTCACAGTGATGGCGTCCTACGGTATGACCTCTCACAGTGATGGTGTCTGATGACCTCTCACAGTGATGGTGTCCGAAGACCTCTCACAGTGATGGCGTCCGATGACCTCTCACAGTGATGGCGTCCGATGACCTCTCACAGTGATAGCGTCCTACGGTATGACCTCTCACAGTGATGGTGTCTGATGACCTCTCACAGTGATGGCATCTGATGACCTCTCACAGTGATAGCGTCCTACGGTATGACCTCTCACAGTGATGGTGTCCGATGACCTCTCACAGTGATGGCGTCCGATGACCTCTCACAGTGATGGTGTCCGATGACCTCTCACAGTGATGGTGTCTGATGACCTCTCACAGTGATAGCGTCCTACGGTATGACCTCTCACAGTGATGGTGTCTGATGACCTCTCACAGTGATGGCGTCTGATGACCTCTCACAGTGATTGCGTCCTACGGTATGACCTCTCACAGTGATGGTGTCTGATGACCTCTCACAGTGATGGTGTCTGATGACCTCTCACAGTGATTGCGTCCTACGGTATGACCTCTCACAGTGATGGTGTCTGATGACCTCTCACAGTGATGGCGTCCGATGACCTCTCACAGTGATGGCGTCCGATGACCTCTCACAGTGATAGCGTCCGATGACCTCTCACAGTGATGGCGTCTGATGACCTCTCACAGTGATGGTGTCTGATGACCTCTCACAGTGATAGCGTCCTACGGTATGACCTCTCACAGTGATGGCGTCTAATGACCTCTCACAGTGATGGTGTCTGATGACCTCTCACAGTGATAGCGTCCTACGGTATGACCTCTCACAGTGATGGCGTCTGATGACCTCTCACAGTGATGGTGTCTGATGACCTCTCACAGTGACAGCGTCCTACGGTATGACCTCTCACAGTGATGGTGTCTGATGACCTCTCACAGTGATGGCGTCCGATGACCTCTCACAGTGACGGTGTCTGATGACCTCTCACAGTGATGGTGTCTGATGACCTCTCACAGTGACAGCGTCCTACGGTATGACCTCTCACAGTGATGGTGTCTGATGACCTCTCACAGTGACAGCGTCCTACGGTATGACCTCTCACAGTGATGGCGTCCGATGACCTCTCACAGTGACAGCGTCCTACGGTATGACCTCTCACAGTGATGGTGTCTGATGACCTCTCACAGTGACGGTGTCTGATGACCTCTCACAGTGACGGTGTCTGATGACCTCTCACAGTCATGGTGTCTGATGACCTCTCACAGTGATAGCGTCCTACGGTATGACCTCTCACAGTGATGGTGTCTGATGACCTCTCACAGTGATGGTGTCTGATGACCTCTCACAGTGATGGTGTCTGATGACCTCTCACAGTGATTGCGTCCTACGGTATGACCTCTCACAGTGATGGTGTCTGATGACCTCTCACAGTGATGGCGTCCGATGACCTCTCACAGTGATGGCGTCCGATGACCTCTCACAGTGATAGCGTCCGATGACCTCTCACAGTGATGGCGTCTGATGACCTCTCACAGTGATGGTGTCTGATGACCTCTCACAGTGATAGCGTCCTACGGTATGACCTCTCACAGTGATGGCGTCCGATGACCTCTCACAGTGATGGTGTCTGATGACCTCTCACAGTGATAGCGTCCTACGGTATGACCTCTCACAGTGATGGCGTCTGATGACCTCTCACAGTGATGGTGTCTGATGACCTCTCACAGTGACAGCGTCCTACGGTATGACCTCTCACAGTGATGGTGTCTGATGACCTCTCACAGTGATGGCGTCCGATGACCTCTCACAGTGACGGTGTCTGATGACCTCTCACAGTGATGGTGTCTGATGACCTCTCACAGTGACAGCGTCCTACGGTATGACCTCTCACAGTGATGGTGTCTGATGACCTCTCACAGTGACGGTGTCTGATGACCTCTCACAGTGACGGTGTCTGATGACCTCTCACAGTCATGGTGTCTGATGACCTCTCACAGTGATAGCGTCCTACGGTATGACCTCTCACAGTGATGGTGTCTGATGACCTCTCACAGTGATGGTGTCTGATGACCTCTCACAGTGATAGCGTCCTACGGTATGACCTCTCACAGTGATGGTGTCTGATGACCTCTCACAGTGATGGCGTCCGATGACCTCTCACAGTGATGGCGTCCGATGACCTCTCACAGTGATGGCGTCTGATGACCTCTCACAGTGATGGTGTCTGATGACCTCTCACAGTGATAGCGTCCTACGGTATGAGCTCTCACAGTGATGGTGTCCGATGACCTCTCACAGTGATGGCGTCTGATGACCTCTCACAGTGATAGCGTCCTACGGTATGACCTCTCACAGTGATGGTGTCTGATGACCTCTCACAGTGATGGCGTCCGATGACCTCTCACAGTGATGGCGTCCGATGACCTCTCACAGTGATGGTGTCTGATGACCTCTCACAGTGATAGCGTCCTACGGTATGACCTCTCACAGTGATGGCGTCTGATGACCTCTCACAGTGATGGTGTCTGATGACCTCTCACAGTGATAGCGTCCTACGGTATGACCTCTCACAGTGATGGTGTCTGATGACCTCTCACAGTGATGCCGTCCGATGACCTCTCACAGTGACGGTGTCTGATGACCTCTCACAGTGATGGTGTCTGATGACCTCTCACAGTGATGGTGTACGATGACCTCTCACAGTGATGGTGTCTGATGACCTCTCACAGTGATGGCGTCTGATGACCTCTCACAGTGATGGTGTCTGATGACCTCTCACAGTGATGGCGGCCGATGACCTCTCACAGTGATGGCGTCTGATGACCTCTCACAGTGATGGCGTCCGATGACCTCTCACGGTGATGGTGTCCTACGGTATGACCTCTCACAGTGATGGTGTCTGATGACCTCTCACAGTGATGGTGTCTGATGACCTCTCACAGTGATGGTGTCCGATGACCTCTCACAGTGATAGTGTCCTACGGTATGACCTCTCACAGGGATGGTGTCTGATGAGCTCTCAGTGATGGTGTCCGATGACCTCTCACAGTGATAGCGTCCTACGGTATGACCTCTCACAGGGATGGTGTCTGATGACCTCTCACAGTGATAGCGTCCTACGGTATGACCTCTCACAGGGATGGTGTCTGATGACCTCTCACAGTGATAGCGTCCTACGGTATGACCTCTCACAGTGATGGTGTCCGATGACCTCTCACAGTGATGGTGTCCGATGACCTCTCACAGTGATGGTGTCAGATAACCCCTCACAGTGACGGTGTCTGTCAGATGACCTCTCAGAGTGATGGTGTGACGGCTGGAGCGGGTGGAGGCGTGAGGTAATTGAAGCCCATTTGTAGCTCGACAGCTGGGCAGAATTCAGGATTGCCATTTGGCCCGGAGTGGAGGGGAGGAGATGCCACATGTTCTATTAAAATGTGATGATCCTGGCTCCCGCCACGCCGCCGCCTCCACCCGGTTTGATGTCCTGCTCTTTAGGGCCTTAATGGGAGAAGACTCTGCTGCCGTGTCACGGCGCGCTCTCACACAGTTCAGGACACTTATTTACGCTGGCGAGTTGGCTTCCTGTTTTATGTACGAGCGGCTGCGTGTTTGCAATGCTCTTGTTTGTGTCCAGATGTTCGTGGCCGGGTCGCTGTGGGACGAGAAGCTGTCACCCATTTTGTTTTATTTAAGAGATGTGAGAGCAGGATGCGCCGCAGAAAACTAGTTAACAGGAAAAAGGTGACGGAGCCGCAGACGGCACGACGGCTGGTTTATTTAAAGAGGCAGATGACAAATAAAGCTGACATGTTTGCTGCTGTCGGGTAAAGGAGGGAGAGGAGCAGGGTGTCACTTTGTGTTGGCCTCCATGTTGGATCGGCTGAGTGAGCAGGAGGAGGCGGAGGTGCAGATGGTGTTTCAAATGGAAGATTTGTCTGAGATATGGACTCACTTAGAAGTCTAAATGTGTCGTCACGTCGTCTCACGTCACAGCAACAGACAGACAAACAGCAGACACATGCAGTGCACAAACACCTGCAGCAGCACACTGTCAAACACCAAATTATATCCTTAAATAACAATTACAAGTTACAACAGTAAACTTCAGGTGAACATTAAATTGTATATAAAGAATAAAGATTATTAAATGTCAGATTAGATGGTAAGTTTCAAGTTTAAATCATTTTTGACTTACAGATCTTAAAATGATCTTAACAATCATTTAACTCATCAAATTAAGGTTATTAGGAAACAGTGTTTGCTTATTCACTGAAACCTCCCAGCATGCATTGCATTAAGGTTAAATGTGACACTATGGAGGTTTGATGTGTCTCAGAGGAGTCAGATTTTCTTTCTGCAGGATGAAAATAAATTTAAACCTCACTCCCTTCTTGCCCTTTATTGATGAAGACACTCGCAGTGCAGCAAAAGTTGTCATAAAACCACAAGCTGTAATAATAATAGACATAGCTATCATGACGTCACCCATTGGTTTGTGGACTCCAACTCTGAGCCTTGTTTTTGGCATTTTGGCCATCACCATCTTGGTTTTTGGAGCCAGTAGTGATCATATCTGGACGAGAGTTTGGAGCTGTGGAGGAGCCGAGGGCACTATCTGCAGACAGTCTGTCACTCCAAGCAGCCCTGCCCTTAATTATGAGTAACTTCAAACCGTAATAAAATGTAGAAGTAGTCATTATTGTTGAAATTGGCTATAGAGTCCAGGCTGTAAACATGTTTATTTCTGCTGTAAAGTCGGACATTTTAACATGGAGATCTATGGTGACTGACTCGCTCTTGGAGCCAGCCTCAAGTGGCCATCAGAGGAACTGCAGTTTTGGCTGCGGATTAAATAAAACCTTACACAATAATTAATAAAATTAAGAAATAAAAATGAAAAACGCAATCTCATTTGTAAGCGTGGAAGTTTTGATGCACAGCAAACACAGATTCACTTCAGAGTAAAAAAAAATAAAAATGATAAGTTCTATAAATTCAAAGCATAAACTTAAGAAATGAAGTCAAAGCACGTAAATTGAGGTTTATTTCCTTGAAATTTGGAGTTCTGGGACTCAAACCAACAACCTCCAATCTGTCCTCAGGTCAAACTGATGCTGATTACTGAACACAGAGGAAAGTTTATGAACCTAGATCTTGTATTTATGATTTTAAAACATGATTTTAATTTAAGGATTCATTTAAAGTTTATGTATTTAGAAAGCCTAAACGACAACTCACAACATCACAACAGCAAAGTTCAGTCACTGGACCTCTTCCTCTCCCCGGCTGCAGTCATTATATATAAATTTCACCTCCGCTTTTTTCCCATTGTCCAATCAGATGATTTCTGCAGTGGTCACGACAACAAATTTACAGCTGGGAGACAATGAAGGAGAAACTGGTGGTGAACAGTTGCTCAGCCAGACCAGTGGGTTCCCTGTAGTTACTGTTCATCATTCGTTTGTTAGGCTAGGCCCGATGATAGACAGCAGGTTGTCAAACTGCCCCTGAGTCATCCTAAAATATGCCAGTTTACCCTCCCTGTCCATAATAAACAGTAGATGGATTACACAGGAAGGCGATGGGGTGGTTGCCTGGCAACAATAAAAAGGTGCAGCAAACTTGTTTTTTATTCATGACATTCAGTTTAAACAAAAAAGGCAGTGCGGTGCGTGTGATCAGCCTAAAGTTTAGTTTATTTCAGAAGGGACGGTGCAAAGGAATACACATGGTATAACAACACCAGAATGAGCCAAAAGGCCATTTTTCATCTGTAGTTCCTTGGCTGAGATGTTACACAAGGCCACCTGAAATACAACAAAGCAGAAAAAACAAACCAAAAAAAGAAACAAAAAGACAGAAAGAGTTTAGTGCTCACATGTGTATGTATTAATCATCTAAGTGTCAGATACTTTTGTTGTTCTGCATCTATAATTTATACATGTTCATATTTACTGTATAGCTGTGCTAGGTTATGATATAGTCAGAAATGAGTTTTAAAATTTTGAAATTTGGCAGATTTGGTCTCCCAAATGTTGACCCTGTGGCTTCGGCCTTAGTAAGTAGGTAAATTCCCTCAGATGTCGCATGTTGCTGGAAACCAGTCCTCCCAGTTCAGAAACTCTTCCTATATTAGATACTTTTTATTACAGTGCAACATGACAAATGTTTGTCACTTCTACTGTTGTATTAGTGGATCATGTTTTTAAACAGGAAGTGTTACGTTGCTGTGGACGTAATTATGAGCTACACCTTGAGCCCTTTTCTTTTTTATTAACCTGTATTTGTTTATGTTGTTTATTTTTTCATGTGCAATATTACTTTACAATTTCATTCACTTTGCCAATGTAGTGCAGTATCATTTTCTCAAATACACTGTCTGGAACCTCCTGCCTACAGCGGGCTTGAGATGCACCCTTGTTGAGGACTTGGCTCAGATTCCAGAGTTACTCTCTTATCCTGAAGCCTCCTTAAGGAATCTGATCCAGTTTGATTCGGCGGTGGGAACCTTTTGCGACTGCATGCCTTTGCTGATGTCGACCCCAGCAGGATTCAAACCCTGGACCTTCCGCATGAAAGACGAGTGCTACACTACACTTTTTCTCAAATCATGTGCAGTAATTCTCATTGTTATATCATATACAATATGACACTGATTATCAGGCGCAGTCTGCTCTTTCCATCATCTTAGTTCATGTTTAGTAACTCCTGTACTTATCTTACTCCAACATGTTACTCTATAAGGCACTGGTTTTTGCTTGTGCTCCTTAGAAACACTTCTTATTGTGTATATTTGAATGTTTTGCCAGATATTTAATACTCTATTGTTTCTAAAACTGGGCCCAGTGAGTGACCCTGACCCTGGGAGCCCACTGGTTCTGGTTGTGAATGTTAAATTGTTGTTACTGTAATTTGACGCATTCTCCGGCACAAGAATTTCCTTCGGGATAAATAAAGTTCTATTGAATTTTATTGAACTTAAAAACATGAACACTCACAGGCAAAATGCGGCATCTCTATCTATGATTTAAAGTGGATTTTTGGAGTTTTTCGTCTGGATGAACATCAAAGATAACGATGTATACGAGGCGTTTAAGCCACACTTATTTATACCAGTGTGTGTTTTATGTCTGTGTCCACATTTGACTGAGTTATGAAGAAGAGAAGTGATGCAGTTGTTGACGTAAACTGCAGAAATTGGAAGTTTTAGGTATTTTGATCTCCTCTGTGTCTGTGCTGCAGCTCCAGCTGCTCACAAACTACAATAACTAACTTCCTGTGGTTGGAACACCTGCGTGCACCTGTCCCTTATATACTGTTAGGGTAAAATACACAGAGACAATAATGTCAAAGTGTTTTCAATGTAAAGGTCAGACTGTTCATGGAGCTCGTGGAACATTAAGACCTAAGTTTTACTTTGTGTTGAAATAAAACCTGGAACATGTTTGTGAGCTCTGAAGCTGCAGGAACATTAACAGCCTCCCGCTGTAGCAGGAAACCATTAAATCTGTAAACACCAGTTAAATTAATACAGTCTAATGGGGCGGAGGAGGGAGGGTGAGCTTTTATTACACCTGCAGCTCCTCGCCTCGCTGCGCCCAAACAACCTCCACCTGAATCAGTGCGGGAGCTCCCGAGGCCACTTCACTTCACTTCAGTCCACCACGTTAACCGATCAGCGTCATGTCCGCTGTGGTTACAGCTTTACTGCACAGGTTAGTGGCGTGGCGCTGTAGCGGCGTGGCGTTCCTCCCTCAGGGTCACATGTTATCAAGGAGAACAAAAGTATGGAGAAAAACACCGCTTCACTGAGTTCAGGTAAACATCCTAAATACCTCGGAGCCGAGCGCCACGCCCTGCAGCTCAGCCCGCATCATCTTCATCATGGCTGCCACGCTGCACAGCCGAGCACGCTAACGGTGCAGCCTCCGAGGCACCGCGCCCTCCACCCTCCACCCTCCTCTCCCAAACCTCCACACTTTCATTTCATCTCTCCTTCCTCTCCTCTTTTTTTTTTTATTTCCCTCTGGCTGCGTCTGCTCTCTTTACAAAGCCCCGGAGCATTATCAGAACATTACAGCGCGCAGCATGTGTTTGATTAAAAAAGTGTAAAGTTACAAATTAGTTAATAAAATCATTTAGGCCGATCGCTGCAAATGGTGATAAATGTCTTCCATATGTTCCCAATAAAACAGCAAAGTGCCATGTGCCCGTCCCCTCTGTCTTCGCCATAAACAAATAAATTAAAACAATTACCGTGCCGAGCGCCTTCCGTCTTTAATGAGAGCGCGGCCATGTGAAATATGTGACAGCTCTCGTTTGCCCAGAACGGCGGCTGTCTCTATCGAGAGGCTGTCGGCCATCTTTCAGATAAATCGCTCCTCCACTCACTGCTGCTGGTGTTTCTCTCCTGAATCACCTGAGATCAGGTGGCAGAGCTGCTGTTCTCCTGCTGTGATCTGTGCTCGTTCTCAACATGTGGTCAGAGGGCTTCCAGGGGTCCCTGAGGGGCTGGCAGTGGGTCTAGAGGATCCTCAGCTGAAGGAAAAACTGTTTGTTAAAGGGAAATTTCAGTATTTGAAAACTAGACTCTATTTTCCCATATTTTTGTGTCTAAGTGACTAATGGAGACAACAGTTTTTGAAATTGCTGCTGTAAAGAGAGAACGCTGCAGCCGCAAAACAGACTGCAATGTAATCCATCGTGTCATGTCTGCACTGTCGATGCACGTCCACAAAAAGTGCTTCCTTTTGACACTGACAGGCTCAGATTGTTATTTCAAGTGTCTGACAAAGAAATTAAATGTTTTCTTCACCCGCTCCTGACCTGGTCTGTTTGGTGTCAGCCTGGTGTCACTGCCAGAGAGTCATAATTAACACTTTGGCAGTGTCCTAGGTGCCCCTACAATGAAGGTGGGGGCACCATTTAGCGTCTGTGTGAGACACACTGGACTTTCCACCAGCTCCACCAACTCCAATATAAACCTCTCTGCATCATTATTAGACGCTCAGAGCCACAGATATAGTTTCCAGCCACATTTATCATACACAAAGACATGTGTTTTCTAGCGACAGACAGCTGCTTTTCTGGGCACATATGTGTCACTCACAGGTGGGTATTTTAAAGTGACACGCTGCTGCCCTTCTGGCTGCATTCGTGGCACTGAAGTGTTTTCTAGCAACATGCCGCTGCCTTTCTGGGCGTGTTTGTGGTGCTCAAAGCCAGGTGTTTTCTAGCACTATTTGCAATCTTTTCCCAACCTCAGTCAAGTAGTTTTGTTGCCTAAAAACCCAACCTCCAACCTCTTCTTACCAACAACCCCTTCTGCATCAAGATACAACACATAACACTTCCCCTGGCATCATTTTAGTTACTGGGGCCCGGGGCTTCTGCCCAAGTAGCAAAATGATGAGCAGGGATGAGATCACATTTTTTTTAATGTGTCTAACAAAGTCTTGCTCAAGGAGAAGTCTCAGTCTGAAGTCGATTGTTGCAGGAAGACAAAGTGGATCAAGTATAAGGTAAAGAAAAACATTTTACTTCTTTTCATGTTTTTAGACACTTATGATACCAATGTCTGAGTCAAAACAAGTGCGTTTAGTGGACATACACTGAGGGTGTGCTGTTGCCTTGAGGGATTATAGTGCAGCCTTATTTGCTGCTGTGGCCTGTGATCTCTTGAGCAATCTCGCTCAATACTGGACCAGTTTCAAAAATTTGTGTTCCCAGTTTAGTCACAAAGGCAGCAGGCCAAGCAAAGCACCCTGGACGTCCCTCTCCCAAGCAACACTTTCCAGCTCCTTCTGGAGGATCCCAAGGCGTTTCCAGGCCAGATGAGATATGTAATCCCTCTGGTGTGTTCTGGGTCTGCCCCGGGGCCTCCTACCAGTTAGACGTGCCTGAAACACCTCTCATGGGAGGCGCCCAGGAGGATGCTGATCAGATGCTGAACCACCTTAACTGAACCCTTTTTGACATGAAGGAACAGCGGCTCTACTCCGAGCTCCTTCCGGATGTCTGTGGAGGAATCTAATTTCAGCCGCTTGTGTCCGTGATCTCATTCTTTTGGTCACTACCCAGAGCTCATGACCATAGGTGAGGGTTGGGACGTAGTTGGACCAGTAAATAGAAGGCTAATACTCTACTTTCTTAAAATGTTTTAACCTGTTTACAACATTTCTCTTGATGAGTGTCTTCAAACCAAAAAGGATCACTGAATTAGAATCGAGAAGAAAAAAGATTTAAAAATTATTTAACTAAAACAGTTTGATTTCAGACCAAACAGCTGAGGCCAGAGGATCTATTCAAGTCAAATAAAGGAGCAGTCCAACAAATCTGTCTCACAGTTCATCATGTTTCCAGTATGCGAAAGGATCTGAGAAGAAAACCAGCAACAGAACGAACGCCTGTTTAGTTACAAACTCATCCCTGAGTTCACACTGTGTTAAACGGCTTCAGATATTTTATTTCACATGCTGTTTTATTGTTTGTTCTGAGTCGAGTCGTTGTCTTTAATAACTCCCTGTTGTAGTTTTATAATCTCACCTGCAGAAATTATTGATTTCATCTCGACCGTCTGAGTTTTTAATCTCTGGATTTAATAAGAGTGTTTGTGTGTTTTTGCTAATTAACTCCATCAAACAAGCGGAGCAGCTGAGTCAGATTTTATTTCGATTTTATTTTATTTTTCAGAGGCTTCATGTTCTTGCGCTGTCTTTGTCTTTAGTCTCAGGGACATTTATGCAGGTTCAATAGAGGCAGCTCCACCCTTCAACACCATCTTTCATTCTCAGGTTTGTTCATGATTCTGAGTTCAATGTTTGTCACAGAGATATTCACATTTAAAATAAAGTGTTTTATTTTGTGTCCTGATGCAAAGCTCATCATTTCTCACAAGCTGTCTGATCCTTGTAGTTTTTCTAACATATATAATCATAGTTTCACATGAAAATGCCACATCATACCTTACAGTTATAATAATTTTGCATTTATTTGTAATTTTCTTCTATTGTTGTAAAACATATCTGTGTTTTCTGTCAGATTATTGGCAGCTAAAAGGTGTAAATTCAGCTCAGATGTTGAGTAATCTTCTTGGGACATTTCTAAGGAAATTACATCCTTGTGTGACGACCCCTGTGGTGATATTAAACATTATGAAAAGTGAAGTTATTAAAAGACTGTCCTCTCCACGGGAGCTGCTGTAAGACAAAAACATCTGTATTTGAACTTCTCAACATGAATACATGAAGACTTGAACTTGTCTGCCCTCTAAAACACGCAGTCGATCTGATCTGAACCGTTTAAAGTCAGAGTGCAGATCTTTAAAATGTCCGACAGATTTTTTTCACATCTGGAATCACATGTTTTATATCCGACACATCTGGACTCTTTTATCACCGTGATCGGGAACATTTCTGTCAGCTCGTCCTGATCTGCAGAATCCAAACTGTTTTTATTAGTCAGAGCAGAAACATGAGAGACAAACTGTTTCAGCAGGGGGGACGTGAATTTGACTTTAATTTATAACCTCATGTTTATGCTGTAGTTCGACAGGATTCACTGATAGTTTCATTTTCTTAACTGAAAAAACATTTGTTTTCATTATTAGAATTTTTTTTATATAAAATATTTTGTACTGCTCAAAAGGTTTGGGAAGCACTGTACTTAACTCAGGCCTGCGGCTAATGCAAACATGTGAGGTGAACTGCAGCCTGAACAGATAAGTCAGAATGCCTTAACAAAAATCAGGGGCTCCTAAAAGAAAATCCAGGGTAGAGAGAGAACAAGAAAATGAAAGGAGCAGAGAGACAACAGCAAAAAAGGTGAAGAAGCTGCAGGTATGACAGGCAGAGGTGAAGGTGAGAAGTGAGGCCATGTAATTTTTAACAAATAAAACCTGCTGTATTTAAAGCTACAAAGTGCTGCAAAGTTATGCTAAATTTTTGCAAGGGGAAAAAGGAATATTGACATTTTTCAAAGTTATTTCTGCATGATGGAGTTGCTAAATAGTCTTGCAATTACACATATCGGATATGAGTGGAAAACTGCTTACAGCTACACAGATCCTTTTAGAGCCAACGCCACAGTAACATTAGTTTGTTAGCTGGAGGTGCAGCTGCCTCTCCCCCACAGGGCTGTAGGTTCCACAGGAGTGTTAAAATGTGTTTGTCTTGTTGTGTTACTAGGAGCCAGAATAGAAGGAGTCATGGCTCAAAACCAGCCGCCACTGCCCGTCAACAAAAACAAAGACAACTATGGTTAAATGTGATAAGACCAAAGGACTGGATGGAGGCCATCATCAAAAATGCTCACATGTGCAGCGCACACTTCATATCAGGTTAGGGAAAAAGTATTTCCTGTTGTAGGGATGAATAAGGTTATGTGTATTAAGGGTTATCATGTCCACCTCATCAGAAACTGGGGAGGGATTAAGAGGAATATTGGATTTCTCTGCAACGCTAACTTTTTAGCACATTAGCTAACGTTAGCTTCCATAGCAAAACAAACAAGTGTGGTCCTGCTTTGTAAGATTGGCTTCCTGTGACATCATCCATCCACTGAGTGAGAGCATACGGGTCGGCCAGTCTGGTCCCGTTGGTCAGTGTTTACTTATTCAAGTAACACTGGCGGTCCCGGAGAGTGAGTGACCTGACATGGTGCGTTGGTAAATTCAGTCTGACGCTCTACACAAGCGATGTAGCAAGCAGTTAAGTTAATCACACATTCACTCCACTCGGCGCTCTGCTGATCCATCTCCACAGACAGAGGGACCAGAGTGCGCTCTGCCACTCTAAGTGAATATTTCTGAACACACCACCCTCATCATCTTCCTCCATTATCTAAAATAAGCCAACAGAACTTGCTAGCTAGTGCTAGCTAATGTCTGTGGAGAATTGTTTTGCCTCCAGCTAAGCCCCGCCCACCAGAACATGTCATACACTTCACACTACTTCAAGTCTGCACACAATTTGACCAATATTTTATTAATGTAGTGTTTCCTGTCATGATTTGATGTCAAAATACCTTGCAGTAATTTCTTCAGTCAATGTTTGATTTTACTTTTCTCTAATCATTCATTGGCGAGCATTTTTCAGCCAAAAAAACCCCAAACATATAGAAATATGATCAGTTAGATTATATTTGCAGGAAGTATAAAATATTGCATAGCGATATGTGTAGTGATTTAACCCCTCCCAAATGGGATGGGCCTGACTAAACTTTTCTTTGTGGCACATATTACTACGTACAGTAGCTCCACTGTATTTCCAACCCTGAGTGAAACTGTCAACAAAACTTCTGTTAACACCAGAATTCAACGATATGATCACTAAAAATAATTTATTTTTTTCTGCCAGTTATTTTAAATACATGCAGCAAAATAATTAAAAAGCTTGCCAGGCAGAAACAGAAGTAGTTAAATATCTTCGACAGATAAATAAAAATCTGCTGGTTTGCTCTCTGTGCGACAGAAGTTGAAATAAAGACAAACATTTAATAAAATCCATGAACATGAAGTCTGTGATTTCACCTCTGAAGGTCTGTGAGGGGGGGTTGGGTGGGGGGGGGTCTTTATGAGGATTTGGGACAAAGCCACAGTTTTAATGGGACTCAGGTAATGGTCCTTACACTGACCGAGGAGGGGGGGAGTGGGGGGAGAGGGGGAGGAGGGGGGGGGACGGTCCAGGTTTCTGTCCACTGACCTTCACAGTGTTCAGGACTGAGAGGAGCCGGTCATCTGGACTCAGCAGATAAAAATATATAAAACAGCGTAGAAGCAGATGAGAGGAAATGAGCCTTTTAATTGGGGCGTTTATTAAAGGTACAGAAGAAGAGAGAGGCCAGGGGGGAGGAGGAGGGGAGTGGGGCGGGGGAAGTCACTCGAGGTCAAGTTCACAGGGACGATCAGATCAGAGTGGCGCGGTTTAGGCTCAGATTTATTTTTATCATTTATTGATCTTTTTCTGTGAAAACCAAAACATTTTATAATTTTACAAACATCTAAGATTCTGTGTGACGTTATCTGATTTACTGTAAATCCACAGTGGCCCCTGAGAGCCAGCAGGGGCCCGAACAAAACACATGAACTCACTCTTTATTTCTGTCGCAAATTATTTAAAATGAAAAACCTTCTTATTACCATGCAGATTTGCACATATAAGGAATTTGTCTTGTTGATTCGGAGCACAAAGTGAAGAGACATAACACAAAATAAAACGATTTATAATCAGAGATATGAGACAGACATTAAAATATATCTGTTTTCAAGAAGGAGCTGACTGCAGCCTGCTCACTATTAAAATCAACTTGTTTTTAAATAAGGTGTAATGTGATTCAACCAGCGTCACAAAGTCTGGCAATATTATATATATATATATAAGTCAAATATAGATTCCTGCAGGTTTAAATAGTGAGAGTTAAAACAGAGTCTGTTCTCACATCAACCTGAAGATCTGCTGCTGAGACGGTGCTGACAGCTCGTCTGTGAGCAGCGGCTGTGTTTCTGTTTCAGCTGCAACATTGTGAAGAAATAAAAAGCTTTAACCTCTTTAAGGACTCTCGATTATTGTAAAGACTGACTGTGTTCAGACGAACCTGAGGTGACTGTCAGAGGCAGCAAACTGCAGAACTGATGAAAAGATGCGAGTGGACAGCGTGAATTGATGCAAAGAATTTAAAAGTGCATCTTGATGAATCTGCTTGATGAACGCGCAGAGAGGAAACAAAATAACAAACCTGAGGTCAGAGGTCACTCAGAGTCTGTTTACACCTGATATTAACATGTTTGGTGATCCGAACACAAGTGGACAACTGAGATGCATCGCTGTTTACACCTGTGTGTATCGTGTCTCTCCAGCTGACCGTGTGCGTCAACTCATTCTCAACGTTTGGTCATGGACTTTCCACATCGAGATATGACGTCAGTATGCCGTGTCAACTTCAGTCTGTTACATGCATTGTCTGTTTTCAAAATACACTTCTGTTTTCACAGGAAATGTACAGTTTGCATACAGTCTCTTTCAAAATAAAAGCACTACATCAGTACATACCCTGCATTGATGACGTAGTCCTTGTTTACACTACAGAAGATATGTGGTCAAATGCAGTCCACCTTTGCAAATGATTTTCTTAACCAAGACGCCAGGCATCGACACAGCCTCGGAGTCTGAACTTGACACAGAATTAACACAAGATGTTTGTGCAAATGATGGGAGATAAACACTTCCTTTGCACACCTTAAAATCTCTTTGCGCTTTTACAACATTTCCAAACACCTGAAGAACCTTTTCCAGGATCTGCAGAACATTTCCAAAGACCTCTGCAACATTTTCTTCATGAAAAAACAAACATTTCTTTCTGTACAGTTTCATTCACATCCTCACTTCAACCTCATCACCTATCGACGTTTGGTCATGGACTTTCCACGTCCACATACGACGTCCAAGGTACCCTGGGTGTGTTGGTTGTTGATGTTCTGGGACGCCGTGTAAACTTCTGCCTGTTATATGCATTGTCTGTTTTCAACATACACTTCTGTTTTCACAGGAAATGTACAGTTTGCATGCAGTTTCTTTCAAAATAAAAGCACTATGTTGGTACAACACCGTGAATTGGCATTTTTTTCCTTCAACAACAACCGCACATGGTTGGGTTTGGCTTCACAATCTTACAGGAAGTGAAAGATCTGCCCCCCGGGTGAGGGTCGGTGGTTGTTGGACTCCTGCCCACCGTACTTGAACATCTCCTGACGCTGCCGGGTGCCAGCCATGGATCATGCTGACGTGAAAGGACGTCTTTTTCGTTGGTGTCTGACGCTGGAAGTCACTGACCAAGTGACGACTTCGGAATGAGACTGGGATGTTCATTCACACATGGCACCATCATCTGTATCTCTCTTTGTTTCTACTTTTGATTTACTTCGTTGTGTATGTATTTTGTTGTATATTTTACTGTATGTATAAAGTAAACTGAGCAGCAATGTGCCTTTAAAATGGTTAAAATTTCCTTGTATCTTAAAAATTGTAGCTTAAAAATCTGAAATTTTTCCAGGAGAACCAGCAGCTGTGTTTCCTCCACACTGTCAAATGTGTCTTGTCCCCGACATCCTCAGTGCTCGATTTATTTTGAGAGCACAGTTTTGTATTTCCACATTTTCACATTAGTAAACAGAGGAAACATCTTCAGAGCACCGAGGAGCCGTTTAAAGGAACCATTTAATAGAAACGTTTCCCTCGACTCCTCCAAGACTTCCAGGATTTTAAGATGACAACGATGCAAAATCTGTACCTCGTTTGTCAACGGGAAGTGTCACGAACCACACGCACATGTAAACACACACACACACCCACACACACACACCACCAAAGACAAAGTCTCAGTGTCGTTCAGTTGATCAGCTTCTGATGAAGGATCACACACCTCCACAAGGTTTGTCCCTGTGAGCTGCTTCAAGGAGCTGAAAGTGTGTGTGTGTGTGTGTGTGTGTGTGTGTGTGTGTGTTGGTGTGTGCATGTGTGTGTGCAGTGGGAGCAGTGGGAGACGGGGGGAAAGTGAAAGAGAGAAAACTGCCTCTTGTCTTTTCCAGTTTGGGGCGTCCAGATGGGAAGTCATTTTTTATTCGTCTTGAGGCGGCTCTTCACATCTGTCGGCCCAGATGCCTAATGAATACAGAAGCAGGCCGTGCTGTCGCCTCATTAATACTGCACTCGCGCGGGGAGCCCGGCCCGGCCCGGCTGCGTCGTACCGCCGCCGCCCACCGCGTCCCGGCGCGGCGCTGGAGCAGAACGCGGCACTGTGGCGGCGCTCCTCTGGGCCCGACGCCGGCAGCTGGCGCCCCGCAGGAACAAAGCTGCCGCACTTTGTCGGCCTAATGCCTCCCTGTGTTGTCACTTAAGGTCTTTATTGGTATTAATTGATACGATCGGAGCAACTTCGCCTCCCCGTCTCCCAAAACATCATCACCCCACCTCACCCCCCTCTGTTCTCACTGAGACTTCAAACAGGTGGACCTGCTGAAGCCAGCAAAGCTCCGCCCCCTCCTGAAGGTGAAGTGATGGATGGTTTTTTGGACATAAACACAATATTCAGCTCCACGGTTACACAGACGACACAAACACTGTCAGCCCATTAAAACCAGTCCTCTTCTCTCTGCTGCACCTCTCAAGACTCTGTCCAGGAAACAGTGACCTTTATTTTGAAAAGCAGGTCACAAAAATGGTTTGTTCCTGCTTTTACCAGCTGAGGAGCATCTTTAAAGTCAGCTCTTTTTTCTCTGAAGGTCGTTCACTTCTGCAGACAGTTACAGTTAATATGTAATAATGTAAAGTAATAAAGAGACACAGCTGAGGTGATTCTGACCTTCAGAGCTCACTGAACCTTTAACATCACTTCCTGTCGTCATTTAACGTCTGAAGCTCCTTCAGTTTCATCCATCATCATCAAGAGACGTCAAATTTTTAATAACAAGTACACATCTGAGGTACTTGTACTGTACTTGAGTACTTCATATACTTCTACTCTACGACATCTCAGAGCTTTAGTTACTTTGCAGATTACAGTTTCCCATCCAGTTTCATTGATATGTGGTTCTCACAGGACAGCCACGCTACACACGTTTAATGATCTCATTGACCATGATGCATCACTGTAGATTAAACTACCCAACAGGATATAGAGGAGTTAAAATGAGCACAACTTTAAACATCTTCAACAGTAATATTAATCCAGAAACATCAAAGAAAAACAGGGACGGGAAACATTTTACTGCACAATCAATTCTTTTGCTTTTATAATTTAACAATAATTTGCTGATACTACTCAAAGGATTCTGCATGCAGGACTTTGACTCATAGTAGACGACTTTTACAGAGTGGTATTAGTACTTTTTACTTCCGGAGGGTGTCAGGTGTTGACAGATCCATCATGTTCACCTGGACAGCACGGGCTGATCATGAGACAATAGGTCCCTGGGCACAGCCCCCTCCACCTCCTCTACACAGGAGTGAGACACCCAGACTTTGTGAAGGTTTTGCACCTCTTTGTAGCTGTTGTGCATTTTTGTATCTCTGAAGTTGTTTTGTGTCTCTCCGTATTTTTTTTTGTGTCTCTCTGGAGTTGTTTTGTGTCTCTCTGAAGTTGCTTTGAGTCTCTCTGAAGTTGCTTTGAGTCTTTCCATATTTGTTTTGTGTCTCTTTGAAGTTGTTTTGTTTCACTATGGTTGTTTTGTATCTTTGTAGTCGTTTTGTGTCTCTTTGTAGTCATTTCAAGTCTCTTGGTTGTTGTTTTGAGTCTCTCTGTAGTTGTTTTGTGTCTCTTTGTAGTAGTTTTGTATCTTTCTGTAGTTTTTTGTTTCTCTGTAGTTGTTTTGTGTCTCTTTGAAGTTGTTTTGTGTCTCTTTGTAGTCGTTTTGAGTCTCTTTGTAGTCTTTTTGTGTCCCTGGTCGTTGTTTTGTGTCTCTCAATAGTTGTTTTGTGTCTCTTTGTAGTCATTTTGTGTCCCTGGTTGATGTTTTGTGTCTGTAGTTGTTTTGTGTCCCTTGTTGTTGTTTTGTGTCTCTCAATAGTTTTGTGTCTCTGTAGTTGTTTTGTGTCCCTGGTCGTTGTTTTGTGTCTCTGTAGTTGTTTTGTGTCTTATTGTAGTTGTTTTGTAGATTTTGTGATGGTTTTGTCTGGATCACACATTTCCCATAATGCACCTTGATAGTGTCTTCATTAGTGCCTTCCTTCCTTTTAACAGCCACCTCCAGTTTGACAGCTGTTGCAGCTGTTTTGGGGGGACAAACTACAAACAGGAAGCTGAACTTTAATGTAAATAAAATCAGTGGCGTGTCATTTTAAATTGTGTTTCCTGTTCCTGCTCTGTGTGTGTACTTCACTGACCGTCGGTCACCGGGGGGACTCTCACTAATGAATCAGTGCAGCAGCAATCAGATAATTTCACAGGTCGTTTCTCCCTCATAACATATTGATACAGTCATTTAAAGGACACTTCTGCTCCGCTTTGTGCACTCGCTCGTCCTCTCCTCGTCTGATTTCCCCAACCATCTGAACGGGGGTGGTTACAGTAAATCAGGGGGGTCACAGTGAGATAAATGGAGGGTAGCTTATGATATGGTGAAGTGTCCCTGGAGGTTAATGTCCTTAAACGAAGTCGTAGGATTAAAATGTTTGTCTGAATGTGTGGAATAAAGCAGAGACTGTGAGACTGACTACTGTGATCCGGATATCAGGAGTCCTTCTGTCATTGATAAGATGGTGACGTTTTACCACCTGCCTCATCATACTTCCCTCTATTAATTATCACATTGACACCTGCTCTGATTTTTAAAGCTTGTTCCTTTTTTCCCTGTTTTCTAAACGGTTTAAATATTTTCTTCAGCGTTTCTTCAGTGTGTATAAAATGAGGTTGTTCTCTTGACTGTGTTTTCATATCTGTTGTTGCTTTCTCCAAACTATTTAGTTTTCTAACATGTTGCCGTGTTTTCATGAATTTTGTGACATATAGTCTTAGGAGTTTTGTAGGTTATAAATGTTACTGTATAATACACTTTCTTTTCTTAAATCTAGACAGAACTAACTCTGACACCACAAGGCTCGAGACTGAAGCTTCTTCCTGGTTTTTTATACTGAGCTCACTGATTGGTCGTCTCTCACAGGTGCACTCCATCAGCTAATCACAGGCAGCAGGTGAAGCTCACAGAAGTCACACTTACAACATTTATTTCACATTAAATATTCCTAATAATTTTTTAAACCTTCCAATTAGATTCCAAACTTTAATTAACACCACAGTCGAAAGTGTCATCATCAAATATCATTTTTATTTCATACTTAAAAAAAAAAAAAGTGAGCGGATTGAAAAAGATCCCATTTATGCAATTTACAGTGAATGTATTAATCTAAACTCATTATTACACACAGTAATATATATAAATTTACATTTATTAATGTGTGTGGAAGATAATTTTCATGCTGACACGTCAGCCTGACAGAGTCGACTGCTAAAGAAACACAAGCTGTAAAAACATGTAGAAACTCTTTTGCTCACACAAACTCAGAATATATTTAAAATGTTGTGTTCAGTCGGTCCAGGTTTTCAGATTTCACCCACGCACGACAGAGGAACTCAGCTTCTGCTCGCAGGTTATAGAAATGAAACCAAAAAAATGCATGTAATTAAAAAAAAAAAACAACTTTTTGGAAAGAACGTACTTTCTGAATCTGGAAGTGTAACGTTCTCATGCTCCACAGAATTTATAGTTAAGAGGTGAAAGTTCAGGACTTTGTTTTTTTTATCACTGTTGATTTTTTTCAGTATTAATCAGAGACCTCCATATTTCGCAAACATTAATGGAGAGCTTTGACTTTAAACAAAACCTTTTCTTTTTGTTGCTTTTTGCTATTTGTGGATTTTGTGGGAAAACTAATGGTTTCATCATAACGTTTATATGAACATTTTGCGGATTTGTTCATTATAGTAAAAATCTAAAAATCTATAGAATGTCAGTTAAGTTATCAGAGAAAAAAAAATGCCATGCCTAACAACAACATCCAAGAAACATCAGATTTTAACATAAAATAACTTAATTCAATGATTCACTGGTTTAAATCACCTGGGGCCTGTATCACGAAGCAGGATTAATGTCTTAGTGAGGTAACTTCAGGGTTAACCCTGGGTTTTCGGTCTCACGAAGCTGGTTCATTTCTTATCGGGGTAGATCACCATGGTAACTTACTCTGAACGGCTATCCTGCTCCGGAGCAGGGTAAGTTCAGGGTTGAATCTGATCCTATAAAAAGCACCACCCACTGGCCAATCAGCTGTTGGGAAAAAATGACTCCGCTGACAGAAATGCAGCCCAGTCATGACGGGAAGTTTAATTCATTTGATTGATTTTGATTTGAAAGTTTATTTTGAACATTAAAAAAGAAAAGAAAGCAACAATAACAGACAATGAAAAGACTGTTCACAAAGGAGTGGAAAGAACAGACACTTAATAGCACCTTTAATTAGTGCCAACATTTTGTTTTGTTGGAGGAAATGATCCCTGTTAAAGATAACGGGCCTAACTGACAGCTTTGCTGCTGGAAATGTGTAAAGTAGCCTGTCATGTCTACACTTCATGGTGTTTGAGGGATTTTCCTTCTTGTTTTTTAAAGAGGCACACTAGGTATATTTTTGCGCAGCTGTTAATTTCTAACACAGCTCAATATCAGGATGATTTTATTCAGACTATCAATTTGGTGTTGACATGATTTAATTGTGACGTCAGCTTTAAGCTTTATTGTAGCATATATAACGTTATGACAAAGAAGACCAATTTATCAGACGCAATGATGTTAGACGATAATTGTAATACACGCAATTCATCTGCGCAGCATTGATTTCATGGGATTCAAGGGTGTGATCAGTGTCAGATGTACAGGTACAGGTACTGTAGCTACTTGAACCAGTGATGAGTAATTTAACCTACACATCATTTTATTTGCTACCTTGTTTTGTCTTGATTTTTCCCTCTCTCCTCCTCTATTTCTTCTTTCCTCACCCGTTTTTTTTTCTTCTCTATTATGTGATTTCATTGATGTTTTGACAGGGGAATTTCTTTGATAAGCTTTTAGTGGCTTCTAACCTCTCCGGCACTTTTCTTTTTTTAATCTTGTAAATTTTATACTGTCTGTTTTTAACATTATGTGCAAATAAACTAATCTAAACTAAAACTAAACATTATTCATCCCGTTATGCGTTGCCACGCATGTTTCCTCCTCCTGCAGCTGCCACGGTGTTGGCCTTTTCTGTAATGTTGCTTTTCTCCTCCTCATATTTAAGTAGAATTAATCTCTGATCCTCACGAGAAATACTGTTTTTTCCTCACATACGGCGCTCTGTGAGGACGCTCAGTGACGCTGCGCTTCTCTCATGATTGTGATTGGTCCGCTGCGTGCGCGTTCACGGCTCTTGATAAAGCAACCCTGGGTTGAGTTACCAAGTTGATATCCAGCGTCGTGATACCGATTATCCTGATTGCCATTGTTAGGGTTAGTCAACCCAGGATAGGTCTGGGTAACCAAGGAAAGATTGGTCTCGCTTCGTGATACGGGCCCCTGGTCTGTTTTTTCTGAGAGAAAAAGAGCTCTGTGGATAATTCAGATCCCGACAAAAACCTCCTGAACAATGAACACTGAGGGAATTTAAACATGGGGGTGTATGGGGATTGACTCACTCTAAGAGTCAGCCTCAAGTGGACATTAGAGGAACTGCAGTTTTTGGTACTTCTTGTGTCAACTCAACCACGTCGAAAAAAGCCGTCCTTTCATGATGGCATGATACGCAGCCGGTCACCGTTATTGTTTAACGGCACCAGGTGGCATCAGGAGGAAATGTGGCGGGACAACAATGAGATCTGAGTTGGGTGGGTGGGAGGGTCGATAAATTGGACCAACAACCACTGACTTTCACCTGGTGTTTGCTTCCTATAAGACTGTAAATCCAAATCCTGTTCTTTTTTCCTAAACCCAACCACATGTCAGTGTTGGCTAAATGTAACCATGTGTTGACATTGTACCAATGTAGTGCATTTATTTTGATAGAGACTGTATGTAAACTGTACATTTCTTGTGAAAATGGAGGTGTATTTTGAAAGGACACAATGCAAGAGACTGAAGTTGACACAGCGCCCCAGAATGTCAACAACCAACACACTCAGGATACCTTGGACGACATATGTTGACGTGGAAAGTCCATGACCAAATGTGAATATGTGACGAGGTTGAAGTGAGAATGTGTTGCTTATTTTGGCCTCATTTTTCAGGTTGCATCTTGACTGCACACCTCCAACTTAGTGAGATAACCAGCTCCTTTTGTTTGTTCACAGAATGATGGAAAAAAGACAATTATAGCCCGACTTCTTTAATAAAACTGCAATAGTTTGTTTTGCTGCCATCAGAACTCTGTGACCTTTGACCTCTGGTTTCAGTGTTCTGCTCCTGCTGCTGTGTGTCTGTACAGTGACTGTTTGTCAGAGACAGTAGACTCTGACGTTAACGCTCTCAGACAGACGCACTCAGAGACTTCCACCTAAATGAGTGTTAGCATGTCAGCGCTCATTAAATTTCATCACAAACTGAAAGCGATCTGCTCTCAGCCTCACGGTCACATGACGATATGACACACATGACTGACACGTGTTCATCGTCGAGGCGACATCATGTGAATAGAAACTGTTCTGAAGTCAGATTTTTATGAATTATACAAACCTGCAGAAACAGGCTTTAAGAGAGAGTTGATCTGTTAAAATCCCACAGGATATTAATTTTTATTATGATGTGATCTGCAGCCACGTATCAGAGAGACACTGCAGTTAATGCGTCTTTAAATATACAGTTAGATCAATAATATATATTCCATCTTTATTATTTTTAGCCACAACATAATGGTAACATCCATCAGTCAGTCAGTCAGTCAGTCAGTCTGTCCTCCACTTTGTTCCAGACTGAAACAACAACTATCGGATGAATTGTCATGAAACTTGGTGCACACTGATGTTCCCCTCAGGATGAATTGTGATAACTGTGATCTTGTTGTGCGTCTGTTAGACTCAGTTTCCTGTGAACAGATGATGTGTCCAGTTTTAAACAGGAAAAAGCAGAGACAGGAGACATTATGTCATGTTCACGCCAAACGATGCAAATGTGTGTCGTGTTACTCGCCTAAGTTTGAACGCTAGAATATTTTTTGTTGACTTGCTTCATATGCGTGTGAAATCACTGAATTGGTCGCTGAAGTTCACTTTTCAACTCTCAAATGAGCGTATGATGTGAAATTGCACTACTTGCTTCATTTGTGCCGTTTAATTCATGTACTTTGTGTCCATCATGTTGCACAGGGGAATTTGTGTCTTATCGCATCTTTACATTGACTTTACATGTAATTCACCTGCATAAATTGTTTTACTCGTGCCCAGTGTGAACACAACATGAGGTATACGTAACCGCAAACAGATGATGTGTCCAGTTTTAAAGAGAAAAAAGCAGACAAATAAGATGTTGAACAGCCTGCTGAGGAAACACGACTTAGTAGCAGAATAGTGCTGCAAAAACTGAATAATGAACTATTGTTTTCAGCTGATTCTAATTTGATTTGTTTTCTTTTCTGGTCAAAACAGTCAGTAGCAACCTAAAACAAAATTATATGCTTATGCTTAATACTATTCAATTCAATTAATCACTTCTTCGTCTTTGATATTTTTGTCATATACAGGTTTGCAATGATGCTTGTTGGGTAACATATGTTAATATTGTCTGATGTCAAGTCTTAATTTGATCATGTGACAAGATGATATGATACAGTAGCTAGCTTAGGTGCATCAGACACCAACAAAAAAAGACATCCTTTCATGTCCTTTCACGTCTGCAGCGCCAGGTGGAAACACAGCAGGACAGCAACGAAAGTTAAGGGTGGCAAAAAGTCGAGCAGGTAGATGGGTCAAACAACCATCGACTTTCACCCAGGGGCCAAACCCTGTTCTTTTTTTCCGAAACTCAAAGACATGCGTGTGTTGGCTAAATGTAACCACATCCATTTGTTGTTGAAGGAAAAAAACCCACCAAATTTCCGTGTTGTGTATTGACATAGTACCTTTATTTTGAAAGAGATACATTTCCTATGAAAACGGAAGTGTATTTTGAAAGAAGACAATACATGTAACAGGCTGAAGTTGACATGACATCCCAGAACATCAACAACCAACACACCCAGGGTACCTTGGACGTCATATCTCGACGTAGAAAGTCCATGACCAAATGTCGATATGTGACGAGGTCAGTGTGAGAATGTGTTGGCAGATAATGTCATTACTTCGTAGCCATAACATTGTGCACTCAACATTTATTTACTTCATGATAAATTACTAACCAAGAAAAAAAAGCTGTTATATTTATCCTTTAATAAAAAAAAAATGTGACTTGTTTGCCCTCAATGTTAACTTTTCCCATGGTATTGAAAATAGTATGGAATATTGATATTGTTCAAGGTATTGTATCAAAGTTAGAAAATACAGTGTCATGACACTTTAAAATCAATCAAAATGAAGATAAGATAAAATAAATATATTTAGTCTGTGATTTTTTTTTAGATAAAAAATGTCTGTAGTACACCCTGGTCTCTGTGTCAAGTCAAAAATCTCAGGAAAATCTGATGCAATGTGATTTAAAGTCTTCAGGTGTTTTCCTCTGGTTGTATTTCTGCAGTCTGTCCTGTATTAATATTCAGGGTGGGGGGGTGATGGGTGTGGATGATGGTCGGGGGTGATGTGGGAGCTGAAGGGCAGCTCGGTGGCAGCTGCTCGGCGGTGCCGTTCAACGGGTGTCAGTGTGTTGGAGGAAAAGGTCACCTTATCTAAAGACAGACCTGCAGCTCTCAGACAGGTGGCTCTGCCTGCTGGTCCAGATGTTTTTTTGTCCTCTTTAGCTTCCCGTAGATGTAGTCTGTGTTGACACGCGGTGACCTCAGCAGGAGGCGGAGGTCTGATCTTCAGCTCCTAACACATGTTCCGCCGTCACTCTGAAACGTCCTTTTTTTACTCTCATTCAACTTTTCTGCTAAATGTTTCTGCACTTTTTAATTAAAGAGGATGAAGAGTTTCACTGATGATCTGAACAGGATATACTGATGGACAGGGGGTGGACAAAATAATAGAAACACCTGTGTAATATGATACTACTGTCACAGCTCTGTGACACGTGAGGTTTATAATACTTTTTATTTTTGTTGACAATGATTCAGAGTTGTGTTAATATGGGACAAAGTTTCTGCAGCTGTTGTATCAGATTGTATTTAAGTGTGACATTTAATTTCTTTAAACACCATAAATCTATGAAATAAATTTTTGAAACAGTTCTCAGACTAGACAGACTCAATTTGCACAATGATGATTGTTAGAAATTATAAAATAAAATAACTTAAATTTTACATTAATGAATAAACCTACAAGTGACGCAAATGTAAATTTATTTTATATATATTAAATGTTAAATCAGGTAGATTTAACTTCCCATTCATCTTCTTCGTGGTTTTGTACGGTGCCCTGGATGGCTTTTGCCTTTTCATTTTCTTTCATGTTTCCCTAGTTTGAAAAAAAATCTTCTTTTCTTGAGCTATAATGTTGAATAATGGCCAGAAAAGAGTTCTGCAGAGCATTATGATGTCACAGTGAAGTTGAACTTTGACCTTATGTCAGCACTTCATTATTTTATCCTATTACACATTTGTGTGAAATTTTGTCATATTCAGTGAATGAATTCCTGAGTTACGGCCAAAAACATGTTTTGTGAGGTCACACTGACTTTAACCTTTGACTTTCAACCACAACATTCTAATGAGTTCATTTGTGAGTCCAAGTGGACATTTTTACCAAACTTGAGGAAATTCCCCACTGCTCTTTTCAGATATTGTGTTTATGAAATAAGATGGATGTACAGTAAGATCACAGTGACTTTGACCTTTAACCAGCAAAAATCAAATTGGTTCATTGTTGAGTCCAAGTGAATGTTTTTTGCCACATTTGGAAAAATTCCCTCAAACTGTTCTTGAGATATTACGTCCACAAGATTGAGATGGATGCAAGGTCATGCAGGCCTTGACCTTTGACTACCAAAATCTAATCAGGTCATTGTTGAGTCCAAGTGGATGTTTGTGCCAAATTTGCATAAATGTGTTCTTGAGATATCGCGTTTACAAGAATGCAATAGACAAGATCACAGTGACTTTAATCTTTGTTCAGTGCACTAACTTAACTTTAAATATCACACACACAAAAAAACGCTGATTAATGTTTCTGATAAAGTTATTATTTATCAAACATTTCATGTGTATCATTTTTAGATGTATAGAAAACCTTTTTTAATTAGATTTTTTCTCCAATTTTACTCCATATTTCATGTATGAAATGTGAAAACAAATTATCACATAATTCACACAAGCAGATGTAGTTCATTATATTAAAACAGCAGTAAGAAGTGACATTGTATATTTCACGTGTGATAAATTCACGTAGAGCAGGTACCTGGGATTTTGAAATCTTTCAAGTGAAGAACATCATTTTCACACAGTTTGTCATAACTTTCAAATGTAGACATTTTGATTTTTCACATGGATGTGTGAATTATGTCATGCATTTAATGGTGTAAATGAACTGTGTCAAAAAAACCCCAAAAAAGGCCACATGTGATGAAACGATGAGAGTCCATCTAACCCCCCAACCCCCACTCCTCCCCATCACTGCATGTTTCATCAATAAATGATCAGTATAAAATAAATAAGTCATCCTGACATGTATGACAGATGAATAATGGAAACACTGTTTTTCTTTATGTTTCTCGTCTCTGAACTCGACCTGAAGGCTTTTCAAATTAAAACTACATATCACACACTCGCTGCTCTCTCTGTTAAAACATGAACTCTGCCTCGATCGCTCATTTTATTTGTCTGCATACCTTCAGGGGAAATCTGAGTTTCACAGCAACAAACACAAAGAAATGTAAATCTGTGAATCACAGGCTGGAAAACAACTGAAATTAAGTTTTAAAAAAAAAATCAGTTTCTCAGACTCTAAACCTGTTTATAATTTACACCACTTCACATTTAAAGTCACAGTCACTGAGTCATTGCTGAAAAACTCTTTACAATAAAATATTTAGATGTGTCTTCTCAAAATGACACAGGACATGAGGAAATGTTAGTGAAGACATTTTTAGAAAATAGTATATTCAAATCATTTGTTTTTAGTGGGGACATCTGTGGAAAGTGACAACATTTGTGTAAAGTGGGGACATTTCTTGAAAATAAGGACATTTGTGTGATTTGAGGGCCTTTGTGTGAAGTGTGGACATCTATGGAAAGTTAAGATATTTGTGTAATGTGGGGACATCTGTAAAAAATGAGGACATTTTTGGAAACAGAGCACAGTTTTTTAAAATGAGGACATATGTGTAACATGTGGACATTTGTCTAAAATGAGGAGATGAGGATGTTTCTTGAAAGTGAGGACATTTGTGTAAAAGAAAGGACATACGTATAAAGTGGTGGCGTTTGTGTAGAGTGGGGACATTTGTCTAAAGTGAGGACATCTGTGTGTCGTGAGGACATTTGTGTATAGTGGGGACATCTGTGTAAATTAAGGACATTGTGTATGGTGGGGGCATTTATGGAAAGTGAGGACATTTGTGTAAAATGGGGACATTTGTGTATAGTGGGGACATTGTGTATAGTGGGGACATTTATGGAAAGTAAGGACATTTGTGGAAAGTTGGGACATTTCTTGAAAGTGAGGACATTTGTGTAATATGAGGACATTATTGTAATGCAGGGATATTTGTGTAAAGTAAAGACATTTATATCAAGTAAGGACACTGGGAAAGTGAAGATATTTTGTGTACAGTGGGGACATTTGTGTATAGTGAGGACACTTGTGTAAAGTGGGGACATTTGTCTAAAGTGAGGACATTTGTGTTAAATGAAGACATCTGTGTGTCGTGAGGACATTTGTGTATAGTGGGGACATCTGTATAAAATAAGGACATTGTGTATGGTGGGGACATTTATGGAAAGTAAGGACACTTGTGTATAGTAGGGCCATTTGTGTATAGCAAGGACAATAGTGGAAAGTGAGACATTTTTTGAAAGTGGGGACATTTCTTGAAAGTGAGGACATTTGTGTAATATGAGGACATTATTGTAATGCAGGGACATTTGTGTAAAATAAAGACATTTATGTCAAGTAAGGACACTGTGGGAAAGTGAAGATATTTTGTGTACAGTGGGGACATTTGTGTGTAGTGAGGACACTTGTGTAAAGTGGGGACATTTGTGTTAAAGAAAGGACATACATATAATGTGGGGGCATTTGTGTAAAGTGGGGACATTTGTCTAAAGTGAGGACATTTGTGTTAAGTGAAGACATCTGTGTGTCGTGAGGACATTTGTGTTTAGTGGGGACATCTGTGTAAATTAAGGACAATATTGTAATGCAGGGACATTTGTGTAAAGTAAGGACATTTATGTTAAGTAAGGACACTGTGGGAAAGTGAAGATATTTTGTGAAAAGTGAGGACATGTGTACAATGGGGACATTTATGTTAGGACTGAACAGCAGTTACAGTCTGTGTGGAGGACAAACAGTTTCACTCTGAGGATTTGGTGACTCCACATTTGGAGCTGCTGATGTTGTTGTGATGGCGACATCTGACCACCGGGGGGCAGAAAACATGTACACACGCACACACGCACACACACACACACACACACACACACACACACACACATACACACACTGAGGACAAACCTGATGCTGTAGGACAGACATGAAGACATTTTAGAACACATTTACATTCTGAATACATGTTGTCTGGTGCTCACTTCCTTCAGAGGGCTGCTGCAGAGTTGATTTCCTGGTTTCAGGTTTAGATCGGGGAGAATCTGGTCCTCACAAGTGTAGAACTGTGCACAAACATCTGTTCACACGGTCACATTGTGGGGACTGTCACTGTGTTCCCATGAGGTTCCTGTTTGAGGTTCAGAGTTGGTATTTTTACAGTTCTGCTCAGCCTCCAGAGAATGATGTCAGTCAATACAGCGTCCTCACAAGTCACATATAATACACAGTGTGTGTGTGTGTGTGTGTGTTTCTGAGAGGATAAAGGAAACACATAAAGGACAGAATACAGTCTCTACTGTGTCTCTGTACCAACACACACAGCAGAGCACAGTAAAGACAGACCGCAGAGTGCAGAAAAGGAAACCAGTGCTCTTTATGGTTTTTATTTTTTAACATTTGATGTTGTTTCTTTAAACCATAATCTAGCTTCATGCAACTAATTGTAAACATCAACAAAAAAAACAAAATAGTGTTGCACATAGGCTCCCATGTTATAACAATTGTCCATGACATCTTAAACACAGTTGGTACATACATAAGGTTTGTCTTCAGATGTCACAATGACATCATGTTATCACCTGGAGGTGCAGCTGCCTCTCCCCCACAGGGCTGTAGGCTCCATAGGAGTGTTAAAATGTGTTTGTCTTGTTGTGTTATTGGGAGCCAGAATAGAAGGAGTCATGGCTCAAAACCAGCCGCCACTGCCCGTCAACAAAAACAAAGATGGTTAAATGTGGTAAGACCAAAGGACTGGACGGAGGCCATCATCAAAAATGCTCACATGTGCAGCGCACACTTCATATCAGGTTAGGGAAAAAGTATTTCCTGTTGTAGGGATGAATAAGGTTATGTGTATTAAGGGTTATCATGTCCACCTCATCAGAAACTGGGGAGGGATTAAGAGGAATATTGGATTTCTCTGGAACGCTAACTTTTTAGCACATTAGCTAATGTTAGCTTCCATAGCAAAACAAACAAGTGTGGTCCTCCTTTGTAAGATTGGCTTCCTGTGACATCATCCATCCACTGAGTGAGAGCATACGGGTCGGCCAGTCTGGTCCCGTTGGTCAGAGTTTACTTATTCAAGTAACACTGGCGGTCCCGGAGAGTGAGTGACCTGACATGGTGCGTTGGTAAATTCAGTCTGACGCTCTACACTAAAGGCCCATTTATGCTCCCTTTACGTACAAAAATGTATACGTCCGTTTCAAACGATGTTACCGTCACTGCCCACATACTTCCATGCGCCCTTTACGTTGGCATGGATGATAACCAATATATCCACCAGGAGGCAGCCCAGCGTCAAAAGTTTATGACAGCAACAAACTCAAAAACAAACATGGCGACTGTGGAGGAGATATTGATAATGTACCTCTTGCATAAAAGACAAAAACAGAGGCAGTGTTGTAGGAGGCGGTGGTCGGTGAGGCCGGTAAATACATTGCGACTGGAGGACAGAGAATCCTTTTCTCTAGTACTGCCGATGAGAGAAATTGAATTGTTATTTCTTCTTCGTGTCTCACTAGAGCTACGTATTGGGTAGCGACAGCAACACTGCCCCCACGGTTCCCGCCTACTGCTCCGTTTGGCCCATATCCGTAAGCTTTATGGAAACGTGCAGAAATACGGACGAAATGAATGCGGAGCACGGACAGAAGGCTCCGTCCGTATCCGTATCCGTATTTAACGTTGAGCATAAATGAGCCTTAAAATGAGAGCCCTGTTGGTGGAAGAAACGGAGCGTTATATTTCTACATGAATGAACCAACGGTTAAGTTAATCACACATTCACTCCGCTCGGCTGCTCCGTCTCCACAGACAGAGTGTCCAGAGTGCGCTCTGCCACTCTGAGAGTGCGCTGCTCTGGATAACCCAACGGTACATTCAGACAGCGCTCCCAATTTATGAACAGTACAGTTTGTGTCAGAGTGCACTCCCACATTCAGAATGAGTATTTCTGAACGCACCACTCATATCACCTTCCTCCATTGTCAAAAAAAGCCAACAGAACACGCTAGCCAATGTCATTAGAGACTTGTTTTGCCTCCAACTAAGCCCCGCCCACAAAAAACGTCATACTGTTTCCTAACAGTAAAAGGGTCCATTAGGAGTCCTAACCTGAACATACTCGATGTCTGTTATATATTTGCATGTTGTTGGTGATTTACAAATGTCATCTTTAAAATCTCCCATGAGAGCAATTATGTCACGTATTGGATCCAGTCAATTGAGTATCTTAATGTTCTTAAAACAAATGGAATAATATGGTGGTCTTTAAATGACTGGTATTACTGTGTTGTAAGCACACAGCTGTACACTAATTATTCTATACTGACATCTGCTACTTTAAGAATGCTGTACATCAAACTGTCTGCTCTGCACATGTCAACACCAACACCTAAACTAAAACAGCCTCTTTGAGTTTTAGACCTGAAGTATCTTCACTTCACTGACGTTAACCTCCTACTGTCTCTCAGTGAATATTTAACCCAGAGTTCTCGCCTGCGACCGACTTGTTAAAGAGGTGTCACCCCTCCAAGCCGGCGGCGTTGCTTTGATAACACTCCGGGTCGCTGGTAGACACAGCGGAGGGGCTAATTAACCCCCCTGATTACTCCAATTAACCCTGACACATTAGTGCTCATCAGAGCAGAGTGACGAGTTTTCCTCCAGAGCCTGAACTCAACGTCGACGTGTCAGAGAGTCTCCATAGGCCGCAGAGACATCGACGTGTCTGAGGCAGTAGGAAGTGATGTCAGAGCTGCTCAAAGCTGATCTTGGGTCTGTTCTCACTGAGTTCACACCTGCACCCAGCTGCATCCAGCTGAGTAAAAAACTGTCTGAACACGCCCACAACCATCTGTGGAGCCAATCAGAGCTTCACAGGTCAGACAGGTGTGAATATAAAGTGTCTCTGACATTGTTTTTCAGAGTGCAGTGATATTAAACAACAGCTCTTTTGTATTTTCAGTAGAAAAAACAGCAGAATTTCATGATTTAACCATTTATTCAAATGTTAAAATGTGTTTTATATGAAATTACTAACTAATAGATTTTAATAACGTTTGTTCAGGGTCAAAGGTCGGGGGTGTTTTTTAATGTTTCCCTGGTTGTTCACATTGGCGTTACTGTCTATAAAGAAAAGGGGAGACAATGTCAGAAAGCTCAGGAGATTTATCTCAGAGACACCCTCCCCCTCCTCGTCTATCAGCTCAGGGTGACACATGAGCTGTAGGTGGGAAATAACAAGAACAGAAATAATAAGAAAGTCGTTCCAATTAACAGATAAAGATAAATCCAATAATGAGATTATAATAAGTCTGATAAGGGTGAAGTGTTGTAAACTCGGGGGATGATCACACGTCCTGTTGTCACACAGCTGAGAGGACACGAAGCCGCTCATGTTTTCATAATCATGTTATGATTTTATTAGTGAGAAGGTGAACTTTAAATCTGCTTTAGCTGCAACCAGAGACAGAACAAATACTTATAAACTGGTGCTCATTTCTATCCTATCACTGCATTAATTCACACGTAGACTCTGACATAAAATAAAACATACCCTCCTTTTCAAAAGGTGATACATGGCATTCCTCAGGGATCAATACTTGAACCACGTTTGTTCTGTACATGCTGGCACTTTATCATACTTGAAAAACACAACAAGAAGTGTCATATGATTACAATGCTGAAAATGTATTAAATTAAGCGCCATTATATAATTTACTAGTCACTGATACGTTAGTCACTGTGTGGAAGTTTAAGGAAATACTAATATAGATCTAATTTTCACCTCCACTTTAACGTCTGATTGTGTTAATGAAAGCAAGGTTTACTAAAGGATGTAAATCCTGAGTGTTTCAGCTTCAGGTCGGATGTTTGCTCTGCTTGTCTCATTTGTCTTCAGGCTGCAGTCTGACTGATCAGCATGTTGGACTGTTAATGACATACAGGATGAAACACACATATGTTAAAAACACCATCAGCACTGAGAGAAAACCTGCAGCTGTCAGAGTGTGATTTTCTCACCTGATTGAAACATAAACATCAGAGCTGCTAACACGTTGGACCTCCAGGAAACATCAGCTGAGGTTTTCAACAGGAAAAAATCTGTTAGTATGTAAATGTAAAAGTATACTATCGTACTATTAGTCTACAGTTTAATGTAAAGAACTACTGTTGAAAGAAAAGGGTATTAATATATCAAGCAAACATTTTTAATAATGCATCTGTAAAATGTTCACTAACAACATATTTCTTTGATTTATTTCCATCAGTGTCTCATGTTTATTTTACTATTGGCACATACTGTGTATAATTACTGTATAATTATTCTTTTTTATTTTCTTATGTATGTTTTGTTTGTGTGTTATATTAATAGTTCCGTTTCTTCACTGATACAATTAGCTGTTTGTTTTATTTATTTTTTTGTGGGAATTCAGCTTTATAGACATGACTGTTCACCAGACAGGGAGGCTCTATTAGACCCTTTTACTGTTTGTCAACAGCATGACGTGTTCTGGTGGGCGGGGCTTAGCTGGAGGCAAAACAATTCTCCACAGACATTAGTTAGTGATAGCAGAGATATTGGATAAAGCGAGATACCCCACTCAGCTCACTTCCTGATTCAGTGACGTCAGCGCCACGCCCCCGTAAGAGACTTGCGGCAGCTCTGAATGTATTGTCGTCAATGAGGAAAATGCACTTGATCACAACAAGCCACACATCTTACCAACATTCTGACACTAAAGTTGCATTTTTCATCCGCACAGATCAAGAGAAAATTAACTTTGTTTGAGCCCTGTCCGTCTCAGAAAACAAGTTCTCGCGAGATCTTGTGATCTTGATAAACAGGCGGTAAAATCACAGTTAGCTTACAAACAGTTATTTACCGCTAGTAATAAATAAAAAATGCCCAAGCTTTGTGCAGCAATAGGCTGCAATAATAGGAAGAATGTATTTTCATTCCACCTGCTTGTCAATCTGCATACACAGACATCCACAGAGCCTCTGTTCAATTACATTACATTACATTCAATAACATTGGATAAGCCTACAGTGGGGTATCTCCTTTATCCAATATCTTTGGTGATAGCAAGCAAGCTAGCAAGTTCCCAGGGCTCTCATTTTAGTGTAGAGCGTCAGACTGAATTTACCAACGCACCATGTCAGGTCACTCACTCTCCGGGACCGCCAGTGTTACTTGAATAAGTAAACACTGACCAACGGGACCAGACTGGCCGACCCGTATGCTCTCACTCAGTGGATGGATGATGTCACAGGAAGCCAATCTTACAAAGGAGGACCACACTTGTTTGTTTTGCTATGGAAGCTAACGTTAGCTAATGTGCTAAAAAGTTAGCGTTGCAGAGAAATCCAATATTCCTCTTAATCCCTCCCCAGTTTCTGATGAGGTGGACATGATAACCCTTAATACACATAACCTTATTCATCCCTACAACAGGAAATACTTTTTCCCTAACCTGATATGAAGTGTGCGCTGCACATGTGAGCATTTTTGATGATGGCCTCTGTCCAGTCCTTTGGTCTTACCACATTTAACCATAGTTGTCTTTGTTTTTGTTGATGGGCAGTGGCGGCTGGTTTTGAGCCATGACTCCTTCTATTCTGGCTCCCAATAACACAACAAGACCACAAACTGACATCATTGTGACGCTGGCCCTAAAAGGGTCTATAAAATGGGGCGGCAGTAGCTCAGTCCATAGGGACTTGGGTTGGGAACCAGAGGGTCGCCTGTTCAAGTCCCCATCCGGACCAAAAATATGGAGCATGGACTCCTGGGCACTGCCGAGGTGCCCCTGAGCAAGGCACCGAACCCCCCAACCGCTCAGAGCGCCTGTCATGGGCAGCCCACTCTGACATCTCTCCACTTAGTGGCATGTATAGGTCCAGTTTGTGCATGTGTGTGTTCGGACCTGTGTGTAATTGACAACAGAGTGAAAAATTGAATTTCCCTTCAGGGATTAATAAAGTATATAAAAAAAAAAAAAAATTAAAAGACTCTATCCAGTGGCATTATGGGTAATGTAGGCTCCAGTGATTTTGCACTGAAAGTCAGGACATCTCCACCTCAGATCTGGACTGTTGTGTTTTTAATCACAAGGATCTTATGATGGAGACAAACTGAATCACTGGAGGACTGAATGAAGTTTGACTCAGCTGAACACTATCAAACAGGAAGTGTAAATCCTAATTTGACCCTCATTTATCAGCCGACTGAATCTGAATTCCAGTCAGCGTCTGAGATGAGCGGCGAGGTCTCACTCTGAGGAGGATTTCATGTCTCTGTGATCTGAATATTAAAACCCCGTTCAGGTCGTGTGGATGGGAATTGTTCCGACTGACCTGCAAACTGCAGAAACACGGAGCTGAAATCCAGCCGGGGAAGCTCACAGGTTCATTAGCGACGACTTGGTTCTGTCATTAAAAAAGCCAAACATTAAACAGGGATTACCTCCGGCTTCGTTCCCACATCCAGCCGCTGAGCCTCCTCCACCCGCTGAACTCAGCTTCATTAATTACAGAGATGTCCTTCAACCAGCAGACAGAGTTTCATTAAGCACAGATCAACATGAACCCAAACCTTTTGATTGATGTCACGATGCTGTTTGACTGATTTCACTTTTATATTAAATATGTCAGGAGTAATAATTGATTCAGACTAACTGGCTGTTTGTCAGAAACCTTTAAAGGAATACTTCAACATATACTTATTCTCTTTCTCTCAGAGAGTCTGTGTGCTCAGTACAGAGCTGTGTGGTTAGCTTAGCTTAGCTTAGCATTAAGACTGGAAACACAGGGAAACAGCTAGCCTGACATCACCTCAACATAAGATAGGTAAGATAAAACAAAGAGAAATTATTGTGCAGCAGTTTCAGTATAAAGAAGGAGTGAGTGCAAATAAACAAATATAAACAATAAAGATTATCAACCTGCAAAAAAACAAATTTACACAATTCCAGAAATGTAAACAAGTTAATAGTTAAGTTGCCGGATACAGTCAACATGAGTTTTTTTTGTCTTTTTTTTTTTTTTTTTTTTCTGTGCAACACACTGTCACGCCCAACTTGTCTAATACTGATGCTTGGTCAGTGGCTCTACACGTCAACCCATGATGCTCTAGTTACCCTCGAGCATCAGTTTTGGATGTTCAGGGACAGCGTGTCAGTTTACGCTCATTATATGAATTGTGTCTTTTCAATTAAAATTTTTGTTTTCCCAGGAAACGTACAGTTTCTGCTCGTTAAATGCAAAGTCACTTTTCAAAATAATCTGAGAATGCAGGTAAAAAAACAATTCATTTTTATGTTTACTTCCCTAGGTTTAGGCAACAAAGGCACAGAATAAGATTAAAAAAAACCATCATGGTTTGGCTTAAATTAAGTACTTTTGTTACTTATGTAATGTAACGTCATGTGACATATGTCACTAGCGTAAACAGCAGTCTCCCAGGTGAAAGTCCAGTGTTTGTTTGACCCGTACACCTCCTTCGTACACCACCTTCCAGGAGGTTAGAGGAGGTGTATGGGTCAACAGGCAAGGCAGAGTTTCTCACTCTTTAGACCATAGCAGTTGCTTGGAGTGTCAAAAAATGCCACTGCCTGGTGTGCCTCATATCGCTGCTAAAGGGTTCCTCTGTGTGTCGGTATCTGACGCCGCTAACCAAGTGTCAGTATTTGATGGTTAAGAGTGAGACCAGGTTGTACAGCCAGTATGATACCAAACCTGGTAACCTCACTGTGATGATACTAAGAGGAACAGGAAGCTGCAGTGACTATTATTAAACAGGAAGTAGCTCCAAAACTCAAAATTCAAACTGTAGCCACTGTTTACTTTGACTCGATCCCACATGCTCCCTCCTGCTGCCCCAGATGTGGATTAATTTTGGGTCTTTTTTCAAAATAATTACATCTTCAGTATGAACCAGTGGGCGCAGAGCTAAGAGCCACAAACAGGAAGTCAGACAGCTTTAAGAGACTGTTGACTTGAGTCTAAACATGAGATTAGTTGGAGACTTGATCAGATTCATCAGCCGCCTGCAGGATGGTGTTTAATTATTGTTTAGATGTTAGAATCATTGTAGTCTGACTCACAGGATGTAGACTGTGGGAATTAGTCTGTTCATTGGATGCCCATTTCAGATGGAATTCCCCTTCAGATATCTGAATGTTACTGTTTTCAAGATCCCCATCGCTATGTTTCCGTAGGCAGGCTTTTATTGTCGCTTGGTTTTAGACCTGTGCATTAAACAACAACAACAATCTCTGAGCTAAGAACCTACATGTTAAAACGTCTTTTAATGTTTCACGGTGCATTTTCTTTTTCTGGGGTTCAGCCCATTTAACACCACGGCTCGCCTCATCACGTGCAAATGTTACACCGAAACAAGTTCAGTCCTGACCATAATTTGCAAGGGCACCGTTGCTGCGTCCTGGGCTTAGCGCCGCACAACATGATTGTGTGGTGCTAAGCAGAGTGCACTGCAGAGTCTTAGTTTTCTTGAATGCCTTCAATGATTTCTTTATTGATCTATTTTCTAATAGGAGGGCAATAAATACTGACACTGTAAAGGAACAGACTATAAGATATCGTGCTTGTCTTCCTCAATCCTGTGAATATTTATTGTATTACAGCTCAGTATGGCTTGTTTTAAAAAAGACAGAGCTGAGAACGGACATCACAAAAAAATAACAAACAGACGTATATAAGAAGAAGGGTAGAACACATATAACATCAAAGAAACCATATTACAGTTACTCCCCTCACTGACCAGATAAACAGGAGAAAACAAACTCCTGGAGGACAAAGACCATCAGCAGAGTAGAGATCCTATGCCTGTGTAACAGAAACAAGTGTGACTAGTTGGGAGGAGAGCACCGCTGCCATTTTGTGTACATTTACCACATTGTGATATCTGTTACTGAGAAAATATCAAGATTAACATTGTGATGCTGATTCTAACCGACTCACTCGATCCTAACATGAACAATGAGGAAAAACTGTCTGTGTCGTCTACATGTGAGTTAAAATGAGCAGTTTGTTGGCTGGAGGAGCAGCAGGAGGAACAATGAGAGAGATTTGATTTGGTCGGCTGCAGAAGGCAGATGCCTCTGACATCTGGGTGATGTCAGCGTGTTGTCAACACATTGTTAGCGCCGCAAATGTGCAAACAGATTAACAGGCAGGAGAGCTGCCGTACTGCTGCTGCTGCTGCTGCTGAGAGTGGAGCTCAGGGTGAGAAACAAACCTGAGACAGATTTCATTCAGACTGTCAGAAACACTGCACAAAGAAACTGTACAAGAAATACATGAAACATGAATATACATGAAATATATCATCACAGCTAAAACAACACATCAGTCAATAAAAACAGGAAGTGAAGCTGTCATTTCAGAAAAAAATGATTTTTCCATTAACCTCTAAAAACACATAACCCATAAAAATGTATTTAACTTGTATGAAATTCAATTTAAAAGAAGAGATTCTGTCTCTGGATCACCAGACTCACCCTTTCAAAATAAACATTTACATTTACACACACATCTGAAAACATGCACTTTAACACACACAGTTTCACTACATAGGAATAAGATCAAACTTTACTGTTGTGCAGCAGCTGCAGAACAAACTGAGAAGAGTGGAAAAATAAAAGTCTAAAATAACAATAAGGTGCAAATCAATAATATGTTTGTTTCTAATATTTTTATTTGAATGTAGTGTTTCCTGAACTGTCTAAAGTCAATTTTCTTGTATTTATATCATTTGCTGATATTGCACGCTGATATTTGGTTGAATTTAGGTTGTGATATTGAGTGACCAAAATTCAATGTCAGGACAATGTCTAATGCCAGTGTCAAACTGAAATAGAATACTGACGATTAATGATCTTGTCATTCAGCTCATTCTCACTCCGACTTCGTCACATATGGATGCTTGATTGTGGACTCTCCACGTCCACATCTGACGTTCAAGGTACCCTGGGTACGTTCATTGTTGATGTTCTGGAATGCTGTGCCAACTTCAGCCTGTTACATGCATTGTGTCCTTTGAATATACACTTCTGTTTTCACAGGAAATAAACAGTTTGCATACAGTCTCTTTCAAAATAAAAGCACTACACCAATTCAACACCGCAAATTGTTGTTTTTTTCCTTCAACAGCAAATGCACGTGGTTACATTCAGCCAACACGTGCATGTGATTGGGTTTAGGACAAAATAACTGGGTTTGGCTTCACATTCATATTACATTCAGAAAGTGGACACCAGCCTCCCATCAAGTTGGTGATTGTTGGACATTCCACCACCCTACTCTGACTTTTCACCTGCTTAACATATGTTATTGCCCGGTCACATTTTCCTCTGATGCCCCTGGGGACGGCTTTTTTCATCAGTGCCTGGCGCCATAAGTCACCGCCTAAGCACCGATATTCGACGACTTCAGAATGAGACTGAGTTGTGATGTTTTGTTGGTTTAAAGTTGAGTTGTTAAGTAACCAAAATCCATCATCTTCCAAATGTCCATCTCACCCAATGTCTACAAAACATCATAATGTTAACGTCCACACAATGTGAAATTCTGAGGTCATTGGACGTTTAAAATATCACCAATCTGATTTTCATTCCAAACAAAATTTAACATCTGTCCATTGTAAGAGTCAGACATCTTTCTGATGTCATATTGAAGCCCGGCACCAGCTGGGAAAGTACCAAAACCCAAAAACCACAGTGTTTATAGTCAGCGCTGGTTTGTAGGGCGACAAACACACACAACAGGAAACACACATATAAACACAAACAAAATAAAAATACTTTTTTTAAAGAAGCACCTCATGACTGCATGACTGATCCCTGCTTAGAAAGCAGTTTGAAATGATCCTTTACGACCCACGTTGGGTTCTGTGGGTGAGTTCAACATTTTGATTCATGAACAAAACAAGCTGCAGAAAACTCACACTGTTTATGGAGTTAACTTCAAGTTCAGTTGAATATCTGCAAGTTTAATCTGTTCAAACCTAAACATACACACATTTATAGCAGGATTAAAGAGCAAGTTGTGTTATTGGATGTCTCTGTGTGAGGTATGCAGGAATTTTAAAGTCCTTTCACTTCCAGTTTGATTATAAATTTTTTAGTAAGCTGATAAAATCAAACACTAAACTTGTGTAAATCATTATTTGCCACACACAGCTGAAGAGCCTCCTGTTCCACTGTAATGTCAGCAAAGTTTAGCAAAATGTTTTTAAAGTTTCATAATCAATGTGTAAAATATAAATTACATTAGAAAACAAGCAACAGTAACAGCATGCAAACTCACTTTAATAGCTTCTCTTTGTGTTTCTGTTTGAGTCTCACTTGACTTTTATTGTGAAGGGTTCAACTGTGTGTCTTGGGAATTGACTTCCTGTATATTTGGTGGCGTCTGACGGCAGAGGAGCGATTGGTGGATTAATTACAGCAGACAGCAGAGACAGAGGAGTGTAATTCTTTTGTTTGACAGGACTGTGTGAACACTGTGTGTATAAACTCTATATCTGTGTATTCTCTACATTAATCATCAGTCCAACGGTCCACAGGCAATAACTGATCGATCCTCATTAAACTGCAGCGTCCTCCACCGCTCTGCTGTCAATCATCATCATCTCCACGCACAACAGGAATATTATTCACAGGTTTCTGTCGAACAGCTCCGAACTTCAAATCACACTCAAAATATCATTTACATTCTCACAACTAAAAATTCAGCCTTGGAACAGAGACGTTGGCAACAGTATGTCGTGTGGCTCTTTTTATATGTTAAGATAAGGATGGTAAGATAAAACAAACAATCTGATATTGTAGTTTTGATTTTTTTTTCTTTTTTTTTGGCCAGCATGGTTTCTAACCTTTTTAACTACCATAATCATAAGCATTAAAGGGAAATTTCAGTTTATTTCAACCTGTCTCCTATCGTCCTAAATTTGTTTCAAGTTACTAGTGACATAAAAATAATAGTGAGCATGTTAGCCGTTAGCCTAGATACAGCTGGGCGCATAGTAACGTCAGACCTGTTAAAACGTAAGTTAACGGGCAACCTTCAAGTGCACAGTTAGTCCACTAAACAAGCTTTTTTTCCACAAAGACCTCATATCTTTAGGATAAATGTCAGAGAACATATAGAAAACGACATGTAAACGTGTTGTCTTACCTTACCGGTGTGCTGCCATGTTTGTTTACCATTTAGCTCTGCTTTCCAAAGCGCGGCTGAAATATCGCGAGAACAAGCAGCGATCTCATACCGTGCCTGAAATCTCGCGAGCTCTAGATAAAGCCCAGCTGGATACTAACGTTACTCCAGGTGGAGGTGTCTCGTCCTCTGTCACATCCAGACCTTGAAAATGAGGCTGCAACCGGTCCCATTCCTTGCAACAGAGGCATTCCTCTTCTGTGGGCACTGGGGCACAGCATTCACAGGTACACCACCAATCTCCAGAGCTACACAGCCTTGCAGCAGCCATTCCTCCTCTCTCGTCCTCTACCTGTTGCGCCTCTCTCTCTCTCCTCCTCCGTTCTTCAATTTCACGAAGCTCTTCGTCAGTGTATTCTGGCTCAAATAAATAAGTGCGGCCATCAAACTCTGCAAAAATAAATTCCTCCTCCACAAAGTCCAGCTGTTGCTGCTTGTTCTCGCGAGATTTCAGGCACGGTATGAGATTGCTGCTTGTTCTCGCAAGATATATTTCGGCTGCGCTTTGGAAAGCAGAGCTAAATGGTAAACAAACATGGCAGCACACCGGTAAGGTAAGACAGCACGTTTACATGTCGTTTTCTATATGTTCTCTGACATTTATGCTAACGATATGAGGCGGTCTTTGTGGAAAAAAAACTTGTTTAGTGGACTAACTTTGCACTTGAAGGTTGCCCGTTCACTTACGTTTTAACAGGTCTGACGCTACTATGCGCCCCAGCTGTATCTAGGCTAACGGCTAACATGCTAACTATTATTTTTATGTCACTAGTCACTTGAAATAAATTTAGGACGATAGGAGACAGGTTGAAATAAACCGAAATTTCCCTTTAAGAGAACAAATCAAGTTGGGATTCGACCCAAATGCAAGATTTCATGTGTCAGAGACTTCATTTCCTGGATTCTGCTCAGTTCCAAAGTCTGCTGCTTCGCTCAACATGAGTTTAAACATAATAAGGAGTCAATAGGAGCAAAGTACATTTGCATCTATTACTGATCAGAAAAACTCTCCTAAACGTAGGCATTGAAATGAATACTAACCTTCAGCCCTCTCATTAAGGATGGGGTAGTGTTAGGCAGATTAATTTCCACTAAGTGGGTGGAAATCCCACACACACACACACACACACACACACACACACTCGACGCACGCACATTCAACCTGTGTATCTGGCACCCTGTTATACTTGGTTTCAAAACAGCCCAATCGCCAGAAAAAAAAAGTTTGCATTTTACATTTTTGCAAACTTATGTTCAACAGTGACGTGGTTACCGTGTAGTTAGGTGTAGGCACCTTTTTGGTTTTGGTTTGGAAAAGATCCTCTTTTGGCTAAAAACACTTGGTGTAGGAGATGTTTCTTTTACCTGCTTGACATTTTCCACTGTGACTCAAGTCTTCCTCAGAAGTGTCATCCGACGTGTTGCTGACGTGTCATTTATCAGCTGGCCGGCCCCACAGACCTGTCAGAATCTGTCAGGCCGGCCACACCCCGTGCCGATGGATGGTCTCTAGAGGAGGGAATCCCAGGTTTGCGAGAGGGTGTACGCCCCCTTGTCCCGGTTGATGGTGCAGTTCGCCCGCTTCCTGATTTCGATTGCCTCTTTTATCCAACGTTTGAATTTATCGGTCTCTGATGTGATTATTTTGCTTTGTCCCAGTCCATAATGTGGTTATTTCTCCTGCAGAGATCTGTGATGGCTGATAAAAGAAAACATCTCCTACACTTTTTTGTCTGAAGATGAGAAAAATATTGAACAATTTTAAAGAGAGGACAAAATGAACCTAATCAATCTAAAAACACTTGGTTTTGGGGTCAAATCCCACCCAGGTCAAGGAGCAAAAAACAACTGCTTCTCATGCCTCTTTCCCTGCTGCAAAAAACAGCCATAGGACGCTAAAAACATTCATATTTGCTGGCTAAAAGCCACTGACAACACAGGAATGACTCATTAATACTAACAACAACGATAATATTGATAAGAATTTATACAGTGCTTTTCAAAACAGAGTTACAAAGTGCTTTACATGTCAATAATTAAAACAGATAAGGCATGAACTTTTAAAAGAACTGATAAAACACTTTAGTGAATAAATAAAAGACACTTTAAATGAACTTAAAACTCAAAATCAGGAAAGGCTTGCCGATAAAAGTTTGTTTTAAGAAGTGACTTAAAAGAAACCACTGACTCGTTCCAGAGCCTCGGGGCCCTGACAGCAAACACTCTGTCCCTTTTAGTTCTCAGCCAAAACAGACAAAAGACCTCAAAGTCCGTCCTGGCGTGTGCGGCACTAAGAGGTCATGAAGAGCTTTAAACTCATCAGTAAACTCTTAAAATCTATTCTAAAACATACTGGGAGCCAGTGTAAAGAGGCTGAAACTGATGTGATATATAAATATAAATATATAACAATATACTAAAACATGCAGATGTAGTAACACAATCGTGATTTGCAGAGACAAAGGTACAATGCAAACATTTTCTTCTGGTGACCTCGGACGCCGGCGTCTGCGCTCCCTCCCTCCTCTGTTAAATCGTGTGATGTTTGGACCATGTGATGTTTGGCTTTTCAAAAATGACATCGTTTTTCTTTTATTTCTTATGGATTTTGCTCCAGAGCAGCCTAAACACACAAAGTCCAAAATCACAATGAGTGGTGACAAGTCATGTCATGCCGTTTTTCAAGGGGAAAAGTTACAGGATAACTCGTGATCTTATGTGGAGCTGTTAGCGGGGACTTAGCTGGTTTATAAAAGGTAAGAGTCTCACTCCTTCCACTATTTTTGGCTGAGATATACCGCCTAGAAAGTGGGATCACAACTTTCACGTTTCATATGGCTTTATTTGGTGATATTTTATGGTGTTTCTGTGTCATAAACAACATCAGCTATCATAATCACACCTGATTTCAATAAGGTACAATGTTTGAAGCTGGCTGAGTGTTGTTTGATCACTGACAGTACTGTTTTGAAGCCGAGTGACTGTCTTGTCACTTGGAGCTCGGCCTGGATCTTTTCATGGTAAAAACACTGTAGAATGGTCATACTTTGAGCAGTCTTCTTCAAATTTGAAACAAGTGTTCATTGACAGTGTGCCTACAGCCCCACAGTGTCATTTACCTGCTCAGATGAAGCCACAGACAGTTATTCATCCTGAAATACATTTTTTATTTTATTTTAGGCAAAATCTTCAACTTTGAACTGATTTCAGAGGCCCATTACTCTGTCTCTGTATCACCTAGAGTGTTTCTGACACTTTCACAAGAAACTTCAGGGAGTTTTCTTTCTGGCAAGACCTCATGCATGCATGTAATCAGAGCGGTTCAGAAGCTACAGTCATTTTAATTTGGGTATGTCATTTTAGGCGTTTTGGCTACAAAATGGGGTACAAGAGGTTAAAATGTGTCTTGAGGATCGGCTCACAAGTGGACAGCGCTAAATACAAGTGTAAACAACCACCAAGATGCATTGTGATTGGAATACTTAAACCACTTGGTGGTCTGGGGGGCAAAACGCTAATGAAGACAACAGGAAAATATTTCATCTACGCAGGACATGGTGGTTGTTTTGTCGACAGCATGCTAACGCTCCATAGCATGTCCGTTTTACGAGTTAGACAAAGTGTCATGTCACTGTCCTTCATTTTGTCCCGTATAGCAGGAGACGTGTTGGAGTCTACTGACATCAGTAACGATGTAAAACAAAGTGAGCTGTGTTAAATGTTCTCCAGTCCTTGACTTGAGTCTGACTCTGAGAAAGACGATGAACTGAACCTCTGGATGTCAGAGTTTGTCAGTGAAGTTGACTCAGACCTTGAAAAGTTTGACCATCAGCCCTGTGAGGAAGTTAAAGTCTCTGCGGACCTCCATCGATGGGATCCGGGGGCCGAGCGTTTCCTCGACACCCACGTCGCAGCGCCGCGCCCGGGCCGCCGGACAATACACCACAGTGTGTTTTCACGAGCCGGGAGGAGGCTGCGTGGGCTTGACATGGCCGCCCGCCAGACCTTCCCTGAATATTCCCATCAGCTGATGAGCAGGAAGGGAACTGGGAGAGTCCCGGCCGCTCCCTGAGTCTGGCAGATATCACGGCGACTCGTCCCACCACGGGTTTCATTCAAATGTAAAGCAAACAGACAACACAAAGAGCTGCTGTGACTCCACACTCCCTCCGCCTCACACACACGTTCATCATAACGTTGTGTAATCTTTTCTCCTGCCAGGCCTCGCCTCGACGAACTCTCTGTCCGTTTAATCACCGCCAACATGGACTCCCTGCAGTCCGGCGCTTTGTTAATCACCTCCGAACAGCTCCATCATGTCCAGAGACACTCGACATGTTTGTTGTGTGAGAGTGAAGCGGAGAGCGTCCTTCAAGAGAGCGAGCTGTCGACACTGTGTCTGTTTAAAATAAGTTTAGATGTTAAGAGAAGAAGGTTCATCTCCTCAACTCAGGTGCTTCAGAGGTTCTGTTTCTAACTGGAGTGATTCAGTTTAGAGACTTTAACTCACCTGCACTTCTCTGACAGCTTTAAGTTTTACATTCATCAGGAGATAATCTCTTCCTTTCCACTCACTTGCCCTCTGTGTTTCCTCATGTTCTCCCTTCCTTATGTCCACTCTTATTTCCATCTTCTCTCTTTACAGTTCTTGACTTTGTCCTGTTATGTCCTTCCTTCCTGTTTGCTACTCTGATGTGGCAACATGAACATTTTCAGAATTGATCACCAATTTTGGACAAATTTATTTATGTCCAGCTTTCCTCCAATTTCTTCTGTTTTTCCTTCTTCACTCTCGTCTATTCTTTGATTCTTCACTCTTTCTTTATTCAACTTGAGGCTTATTTCTGTTCTTCTTTTCTTCTGATCAACAGCAGGAAAGTCTTAAAAACGGAGCCCAATTTTTTTATTATTTCTACAGTTCCTCTACTTCTAGCAGCGTCCCATTTTATTTAGGGATGCTTCTTTTTGCTATTACGCTAAAAGCTCTGCCTTTAAATATTAGACTCACTGACAAGGACAATTTTAAACGATGACACAATACTATCTCAGTTGTACTAGCATCCATCTCTTTTAATATTTCATTGCATTTCTCTCTACACATATATATGTTTTTTTTCTTTGATTAAACAAGTGTTTTATAGAATAGTTTTTAACTTCTCTTTGCTGTGTTTGTTTCTGCTGCTTAATTGTAAAACACTTTGTGCTGCATTCTGGGCATGAAAGGTGCTACATGAATAAAGTTCATTCATTTATCTTTCAGTATTTCCTTCTTTTCTCCTTTCCTCTCGTTTATTCTTCTTTGCTTCTGATCTAAAAGCAGGAAGTGATCGAACTGATGGCTATTTTGGGGCCTTGTCTTTTAATGTTGCGTCTCATTTTTACAACACTCAGACAGGAAGTACTTTTAAAAGCCTTTTCACTTTTGACCCATGAATACTGCAGTGAAGTGTTGAATTAGAAACATGAGCAAACATCTCTTCCTTTCCTTTCCTTTCCTTTCCTTTCCTTTCCTTTTTAGTCCCTTCTTTAAACAGACTTTTATCGGAGAGCCTTTCCTGATTTTATTTGAGTTTCAGCTTCATTTAAACTTTTTATCAGCTCTTTTAAAGGTTGTTGTTTTCATGTCTTATCTGTTTTAATTACTGACATATAAAGCACTTTGTAACTCTTGTAACTTGTTTTGAAAAGCGATTTATGAATAAAGACATTATTATTATTAATATTTTCTTTTTCTTTCCTCATTTCTCGCTGCTTCTCGCTTGTGCCACAGTTCAGTTGCACACAGAAAGTGCGATAAAGTTTGCAAAATATTAGTGAAATCGTATTCCTATTCTGCTGCATTTTTTTCACGATCTTCTCTTTACATTTATATTTTTTATTTCCATGCGGCCATATTTCCTGATGTCTGTCCCTTTGTTTCTTTATTGTTTCAGTTTGAGTCATATCTTATATCAGTGCCGGACGCAGCACATTTAGGGCCCTAGGCAAGCTTCATCCGACCCCCCCATCACCCCCCACCCCAAATTATATTTCATATTTATTGTATTTATTATTGAGAAAAACAAAAGCCAATGAGAAACAACCTAAAATAAACAATTTAGCTGAGAAACGATAATAAACAAACAATAAGAGAATACAGTATGTGCAAAATAGGAAGATCCACCACTACCTTATATTCATCTTTTCTGTCCTTTTTCTTTCTACTTTTCCTCTTTTTGCTTCTCACGTCTTTCTTTTCTTTTCTCACCTAAAAGCCTGAGAATCCCTCATTTTTTAGAATTTCTGTATCTTCTTTTCTTGCAGCAACTATTCCTAAGAACGAGCACTTTTCCTGTTGGTACTTCACCACAGCAGTAAAGTGTTGCATGCAGGACTTTTGCTTGTAAAGAAGTACTTGTGCTTTACAGCAGACACACGGACACGTTGTCCAATCTGCACAACTTTCCTAATTTCTCAGTGAATTACAAACACAGCGGAGAACCTGCCTTCACTTCATGTCACCATGAATATTTATGTTTATGATTTCAGTTGAATTGTTGCTTCTTGTGTTGTGTCTCGTGCTCTCTCTCACATAACGACACTGATGTCTCCGCTCCTCCTGCAGGATAATTGCGTCTTATTTTGAAATGTATATATGAGCTGCTGCTGCTGCAGGAACCACGGTGTTCATTTTAATTGTGAGGAAACACACATGAAGATTTTAAGAAAAGTATCTGGGCCAGATGTGATGGCGGCGAACGAGCGGGGGCAATTTGCATTTCATTTTAACGCTGTTGGCAGATTCCTCACAGCGGAGTCGTATTGAGATGCAGCGAGGAAAAAGCTGTTACTGCCGAGTGTTTGTGGGGTTGTAGGTATTTCCTGGATGCTGACGGAGGGAAGGTGAGTGTGTGTTTCTGTGAACAGGGGATATACGAAATGGCTCCTCCTATAGTAATTAGCGGTGGAGGTTGTAATTGGGCAGAATCAGTCTTACTAAGTGATTTCCTGACTGTCAAACGAGCCAAATTAATTTGAGTGATACTTTTCATTTAGTTAGCATCAAACAGCCCCTCCACTCGGCCTCCATATGGGCGTCTGATGCAACGCTCGCCATTAAACCGCCGCAGCCAGATGTTCCCCCACAGCCCCGCCATTATCAATGCAAATTTATTCATTAAACAATTTAATTGTGTCAATGATTGACAGGCGGTGGCGTGATGATGGAGGAATGTTATGAAGCTAATAATCTGTTAGTCTTATTAACTCCCTGTGTCAGCAATATGGCTGTCAACATTTATGTGGATTAACCCTTCTAATGTCGCTCTACACACTCTCACACACATCAGCTGCTCGCCATGACAACAGACGGGCTCACCGGTTGGTCGGCATGTTCAGAAAACACACCGCCAACAGCATCACCATCGCCATGGTCACCACCCCCCACCCTGAGAGAGACAGAGGGATGAGAGGAGGGGGTCAGGTGATGTAAGTGTGTGTGTGTGTGTGTGTGTGTGTGTGTGTGTGTGTGTGTGTGTGTGTGTGTGTGTGTGTGTGTGATTTCCATTCAGATGTGCTTTAGTAACACAGTCGCCTATGTTTTCATCTTAACACACACACACACACACACACACACACACACACACATACACAGTACATAATACCCACGTCAACTGCATACTGTGATGTCATTTTTTGTTATTGTGATGTTATTTTCAAATGCTCCCTAAAATCTGTGAAACCTGAGCTAAAATAACATGTATGTCAATAAACCATAATAATTACTATAAGTATTGAAACTGAGTCATTGAAAAAAAAAATCTGGCATTTTTCATCAGATTTTACAAAACACAAAATGTCCAAATCCAAATGATCGTTAAATGTCAACACATAACAACATATTCCATAACAATATATAAGATATTTGAACTATGTACAATATTGAGTTGATAGTTTTAGATCTATTGAAACAGAATCATGCAAACAACAACTTCCTGCTGCCATCCACAGGAAATCTGTTTTTAAGGGATTAACCTAAATTAAATTCTGTCCTCTACCCTGGTTTGAACCTTCAATTAGTCATTTGAAAAGAGACATCAAAATTAAATCACTTCCTCCGTCATATTCATAATTTAAAGACCTTCACAAAAATATCAGTTTGGAAAAATCCCCAAATTCAAATGTTCCCACTTAACTGAAAATGCCCTCACTTTAACAAAACAATGAAAAAAAGTCCTCTCACTCTACACTGTTTATAAACTTTGAAAAATGTCCTAATTACAAAAATATTCATATGGTCCAAATAGTCCCCAGAAGTGTCACTTATTCCCACAAATGTCCCCACTTTTGAAAACATCAAAAATATCTTAAATTTCCAAAAATGTGCCCACTTTGAAAAAAAGTTCTCTTTCTAAAAACGCTTTAAAAACAAAACAAATACACGAAAATATAAAAAACTGCCCCTGAAACTTTACAAATGTTCTCACTTTTTTAATTAGCTTTTTTTTACTAATTCCCTAAAATATTCTCACATCCAAAAATTCTCCAGAAGTGTTTTTACCTTCTGAGAATAGTTCCCCAAAATGTCTTAGTTTTATTTTTTTTTAAAAAACCTGCCCCAACCTTTTCCAAAATATTAAAAAAAAAAGAAATATAGAAATATCCAAATAAAAAAAAATCCATACTTTACAAAAACTTTTCAGAAGTGTCTTCACTTTCCCCAAAAATTTTTCCAAAAAAATTCAAATTTTCTGAAAATTCCCTCAATTCCAAAACATTTTTGCACTTTCTCACACTTTAATCAGATCTGAGGTTGAACAGACACACTGAGTCGTTATTAAATATGTGTCAGTGACCTACAGTCGTGTCATCAGGGTGACTCTCATTGTGTCATAAAACAAATGACAACATGAAGTGAACAGTTTTGACTGAGGCTGTTAGAGAGAATTTAAATGAACAACAGTCATGATGTTTCTTTGATGAAGAACTAACCTCGGCTCTGAGTCACCATGAGACTAAAAGTACAAACACTTTAAAATTAAATTCTTCAGATTAAAATTAAGTCCTTCAGATTTGTACAGATGTCATGAACACTCAGAGCCCAAATAATTCAGAGAGACAGGCAGGTGTGACGAGTCAAGGTAACGAGTCATTGACCTGCTCCCGTCCTATCAGAGCGGAGCGTTCATGACACCAGCTCTTCTTCCTCAGTGGTGTCTGACAGACCAAGGCTGATCACCGTGTCTTATTCATGCAGTTCTGACAGGCGCTCTCAGGACGCCTCAGACCGCCTGCAGGACCTCCATCACCTTCTGAATCAAGATAATGGTTCATGTGCTGAAGTGTTTGTTTTAAAGAGGAAGTTGTGAATGTTAAAGTGAGAAAGTGGAGCTGTGTTTATAAAGTTTATATGACTGATGTGATTTGTAATCAAACAGGAGCAACACACTACATTATACATGACGTACTTCACTTTGTGTCCTGAACTTTGTTTGAAAACTGAGTTTGAAGGTCACAGGATGTGGCTAAAAGCTCTGGAAGCAATTCAGTAAGTGGACCTTGAGTTGAGAATTATTTGACATAAGATGACACCTGATTTCCATATTGACTGTGTTTACAAGGTCTTTAGTATCCCGGTTTTGAGGCTTATCCCGGTTTTGAGCATATCTGGGATATGATGTTTCCATGGAACACAGAGAAACCCAGTTATTCATATCCCTGTATACATGATAAATACCAGTAACCTGTTTTCTGATCACTGCATCCTATCTGCACAGACGTGTGGTTCCGTCTTTTACGTCTTTTGTTTACAACAGATTGAGCGGGAAATGTGATATATTTATTAATTATATTTAATTATTTGTTATTATTATTATTATTATTATTATTATTATTATTATTATTATTATAAATATTAATATTTTCCACCGTGACCTAACTTGTTCATCGGTGCGAGGTGGAAAACCAGCGTCACGTAGCTTGTCCGCAACAGACTTGAATAAGTCGGCATTTCTGTGTCTTCTGCCGTCTAAACACGTAGTTATGTTGAGTTCTTTCATCATTTTCAGGCAAAATTCAGTCTCTTCGTCGCTCCAAAAATGGGAAGCTCTCGTTGCTGCCATGTTGCTTGTATATCTGGTGCATCACTCTGGCGCCTGCGCACACGGCGGGCAGCCGTCAGAGACCGGGATAAGGCGTATACATGCTCCAGTATCCCAGCTTCTATCGGAGTACTACAGGTGGCAAAACTGGGTTTCTTGAAACCGGGAAAAGGGCATAACCCGGTTTCTGAATTCGGGATATGGTGTTTACATGCACAAACACAAAACCAGGATACTAAAGACCTTGTAAACACACTCATTGACTAATGCTGTTACTTATAAGAGAAACGCTTTATGCTTTATTAATATTTAATTTTTTTCACGAACACATCCTCACTGTGACCTCGTCACATGTCCACATTTGGTCATGGACTTTCCATGTCCACATATGACGTCCAAGGTACCCTGGGTGTGTTGGTTGTTGACGTTCTGGGACGCTGTGTCAACTTCAGTCTGTTACATGCATTGTCTTGGTTCGTTCTGAATTGCATACTTTTTCTTTTTACTTTAATTAGGCACTGCAGCTGCCCTTAAAAAGTATGTACTGTTGAATGCAGTATGCCCACAGTTGGGACATGCTACTTCCTCATAACGTTACGTCCTGAACTTTGACCCTCTTGCTTTTATATCCGTCTCTTTGGAGATTAAACAAATGCCACTTACTGAGTTTGCCAGAGATGTAGCTCAACCTGGAGAGATCTGCTGACGTTACTTTGCAGTGTACGTAGTTTTAACTTGAAAATCTGGTAGTATGGGTATTGGAATGCACAGTCTGTTTTATACACCTCTGTTTTCACAGGAAATAAACAGTTTGCATACAGTCTCTTTAAAAATAAAAGCACTACACCTGTACAGCACTTCAGATTGACGTTTCTTTCCTTCAACAACAAACGCACCTGGTTACGTTTGACCAACAAACGCACCTGGTTACGTTTGTCCTACTCGGAATTTCTCCGCCTTAACTTACATTGGTGTTCAGCTGCATTTCCCCGTGACGCCACCGACATGGCTTTTTCAGCAGTGTCTAGCGCCGGAAATCACTAACCACTCTAAAGTTGCCAGTAGTCAGCAACTTTAGAGTGAGACCAGGTTGCATTAAAATGTTTCTTTCATGTTATTTGTAAGTGATAGAAACAGAATGATATAAGTAATACTGTAATCACATGAGGAGGCTCTTAAGTGCTGTATTGTAGGCAACCAACTTGCTTGAGTTTCTTGAAGACGTTTCGCCTCTCATACATCACATATCACATCGTAAAGGCATGGATATTCTTCCCAGTGTTGAATCAGATCTGCCTCCAGGGCCTGGATCCAACCACAACTCACATTTCCTCCGTCCTCCTGCGTGCTGACGTGGGACGTATCCCGCCTCTCATTGGCTGATGCTCTTTGTCAGTCGTGTCACACTTCTCCAGTTTTCTAGCATGCCAGATATCCAGTCCCAGTCGCAGACGAGGGGGCGACTTGCTCGTAGGCTTGTTCACACATGAGGACTCGTCGTGGCAGAATATCTGCCGACTCACCTCCGACCCAAGGTGGCTCTCAAGATCCTCTGTGACGTCAAAATCGCGGTGAAAATCGTGTAATGTGAACTAGGCTTTAGATGGCTTCTTTCATTCCTTTTCAAACCATCTGTCTTCCAAGATGTGAGCATTGCTGTCCTCAAAGAAGTGTCCTTTCTCTTTTAGATGTAAGTGGACAGCTGAGTCTTGACCTGAGGAGCTGCCATGCATCTGTGGAGTGGTTGTTTAATTCCCCCAATGTACAAATCTGTGCATTCTTGGCTGCGTTAAACTGCATACACTACATTACTCTGCTTATGTATGGGTGTTTTGTCCTTTGTCCTGGACAAGCTTCTGTCTCAGTGTGTTACTGGGTTTGAAGGGCACTGCACAGGGATGTGATGTTAGTTGAAGACGTCTTCAAGAAACTCAAGCGAGTCCAGTTGCCCAGTATATAGCACTAAGATTACCATGACCTGGATGACTGAGAATCTTCACCGACGATATAAGGAGGCAGACTGACAACTTTTACTTTTCATAGTTTAAGTACATTTTGCCGATAGTTTTTCTGCACGTTTACCTGAGTAATATTTCTAATTGAGGACTTTCTTGTAACAAAATATTTTAAATGTTTTTTCTTCTTTTAATTAAGTAAAGGATGGGAGCAGCCTACCTGCGCAGGCTGAGACTGCGTGTATGGGAGGAAACAATAGCCAGATTTATTTCATCTGTATCTGAATTACAGTAATAATAATCTGAAAGCTGGTGAGTAACGGTTGTGATGAGAGACTGAAGCAGCTCAAACCCTGGATCGTCTCTCTATATTTCATCCTGCAGAAACAGAAGAATCTACAGCTCATCCTCCTCTGATGGACCGTTCTACTTTTAGACTCACATCGACCATAAAACTCTGATTTCATCTCCATATGTCCACAGAGTATCATCCACCTGAAGAACATTTTCCCAAAACTACAGGCTTTTCATCAGGCTCTTAGACCCAGTGGTTCTTTAATGGTACACTAGATATTATCAGTTTTGTGATAATATGATTTTATATTAAATTATGGCACCCTGCTTGCAGTATTTTTCAAACCTGTACCTCTGTTAGATGTTTCCAGCAGAGATGTGGAGGGCAAAAACACTGAAACTCAGTTTGGCTTAGTTTTTATTGGCAATAAACATTTTATGCTGATGTACACTAAATTCTTATTATTTATAGTGAAGGTGCAGCAACATAGACCTGATGTTAGAGTCATGGTATGAAGGTCTAGTCTTTCCTGTTGATTTTTGTCTTCATATTCTGTCACATTAGCTCAGTTTAGCCTAAAAAACTGTAATCAACAAACACTGCTAGCCTACCATAAAAAAACAGAGAATAAAGTGAGAGAAGATTTTCATTTTCAGCCACACAGATTGTGATGGAAATGCTAAGCAGCTTAACTTGCACTGTGAACAAAACAACAAACAACTCTCATTGGACTGAATACATGCCACTTTGGGATTCGGTATCCACATCTAATTATAGATCCATGGTCCTGGATGCCAATCTGTTCTTTTCCCAGGATGGTGAAGGCATGACCAGCCCTGCTCCTGACCCCGATGCTGATATATAGGTCTACTGTACCCGGAATAATAAAGAGACATATTGAACTTGCTCATCTTTGTCCTCCATCAAGGTAAAGTTGATGTCAGTATCTCTAGATTTGATGCAGTCATCTGTCCAGGACAGGCTTTAATTGCAGAGACAGCATCATCCCGTCTCCCTCACACACTCTCACACACACAGGGCTGTCATGAAAAGCTGATGTCACATGCGTTAAGTCTGCATGCAAACAAACATGTCTCTCCATGCAGGCTACATTAAGCATTTTGCTCAGTATGTGTTCACACTGTTTCTACTGGGGAGTGATCTGACAGTGATGAGGTATCATCAGGATACAGTGACCTACCAACAAGCACACAGTGAAGACTTGTTGTCTTCTTCAAACTGGAGTTTCTAGGGTCATCTTAATGTCAGGTCTACGACACAGAGCAGTTTACTGTATGTGAGAAAGGTCAAGAGTCACGAGAAACTCACAAAGAACATTTACTCAAGAACTGCATTGTCGCACAGCAAGAGGGTTTCTGGTTCACTCCCCCAGGGTGGGGGAGCCCTTCTGTGCAGAGTTTGCATGTTCTCTCCGTGTCAGCGTGGGTTTCCTCCAGGTGCTCCAGCTTCCTCCCACAGTCCAAAGACATGCAGGTTAATTGGTGACTCTAAATTGTCCGTAGGTGTGAATGTGAGTGTGAATGGTTGTCTGTCTCTATGTGTCAGCCCTGTGATAGTCTGGTGACATGTCCAGGGTGAACCCTGCCTCTCACCCAGTGTCAGCTGGGATAGGCTCCACCCCCTGGTGACCGCCAACTGGACAAGTGGTTACAGATGTTACAAAATCCTTCCATGATCTGAGAACTGTACCACAAAGCCATCTCAACTTACCCAGGATATCTTTTCGTTATCTGGCTTGACTAACCCTTACATTGGCCATGTGTATAACCAGTACCTTTACCAACTAGTTCAGTCAGCTCCGGGTTTTCCTATCCAAGGTGGAGGTGTTAATTATGAGCGGCATCATCAGAGCCATGAATGTCAGAGGCGCTTCATATGATGTGAAATGAAACAGTACTGAAAGTGTCTGCGACTGTGAGGTAGAGAGTCAAACATTAAGTTATACTGAGGTAAAAAAGATCACTTCCTGGTTCAGAGTAGGGGTGTGCGATATAGACAAAAAATAATATCTCGATATTGTGGGGGATTTTGAAGATAACGATAATTTGACGATATTCTTTTAAATATGTGTTTTTAACAGCCTGAGTTATAGCTCGTTAATTGTTTCTCATGGATGATATTAATGGAAAAATGTTCTTAACATTTCTTGCTGCTTTTTTACCTGCTCACTCTGTTTGACTCTGGTGACGGCCTTTTGTAGCGTCAATTCCGGGTCCATTTGCAACTGTTCAGACAGGTGTTTGTCCCGCAGACTCACCACAAGCCTGTCCCCCACCATCTCATCATGTAGAGCCCCGTAACCGCAGTGCTCCGCCAGGCAGTGCAGCGCCGTAATGAAACTGTCGGCCGTCTCACCCGTTTCTTGAAGCCGCTGATTAAACTTTACTCTCTCAGAGATCACATTCCTGCGATTCTCTTGTTTGCTTCTCCAATCCAGAAGCAATGCGGAATCTGTCGAAGCGTTAATTCCATTTAGGCCAGTCTTCAGCCTTGAAGGTGAACTTTTCCGGCGGGGAGACTTGAAACTGTGCCATGTTGCCGCTTCGTTCAGCTAACTGTGGCTAGGCTAGGTAGCTCCGTAGACGGTCTTCCGGTACTGCGAACTTTAGCCTGACAGGCTGGGACCTATCACTACAGTTGACCCACGTCTTCCGAAGCTGCTGGAGCATCCGTGGGCGGTGTTGCTATGTTGTCTCTAATGTTTGTTTAGCAGCAGGCTGACCTGCCGGGAAGGTGCCAGTGAGAGATCATGTGACCACCTAGGCGTGCTGCGGCGTGCTGCTGCACGCAAGTTACGTAACTCTTGTTCAGTGAATGTGTGGGGTTTCAACCTGGTTTCAACGTGTGTTTTCAGTTGTTTTTGTGAAGTCATTTCCTTACTCGATAATATTAATTTGCACATCGTTAAAACAACAATTATGATATTATCGTTAATGATATATATCGCCCACCCCTAGTTCAGAGTTCATCTCTTTGCCTTGTTCTAGCAATTGAGAGACCTCAGCTTGCCACAACTGCTCTTCCTGAGGGTTCTACCATTTCTTCCCCCATTAAAGGGGTTTTTTGGGGAGTTTTTCCTGATCAGCTGTGAGGGTCCAAAGGACAGAGGGATGTCATATGCTGTAAAGCCATCTGGGGCAAATTGTGATTTGTGATATTTGGGCTTTATAAATAAATTTTATTGAAAATTGAATATATTTTTATAATGCAATCACATTTAAAGGGGATAGATATAGGATTCATACTTCCCGTCCAGCAGGTGTCGCACTCACACTCGCCCGCTCTCGCTCCACTCTTCAATTCTACAGGTTGACACGTAACCAAATCAAAATGTTGACATATTTTGGGCCCTTAAAAATTTCTAAAACAATTATTTCTCTACTGTAATTATTCAGGAAAATATAGACTTTAATTCTACACCTTTCTAGACGTTCTGTGGATGTATTATTTTTGAAAAAATATTTGTTTGGATGAAACAGCTATACATATGACCTTTAAAGGAAAATTTGTACTCAACGTTTTTATGTTTGTAGGACATAGAATTAAATGCTCAAACAACAAAAAAAGTTATGCTAAACTGACATAAAATTCCTGACACATTTATTTTATGTCTGGTGAGCTCAAAACCTTTTTGAACCAAACTTAAAGTTTTGAGTGTAAGCTGTTTCCAAAATTTTTTTGAGTGAGCGGATTGGTCTTTACAATAGACACACCCTAGAAAACCATACCTGCTTGTGTTTGTTATTTCCATATTAACAAACATTATAATGTTAAAATATGTTAATAGTATAGACTCGGAGTAGGAAGGTGGATTATTTTACCCTGCAACATTTAGCATGCATGCTAACATGTGTGTAGCATGTGTAGCTCCACATTTGGAGTATTTTTTCTCCTTGCTGGACACTCAGTTACTTTGTTCTCAGCCTGTGCACCTGAGGCCGCCCGCTCTGAAACAAACATTGAGTCAGGATGGAGGAGAGTATCCCTGAATCCCTCTGAGGGGATGCTCGGCATCCCCGGCGGTGTTGGTATGTTTGTGGAAATCATTACAGGCTTCGATGTTCTGAGCTGGACGAGGCTCGGTGAGGCGAGGCCGTCAGGCGGAGGGGAAACACTCTGCATGTGTTTATGGTGGATCAGATTCGGTTTGCTGACATGTTTCTGTGTTTCATTATTGACGAGGAGACGACTCCAAACATCCAAACTCCCGGAGCTTCTCCTCCAACCTGCAGACTCCCGAGGAACAGTTCTCCTCCTCCTCCTCCTCCTCCTCCTTCTTCTCTTCCTCACTAATGTTTATTTCATCACACACAAGTTTATGACTTTAGGTTTTTATTAGACTCTCAGAATGATGGTGTTTTTACCTGTGATGCCCAAGCTCATATTTTCATTTGGACTACTCACTTACTGTTCTGGAGCTTTTGACCACATCACATGGTCCTCAAATTTTGACACGAGGTCTTTTGAACTGTAAAAGATCTAAATCTTTTTTTTTTTTTAGTGTTTTGTTTATATTATTGTGTCATGTCCATGCATTTGCATTGAAAATTATTCCAAAATATTTCTTTTTAAAGTTATTTCCGTATTTTTCCTTTCCTTCTAAAAACAGATTCTCGCAGTTTAAAAAGTGAAATCTTAACAGGAAAGAGCCGATAATAATAAAACATAAATATGCAAATGAGAGATGGTGAAATAAATTTCAGATTTATCCTAAAAATTGTAAATAGAAATGATAAATGATCTCTTTTGATGTTGATTGTTTTGTGTGAAATCACATTGGTACACTGCTGCTTTTAATTTTAACTAATTAATTTGTATTATTATTTTTTTTAATATATATGTATATATATTTTTATATATATCGAACAATTCGTGTCATACCTGCCTGAAATCACTGAATCAATGAATGAACTTCTGCAGGTATGTTCTCAGCGTCATACGTTCCTAGAGCATCTCAGTGCTGGTTGGCGAACTGGTCGCTCAAGTTCAGATATTTCAACTCTCTCAAATAACTGTATGACGCAAAATTGCGCCACTGGCTTTTGCATTTTTGGCGTCGCATCCATCACTTCCATCACGCTGCCCGGCAGGAATTCATGTCTTATCACATCTTTACATCCCCTTTACATGTAATTCACTCATGCAAATTATTTTATTCGCGCCCGGTGTGAACACAACATTAAAGTTTCAACAAATCTGCTAAACAAGAAATGTACAAAGCTAACATTTATTCCGATGACTGGGCTGAGTGGATCCATTCAGTGTTGGTAACATGAATGAAAATATAGACTACTGGCAGCTTAACCCTTTAAAAAAAGGTCAGAGAAGACAAGAGAAGTGGCGTTTCAACTCATGATGAATCCAGATCCTGAACATCAACCCAGAGAAAGATGATGGTGATTTTGTTCCAGATGAACGATAGAATAGAATATATTGTCCACCAGGGGGGAAAATTGTGTCAGGAGGAAAATAATTGCAGGCATTTAAGTTTGCTCTGCAGGCCGAGGAGACGACTGTCTGGCCTGAACACGTGAGAATGACGTGGGAACAACAACAACGACATGATTATATGTTTGGAAATGAGCATCTTGAAATCCTTAAAAGTTATTATTCAGCCAACAATTAGACCGAGCCCTGGAGCTGGTTCCAGGTCAGGACGAGAGATTCACACGAGTTAAAAAACAAGAGAAGAAGAGTGACCTGAATACAAACTCACACCAGAGGATGGTGGAAGTTTGTTCTTCACTGAGGGAACAGAGGGAGGTGTGTTTTCCCTGCGTCGGGCCTCGCAGGCAGGACTCTGTGTGTGCGTGTTTGTGTCTGTCATGACCTCGGGCAGGTCTGGCCCTCGGGGGGTTGGTTCTGGTTCTGGGTTTTGTTTTGTATTTTGGAGAGGCCTCTTAATGAAGCATTCATCAGTGACACATTCAGAACTGCATCCACATTTCTGCATATTTTAGAGACACACTAACTCCATATTTCAGTCACATGACACTCATTTATAGTCCTTTATAAATCATGAATCATTGTCCTCCTCTGATGTGATGCCAGCTGCTCTTTGACCAAAGTAAAAGAGTTTGTACTAACAGGTAATTTAGTTTGATATTCAGTCTTTTAGGAATTCATATCTGAGTAAATGAAGGAGAATCAAATGCGGCACTGGGTTTAAAATGAGCTGCAAAACTTCACTTATTCTAAATGCAGTTTTCATGTTTCAGGAATTCTGTAATTTTTATTGTGTTTAACAAGGACACGGCTCATTGATCAACAAAAAAACACAACAGTGTAAATGAGCCAGAGTTTGCCCTCAAGGTAGAGTTTTATCTGTTGACGAGAGGCAGCCTGAAAATAAAATACAACAGTTCAATACACATTCACCAATAAATAACGCTGCAGTACAACATGTAACAATCTTCCACGATCAATACTAAGTAAAGATGAGTTTAAGGAACACCCAAAAGAAAATAATTAGTGGAATCAAGATAGACAACAGAACTGCAACAAAGAAGACGACTGGTGTCCCAACATGTCTGACTATTAATGAGGCTCAGCTTTGAGTTCCCTGTAAAATAAATAAAGATCAGCTGCACCTAGAATCAATATAATGACAATAAAAACACTCAGTAATTAGCCTCAATCAAAACACCTGTGTCTGCATCGGGATTTTACTCAGATACATTTGTCTTTAGTCCTTACATACAGGACTACTGTGATATCCAACCTGGGGTACTTTTACCCGAGGGGGATCTTCTGCAGTCACCGGAGGGAAAACAAAAAAGCTTCCCCACATCATGTTGCTCATCACAGCCACACATCTACCTGCATTATAATTACAAAGTGTGGAGCTCCAGGCGACATTTTGCCAGCCTTGTTTAAAAAAAGATGACGCGCAGCCGTTACTGTCATACATTAGTTCAGCAAGGACCCAAATGCAAAGCAGCAGGCAGGTTGAAGGTTTAACAGAAAGTGAGCTTTAATGCAGCTGGTAAGAACATCCATAAACAGGTAACTAAAGGCCCAAAAGAAAGAAGAACCCAAACTAAACTGGGATAACGCGATGAACTCTGGGAAGAAATCCAAACAGAAAAGACAGCAGGTAGGAAACAAAGCAGAGAACGACACCAAGAGCACAGGGATGAACACAGACGAACTGACAGGAACAAAGTGAAACACACAGGTATATATACACAGACAACTAATCACAAGAACAAGACACAGCTGGAGGAGGAGGAGGAGGACACAAGCAAAAGGAGGGAAATGGGGATTGGTGGTGGGGAACACTAGGGTGGAGCAAACAAGACTAATACACAACAGGTGAGAAGGGAAGACTCTGGGAACAGGGACGGACTAACGAGACTGAAGGAAGACAAGTGTGACTGAGAGGCTGTTTACACGTTGCCGGCTATTTTCATAAACGGACATTTCACCGTCTCCGTTTTCAAAAAGATCTTCGTTTACACTTACCCATGTATATATACACAAGAGTATGCCAAACCTGTAGGTGGCAGTGTAACGAGAAGCTCAAGCCTTCCATGTATCCATTGTCACCATAGCAACATAGGTCGCACTTTTTATACAGGCGCAAGTTCCGGCGCATACTGTGACGTTGGCTGCCTATAACTCCGTTTATCTGCGTTTATCTCAATTTACATGCAAACGCGCAACCGGAGTTTTCCAAAATCTCCACTCTGGCCGGAGTTTTTAGAAAGACTCGTTTTCAGAGGAGAAATCTCCGTTTGCGTGTAAACGAAGGGCACAAACGAAGGGAGATGTCTCCGTTTATCAAAATCACCGTGTACGTGTAAACGGCCTCCCAAAGGCTGAATCCAAATGTCCACCCTCTGGACTTGTGGACCGAGCCTTCACGAACTTCAGACATACGTACTGTGACGAGTTCACCGTCATCACGTAGTGTCTGTGAGAGCAGAGACCGCAGGCTGCTGATGGACAGCCCTCAAGACTGTTTTACTCGTTGCCAAGAATGAGGTTGCCTGCATGTCTCGTTAGGTTGCCAGAAGATCTTCTTTAGTTGTTTTTCTGACACTTTCCTAGCCTATATATTTTTGGCATTACACTGCGTAACCTATAGTTGCAATAACACAATGCATTTTGATTCCACTCTATAGCCTATATCTCTACATATTTCTGCATCATGATGTTGTTGAATATTATTTCTGACCCACACAATTCAAGTATTGTCTTAATAGGCTACAGTAACTGTCTCACATATACATATGTTTTGTTTTTTTCGCTATTGTAAAGTAAACTACCATGTCACGTCTGTATTGCAATGAATTGTGAGTCAATAAATCAGTGAACTATGCTTCAAGTATCTCAGGGTCTTTTTCACAAGTGACAGTAGAATGAGGTGGAATCGTGAGCTGGATCGGAGTTTGGTTTGGCATCAACAGAGATGTGGGTGCTGTGCTGGACCGTCATGGTGAAGAGGGAGCTGAACAAGAAGGCAAAGGCACAGTAATATTTTTTGGACATTTTATCAAAGTTTTTCTCAGCATTTTATTAATATTTATCAGACGTATTATTCAGATTTTTTTCCTTTTTTTAATTGAATAATTTAATAATAATGTTTGGACATTTTATTGATTTTTTTCTGACTTTTTTTTGGACACTGCATTAACATTTTTTCAAACTTTTTATGATTTTTTTTCAGACATTTTAGTAATATTGTTCGGACATTTTATGAACATTTTTTCTCAACATTTTATTAATATTTATCAGACATATTCAATAATAATAATCACTCATATTCAGTTCGAATCATTTAGTAATATTTTTTGGACATTTTTAAAAAAAAAATTCGAATAATTTTATGATATGTTCTGGACATTTTAGCATTTTTTCCCCCAGATATTTCATTGACATTTTTTCAGACATTTTCCTCAAGATTTTATTAATATTTATCAGACATATTCAGATTTTTAAAACATTTTTTTTAATAATTTCATAATAATTTTTGGATATTTTATCAATTTTTTGGGACATTTTAATAATATTTTTCAGATTTTTTAAAAAATATATTTTTGGACAGTTTATGAACATTTCTTGAATATTTTAATCACAACAAGAAGGCAAAGCTTTCCATTTACTGGTCCATCTACGTCCCAACCCTCACCTATGGTCATGAGCTCTGGGTAGTGACTGAAAGAATGAGATCGCAGATACAAGCGGCCAAAATAAGTTTCCTCTGTAGGGTGTCTGTAGCCTGGAAATCCAGACCCAAATCTAGAAAGATTTAGGGTCTGGCCATGAGTAATGCAAATGGCCCAACTCGAGGGGCGGCACCAAGCATTCATTTGAAAATATCACTGTATGCAATTGGATAACACTACGACCAATCAGAACAATACACGGGGTGACGTATCCAGAGCTTAGCTACCAGCGGAGCTAACTGGTAGATTAGACTCTTGCCGTATCCAGTCGACAAAACAGCAACAACGTCCTTCTTGCAAAGGAAAGACTCGAACGCCGTCTTCTGTTCCTCTTTTAGAGAAAAAGTCAAGTCTAACTCGTTCATTGTAGCGGCCAAAGTCGTTTCTAACAGCTGGTGTTCATCCGTAGCCATCTTGCAATGTTTACTGACTGATTCCGGACTTCATCGTCGCAGCGCTGTCGTCATCTGTTTAGCTCGCCTCTGGCCCGCCTATATCAGATACACCGATGTGATTGGTGCAGCTCGGCTCCAGCGGCATGGGTAATGAGCATCATTACTGATTGCCAGAGTGACTCGCTAAGCAAATTCAAATTGTGCTCTCACGAGAGCTCTGGATTTCCAGGGTAGGGTGTCTGGGCTCAGCCTTAGAAATTGGGGGAGCAGCTCGGAGTAGAGCCGCTGCTCCTTCACGTCGAAAGGTGTCAGTTGAAATGGTTCGGGCATCTGATCAGGATCCTCCTGGACGCCTCCTGTTAACAATGTACCGGGCACGTCCTACTGGTAGGAGGCTCCGGGGCAGACCCAGAACAAGTTGGAGGGATTACATATCTCATCTGGCCTGGGTCCACCAGGGGGAGCTGGAAAGCGTCACTGGAGAGAGGGATATCTGGGGTGCTTTGCTTGGCCTGCTGCCCCTGTGCCCCGGCCCCAGATAGGTGGATGAAAATGGATGGATGAATGTCATGACTATTTCACTCACATATCTGCGTCTCTCGTTTGATCACATATCTGATGACTGTCTTTGTTTTCTGGGCTTCATGCAAATTAGGCCCCCCTTCACCAGAAGAAGGTCACTGAACTTTAGAAGTTTAGTTTTAACAGTAGCAGCTTAGCTAGTGCTAGCTAACAGCTATTCATAAACTAACATGAATGGCAGCATTGTTTTGTTGTCAACATTTCTTTTTCCAGACAGTTAATCTTCCCAACAGTCTCAGTGTTCACTGTGTTTTCATTGATGATAATAATAACAACATCTTTTTTTATTGAGCATTTCTTGGTTATAAATCGCTTCATGAACTCAATTATGAAAACAAAAATAAAATCATATCAAATGTGGGATTTGGGGTAAGACAAGACATTAAACCCATCAGAATGAAAATTGTAAAACCAATTAAATAAAGTTTAAATGAAATAAAGATATAATTTAAAATCAAACTGTTAAAAAAAAAAAAGCAAAACAGATTTTGTTTCTGAATGAAGTACAAATCAAACGGATCATAGGAAGTGAAGCTGTTTGTTGGCAGGAGGAGAAAAACATCTGAATCATAAACCGTTGTGACGGCTCAACCTTTCAGAAAACGTTCCTCTTCTGAAAGACAAAAATAAAAACTCACAGCAGACGTTAGAGTAAATGTTGTTGGAGCAGAAACAGCATGTCGGCTTTCAGGCCCCATTAGAGCAGAGAGCAAACGGCAGAAACAAGCGTCCAATCAAACATCCAGCGCTGCAGGACGAGTGGGAACCGACAGCACCTCCCCTGAGAGCCAGCTCATATCATCCACCGGTAAACCCTCCTCCTCCTCTTCCTCCTCTTCCTCTTCTTCTTCTTCTGTGATACGCGTTATTACTCTGACACCTGTGCCTAACATGTGGAACTTAATGTCTTTTCATTTGCCATTTGTTTCCTCCTAAACAAGGTGCAGGGGTCCGGGGTGGGTTTGTCTGCTGGGAGCTCAACACCAGCTGGAGGTTTACAGACGGGACGAAATGTGCCTTAACACCCCCCCTTACACACACACACACACACACACACACACACACACACACACACAGAGGCATCACTGTCAATATTCACCTGTAAATGTTGTCGACTGGAAAAAAAGATTTGTGTCTCCTCCTCCCTCAGTGAAGCGATGATGTTCACTTTAAACATATTACATCACAGCTGGTGGTCAAAGAAATACTCAGATCCTTTAATGGAGTAAAAGTACTAATACCACACTGTGAAAATACTCCACTGCAAGTAAAGGTCCTAAATTCAAACAGAGTTCAGGTCAGCTGGGGCACATATTTCTGTCCGAACCTGACCCCAGTCTGAGACAGTAGTGCCTAAGCCCAACTTGGGCCTAACACAATGAATGTAAGAAAAAAACCCTCCACCCCGGTGCTGCTGCTGGAATAGAAGGTTGACACCCTTTAAACTGCTGCGTCCATTTCCTTGTGTCACTTTGAGAAATAAACGAAAGGTGACAGGAAGGAAGCAGTTATTGACTGAGAAGCGAAGCATGAGGCACCATGTCAAGCAGGCTGAACCCGACCCGAGCATCATTTTAAATATGTGTCTGAACCTGGCCTGAACTGTAAGGTCTCAATGGATCCAGACAAAAGATGACCATCGTGAAAGACACTGCAGTATACAGTACTCACAAAACGTTTAGTTACTTTCGTACATTTTGTTGACTTTTTTTTCTCAACATTTTATTAATATTTATCAGACATATTATTCAGATTTTCAATATTTTAAAAATATTTTTCAGACATTTCCTTAACATTTTTTCAAACTTTTAATAATATTTTTTCAGACATTTTGATAATGTTTTTTGGACATTTTATCAACATTTTTTTGGTAATTTTGATAATAGTTTGTTCAGACATTTTTAGAACATTGTTTGGACATTTTCTGAAGATTTTTTCTCAAAATTTTATTAATAATTATCAGACATATAATTCAGGTTTTTGGACATTTTTTTAAACTTTTATTTGAATAATTTAGTAATATTTTTTGGACATTTTATCAAAGTTTTTTTCTCAACATTTTATTAATATTTATCAGACATATTATTCAGATTTTTTTTTTACTTTTTTAATTGAATAATTTAATAATAATATTTGGACATTTTATCAGTTTTTTCTGACATTTTTTGGACACTGCATTACCATTTTTTCAAACTTTTTATGATTTTTTTTCAGACATTTTAGTAATATTGTTCAGACATTTTATGAACATTTTTTCTCAACATTTTATTAATATTTATCAGACATATTCAATAATAATAATCACTCATACTCAGTTCGAATCATTTAGTAATATTTTTTTGACATTTTTAAAATTATTTTTTCGAATAATTTTATGATATGTTCTGGACATTTTAGAATTTTTTCCCCAGATATTTCATTGACATTTTTTCAAACTTTTACTAACATTTTTTTCAGACATTTTTCTCAAGATTTTATTCATATTTATCAGACATATTCAGATTTTTAAAACATTTTTTCGAATAATTTCATAATAATTTTTGGATATTTTATCTTTTTTTAGGACATTTTAATAATATTTTTCAGATTTTTTTTTTTAAATACTTTTGGACAGTTTATGAACATTTCTTCAATATTTTAATCATGTTTTTCAGACGTTTTTATCACCATTTGTTTTGGACATTTTATCAACATTTTTTCAGGGATTTTATTATTTTATTAATGATAATGATTATTTTATCAATTTTAATAATGTGAGCTTCTATGTTGTGCTTCACAGTTGGAGAAGTAATGACTCGTGCAGTTACCTTGCGCACTCAGAATGGGAAGCTTTTGCATCGTACGTTGTAGCCTGTGATTCACAGGCGCTGTCATCGTACAGTCTGCACACATCAAACTTGATGTCGTACCCAAGTCTATTAGATCCGTGTCGCACAGTGAAGCTACACTAAACTTCTAAGATAAGATGTAAGAGACATTAAACATTCAACTTTTACAGATAATCATGTTAACATGAACTTCATCACTATCTCTATTGATGATTTCTGTTTGAACTGTCCATCAGATCTGAAGTAACGGTGAGTTAAAGGAACAATCACTTTAAGAAAAAAAAATGAAGTCAGTAATGAAGTCTTTGTGAGTGCAGATCATGAACCTCTCGTCACACATTATTAAACACTCTAAAAACTATCACTGAATTTAATTTCCATGAGTGAACGAGTTAATTCACTTTTCCTTTTTCTGCCTTTTTCACTTTTGATTTCAGAGAGCTGCGAGGTCAGAGGTTAATGAGGACGTTCAGTTTCTTTCTTTCTATCTTTTTTTTTTTTTTTACCTGTTCCATATTACATGAAGTGATCAGTGTGCAGCCAGGTGAAGCTCTCAGTAAAGACTCGCCGTGTGTTTAATCTCAGTCTGCTACAGACGACACATTAAAGACAGAACGGGAGGAAGAAAAGGAGAATAATGCGCATTCAAGTTGGAAAAGTTTGCCGTTGTTACACGATGTCACTCTGACATTAAATCCAGCGTCACACTGAAGGAGACAAACAAAAAGCAAACGTGGACACAGTGTTGGTCGATATGATGATATTTAACATTTGTCTTTTATCAGAGATTTGGCCTCATGTTTTATTCTGAGCAGCAGGTTGCTAGGGTATATCTGTTGGAACATTTTATCAAGACAGAAACCTTCAGTGATGAGGATTACCTGGCTGGATTGGTAAATTGGTTATTGCAGCAGGTTGAGACAGTCCCGAACAGAATTAGTTCTTCTTTTTTGCCTTTATTTGTTTACAGCTCCTGTTTGCAGTTTACCCATGGATGCACAGACAACTGTCACTGGATTGCTTTGATACTGAATAAACTTCAAAACGGATGATTCTCAGGCGGTTGTGGTTCTGTTGGCTTCATCACACCGTGACCTCCAGCATGCACTGAGGCAGTTAGCAAAGATTTCAATTTATTGGTCCATCTATGTCCCAACCCTCACCTTTGCTCATGAGCTCTGGGTAGTGATTGAAAGAATGAGATCGTGGATACAAGCCGCTGAAAGGAGTTTCCTAAGAAGCTTGTCTTGACTCAGCCTCAGGAGCTCGGAGTAGAGCTGCTGCTCCTTTGCGTTGAAAGGGGTCAGTTGAGGTGGTTCGGCATCTGATCAGGATCCTCATGGGCGCCTCCTGTTAGAGGTGTTCCAGGACACGTCCCATTGGTAGGAGGCCCGGGGCAGACCCAGAACACACTGGAGGGATTACATATTTCAGCCAGCCTGGGAACACGGTGGGGTCCACCAGGAGGAGCTGGAAAGTGTTGCTAGTGAGAGGGACGTCTGGGGTGCTTTGCTTAGCCTGCTGCGCCTGCGACCCGGCTTCGGATAAGTGGTTGAAAATTGATGGATGGATGATTCTCAGGCAAGTTCTGCAGCGTCTCTTTCTATGATTTCTGAATGGATTTATGGACGTTTATTCTCACCAGTATTGTTAACACAGTGTATACGTCAAAGAGATGATGCTGCAAAATGTTTGCTCTGTTCAGTTTCAATTTGCCGAAACAAAACTTGTTAAACCTTTGGAGACTTCCCTTTTCTGTGATTGACTCAGAAGTTTCAGAGTAATGAGACATGTGATTGTCTGGGAGTTCATTCAGTAATCACCAGACCTTCTCATTTATATTCACCCTCACCAGGCCCCCTTAGCATTTCACCGCTGCACCTGCATGAGCCCAAATATCAGTTTGAGACGCCCACACACTCTGAGTACTCTTTGTTTCTTCTTCTTCTGTCTTCAAGACATTCTTCTTTTGTGATGTTGGAAGTTTTTCTATTATTCAGCCAGAAACGGCTGAAGCAGTGCGCTCTCAAGTTCCCCTTTATTATCATATTGTCTTCATTTTGCATAATATCATTATGAGTGTGGGAAGGTGGGTGCTGAGGGTGCTGCAGCACCCCCTACTGACAAGGGGTGAAACAACGCAGGCTGTAAATAGTTGGCTGTTACGGCCGGGCTCCACGGGGCACGTCAGCGGCACGACACGTCTGCAGCGCGAGTCCCGTAGCAGCTCGCCCCCCTGTTAATCAATTACAGCGGCTCCACCGGCAACGAGAGCGGCGCGACAACCCCCGTCTGTCGCGCAACAACTCTCTATTTTACGCAGCTCTTCTATTTTTGTCGCGCTACGCTCCCCTACGCGACCCTCCAGCAGATAAAAACTACATGAAATCGTGTGCTAAACAAGCACAATGTGTTTTTAAATGAATAAACCATTATCAGAGGTGATATGTGATTATTTTTTTCATGCATTTACCCATGTTTATCCGTGACATTGTGTAAACGTCCGTGGCGGACATTTGAAAGCGAGTAGATGACAAACAGTACAGTAAACTTGTAGATAACTCAAATATATGTAATAACTTAGGTGGAAAATGCTTTAACATTTCATGCAGCCTACATGCAGCCTCTCGGCTCAGCAAACGGTAAACAACCCCGCTGGCTTCTTTACGTGTCGCTTCCATACGCGGTCTGTGGAGCCCAAATGAATACGCCGCGACGCTACGCTGACGTGACGCTTACGTTTGCAGCCGGTGGAGCCCGGCTGTTAGACCATAACTCATGGGCTATCTAAACATTAGTTTTAAATTTTCAACAGCATTCAATGAGGTTCCTGTCAGAAAATACATGACAAAAGATGCTTGAAATGTGACTTTAATTAATTCCTCTAATTTGGCGTGACAACATCATCACATCAGGTCAAAGTGTAAAGGTCGGGGTCAGTGCATGGAGCAGCTAATGATAAAGTTGGAGAGAAATTAGCAGCACTTGGAGCTGATAAATTGTGTGGACAGACTGAGAACGTCCAGAAATTTTCCAGGACAGTTTCGGAGCTGTTTTTTAGATCCATAAAATATATTGTATGTGCAGGACTTCCGTTGTGATCACATATCCATATCTACTGATGTATTTAAGTCTGGGCAGTTTTCTTGTAGCTCCTCAGTCCAATCATGTGAATAAATGTTCAAACTGTATGTGTCTTCAAATCCTGAATTTGTAACATTTTTACCTTATTAAGTAGAAACTTTATATTCTAACAGTGCTGTGATTAATGTGTGGTGAGATACAAAAAGCATGTGGTTATGGTTGGAAAAAGGTGGTGGTTTAAATACCCGCTTTTGTTGGCACAATCTTGGCAGGAAATGCTGCGGCTGTCTCACTAATAAACCATGGTGTTGGTGGTACAGGTGCTGCCAGTGTCTCACTATAGCACAATTTGTGTTGTTTGTTGGTCTCAAGCAGTGGTCTGCAGCTGGCAGCCGTCTTGCCTATGTGTGTGCACATACATAGTCACGCACACACATTTATATTGCGCAGCATCCCTCAGCAAAAATATGTTCTCATGTGCGTGCATAATCTGAATAAAGTTCTCTGTTTTCAGGCTTCCTCCAACAATGCTGCTACAAAATGTATAAAAATAAAAACATGAGTAAAATTAAGAATCTAAGACATAAAACATAAAATAATGCAGATGTAAAAATATATAAATATAAAATAGAATATAGTGTGGGCCGGTGTGCAGTAGTGATAAAATAAATAAACTAACATAGACAGTAAACGTGTGTGTAAACTGTGATGTATTCAGTTTTAAACTTCTGTATCATGTTGGACACGTTTCCATCAAACCTCAGACTGACAGATCTGAGATCTTTGTGAACGATGTGACAGAACGTGAAATAAAGTTGTGTGGCTTTGAATGAACCACAGGAGTTGGCGGTGAGGCAGAGTGATGACAGTGACAGTGAGAGCAGAGGAGATAACTGTCTGAATAAAAATGATAAACTCTGCAGCTCCTCAGCTTGACTGGCTCGAGTCCCCTGCCGGTGATTTCAGCCGCAGGTTCAAATCCCACAACACACACACACACACACACACACACACAGTAATGACCCCTGGCTCCTCCCAGCATGCACTGCTGCTGTGTTTTATGTTTATTTATGGGGGCCGGTGGGGGAGGCGGGGGGCGGACTGACATGTTTATTGTGGCCCTCGGATCAGGAGCCGCCGGGGGCCACAGGTGCAGAGTTTTACATGAGGGGAGATTTACTGTATGGTCGCCATGGAGAGGGGGGAGACAGAGGGGGGAGGAGGGGGGAGTCCAGTATCCAGGCTCCAGTATCTGCTCTCACATACTGAACTGTATCTGAGCATCTTCAAGTTTTAATGCCGTATTTTTGTTATTTTGCCTTTTTTGTTTGCTTTCTTGTTGAAATTCTGAAGCTCTTTGAGTCCATGAAATTGTTTTTATTTTATTTATTTGATTAATTTCACCAGAGCTCTATATTTGCGCACAAACACATTTTGTTTTCACCTTGTGTCAGTGACTTGTTTTAAGTGACTTGAAAATTATATATTCAGGGCAGCATTTTGAATATCTAAGGGTGTTTAATTTCTTCCTGGAAAGATCTGTTTTGGTACAAATTACTGAGAAAATAGGAATTTATTTGAAACTGAAAAATAAGTGTCATTTAAACTTTACTCATCGTTTATTTGGAAACTTTATTTTTCATATTTGTTTGATCGTTTGCTGTCTGGAAACGTACAGTCCTTGATATTTTTTAAATGTCCAGTTAAGTGGATGGAATTGATTGAAGTAGACCGGTTGAACACTGTCTGTGTTTGACCTACATTAACACCAGATTACGTGGCTTCCCAGCTGGCATTTGATGTAGATTTTTGGTTGAATATACAGTAGGTTGTGACACTCGGTGACCACAATTCAATGTCAGGACGGCGTCTAATACTGACAGCATATGATGATAGTTTGTTGGTGTTAAGTTGTGTTGTTTAGTAACCAAAATCCAACATCTTACAGATGTCTCATGCCCATGACATCTTGATGTAGAACAATGACATTTAGTGTTAAGGTATGAATGAATGACTGAACTTATTTTGAACCAAAATAAAAAAACAAAAAAGACAAAGATAACAGCATCCGAAGAGGAGTAGGTAGAAGTAAAACGTATATGTCCCTACCCCTTTCTTACATTACTTCGTTTAACTCAAATATTATTTCAACAAATTCCCAAATTTATTTACAACAGATATACAACTATCTGCAGTCTATTTACCACCCAATTCAATAAATAAGTAATAAATTCAATCTATTTACAGTCCAAGTACCACCATAAAATAAATATGTTACAAAATAAATATGCACTCCCCTCACACAACCTTTCTTCATCCATACATCTGCCATAAATATCTTTTTTGTGCAGTTTTTTTAATTGATTTATATTTGTGCTTTGTTTCAGCTCATCAAGCAGCCCATTCCACCAGTTCACACAATGTGAAATTCTAACGCCGTTAGACATTTGAAATATTGTCAACCTGATTTTCATTCCAGCCAAAATTTAACGTCTGTCCAATGCAAGAGTCCTTTTGGACGTACTAATAAAGAGATGAAAAACAACGAAAGAAGAAAAGGGAAATGAAGACGTCTCTGCATGCATCTCGAGTGACCACTTGTGAACTCACTCTCCCGATCTACATGCAAATAAACGCGTCATCATTTCAGTTTGCATAGACCAAATGCGTTGTTGGCTTTTAAACTGGCAGAAGGTTGGTCATGCTATACACACATTTTAGCCCCAATTTATCAGTTACTGCCTCGAGGGGACAGACTTACTAACAGACTTACTTATTTACTCCTCTTCATGCCCTGTGGGACAGAAGGCTTCAATGAGCTCTTTCCATTGCGTTCAAACCTTGGCAGCATGTTGCGCCTCTCCCCATGACAGGTTCATCTTTTCCAGCTCCAATGTCACAGTTCTGCGCCAGGTGGATTTAGGCCTCCCAGGTTTTCTTCTGCCTGGTGGTGTATATCTTAAGGCGAATCTGTTCCATTCTTTGCACATGACATATCCATGTCTGGAGGTTTAGTTTGGCCATAAGATCTGGCATATTCCTCTGAGGCATCCATTGTGACAGACTTCAATTCTCCTCGTGTCTGTTTTGACCACTCAGACAACAACAACAGAACATGACCTTATTAGGCAGGAAGGGATGTGAAAATGTTGCCCACACCACCTCCGAATGTGGTTTAAGCAAACGGATCTCAAGACTCATTGATGATGCGATGGATGCTTTCACACCTGTTCTTTGAGCTGACACTTGTGATACAATCACCCAAGCAGCATGTTAATATCAGGTGTGAAGGGCTTTAGTGGCTGTTCTAGAGCTCTTCATCACATCACAATCTACAAAACTACTTGGTCGGGTTGGGAATAGATTGTTGCTGATGTCAGTCATGTGAGTTGACTAACGTGACTAATTGCTGATGTGGCAGAATCACTAACTAACTCATAACTTAACACTGACTTTTGATTTCACATAACATAGGTAAATTTGAAGAGGAGACAACTGTGGTGGGGCTGATCACCAGACGCAACGAGTCTGCCTACAGAGAATAGGTAGTGAGGCTGACAGAGTGGTGCACAGAAAATAGCCTAAGGAACTGTACACATGTCACGTCTTTAACCACCTGGAAAAGGGAAGTTCAGGCGCTGGGTGCTACTTTTGTGCCTTTTTTGAGCCAGCTTTCAAAAGAGCAGTGGTAGGTTGCATCTGAGGTCGCTAAGCAGCCTTAACAAGCACCATATCATAGCCTATTTACCTGAAATCCTGAGTGCAGAGCTGATTTTCTTCCAAGCGCTGTGTATAAGTGTGCAGGCCTATCGTCTGTGGGACAGGTATAAAGCTCAGGGTAGCCCTGCACTAACATGATCAACTTTTCCATATTTACTACAGACTAATATTTGCGGAAGAAAGGAAAGATATCTGTTGGCGTTGGCTGGTTGTTCCTCATCACATGACATGGTGTGTGCTGCTGCGTTCCAAAAGTTGGACCCTAGAAAATAGGTGCTCGGGAACGCGTGCACACTGCAACGACGTCGCTCTGGCGATTGAGTGTGCCTGCCGCACGTCCTCATTGAAAACAATGACTTTGAGGGCGCAAAAAAATGCAGCATGTGTATGTCCCCTTACTCTCAATATCAAGAAAACAAAAGAACTCTTCACTGATTTCAGGAAGAAGCAGGATGTCCATTCACCACTGCACATCAACATGAAGAGGATGGAGAGGGTGACCAGCTTTAAATAACTTGGCACACACATGTCAGAGGACCTCTCATAGACGACAAACACCACAGCGCTAGTCAAGCAGGCACAAAAGCGGCTACTGTATACTTCCTGAGGATGCTGAGGAAGGTAAACCTGCCACAACAGCTTCTGGTGTCGTTCTACCGCTGCTCCATACATACAGCATCCTTGTATGGTATGGTAAATAAAAGTCTCTGCAGAGAATCATAAAAATAGCACAGAACATCATACACCAACAGCTACCTGCCCTGGACGACATCTTCACCTCCCGCTGCCTACAGAAAACACAGAACATCCTAAAAGACTTTTTCCATCCTGCTTATCACCTGTTCGAAATGCTACCCTCCGAAAAACGTGACAGGTCCATCAAAACACGCACCACAAGATTCAAAAACAGTCTCTACCCCAAAGTCAGTGTGAGTGGAATGGAAGCATTTGGTTATTTATATTATTTATGACTTATTTTTATATACAAGCCCAGTCTTCGAGTGCACCTGAGTTGTGTCGTATGTTTACACAACCTGCATAAATAAATCTCACACCTGAAATCTGACATGTACACGAAAACTGATCTCCTGGGTAAAAGTCCTGTGCTTCTTGGACTCATCCATCTCCCCTGTAAGGTCAAGAATCAACTTTAAATCTCACATTTAAATTATATTAATTTATATGTGGCAGCTTTTCTCCCTGTCCGCTGTGCTCATGGCTGTTTTGTATTTAGATGCAGATGTTTAAACTCAGAGTTTCATTGCAGAGCTTCAGTCTGAAACTCGATGCAGGCTGGTTAGAGTCCTGCTGCTGCACTATTTTTGCCCATTATTTATGTTTTTTAAGGTTGAGATAGTTTTACTGATCATTTTTCCTTCCATGTACATTCAGAAGAGATGTTATAATCTGTCGGAGGAGCTGAGTTTATCTTCCAGCTGCAGTTTCCATCAGGAGGGAAATATCAGTAACATCAGCATGAGACAAACAGTAAAACAACATCACCTGCTGATGTATTTATGCAGGTGTAGTTATGGTTTCTCAGTGACACAGTTAACAGTACAGCTGCAGGAAGAGAAGAAGAAGAAGTATTTTACTGCTGTTTTATTGCTGCTGAAGTCGTTCGGAGGAGAAAGAAACAAGATGCACTCTTTTGTTAGAAGTTATGACAGGATGCAGACGTCAGCTGACGGACAGGAGACGTCCGACGACATTAACATCAAAACTGAGGGAAAAACTAAACACGAGGATATTGTTCCAAAAAAACAAAGGGAGAACACATTCCCAACAAGCTGATTGCTTTGCCTCTGCTATTGCTGCTGGTCATGCAAAAAACTTCAAACTTCAAACTGCGCTCTCTTGAAGCCTGAGCGGTACATCTGTTATGACATAGCAAGAGAATACATGTACTTTGCCAACAGCTAGCTGTTTGGGACGAGGCCATATCAGGAGGCACAGGTGGCCATTTTGAAAACAGCCTGCTCTCACTCCCAGGGTGTCAAAAAACTCAGCTTGTGCAGTGGCCGTTGGCGTCAGATATGGATGCACAATGTGCCCTTTAACATCTGTACGAGACACACCAGGCTTTCAGTCAACTCCACTCATAATGGGCAGACGATCGGCCGTAGGTCAATGTCTGGCCGTCAGGGAGCGTCTGTTGCCCTAGTTTTTGCGGTGTGTCCTGCACAGTCGGCACAAGTCTGCCCTTGTCGGCTGTTTTTCGGCTGATTCAGCATGTTGAGTTGATGTCGGAGAGAAGAGCATGAGACAGTGCACAAGACGAGAAATGAAAGTGAGGGAGGCAAGCAAGTCAGGAGGGTGTGAGATCAAAACAAACGTGTTATATAGAATATATATTTTTAGCTACTGAGCTCTTAAGCAGAAACAGCTCACAATTATTTGTGCTATTGCTCTCTAATGCATCACCCTGGAAATCCAGAGTTCTCACAAGAGCACAATTTGAATTTGCTCAGCGAGTCACTCTGGCAATCAGTAATGAAGCTCATTACCCATGCCGCTGGAGCCGGGCTGCACCAATCACATTGGTGTATCTGATATAGGCGGGCCAGAGGCGAGCTAAACAGATGACGACAGCGCTGCGACAACGAAGTCCAGAATCAGTCAGTAAACATTGCAAGATGGCTACGGATGAACACCAGCTGTTAGAAACGGCTTTGGCCGCTACAATGAACGAGTTAGACTTGGCTTTTTCTCTAAAAGAGGAACAGAAGACGGCGCTCGAATCTTTCCTTTGCAAGGAGGACGTTTTTGCTGTTTTGCCGACTGGATACGGCAAGAGTCTAATCTACCAGTTAGCTCCGCTGGTAGGTAAGCGTATACGTCACCCTGTGTATTGTTCTGATTGGTCGTAGTGTTATCCAATTGCGTGCAGAGATATTTTCAAATGCATGCTTGGTGCCGCCCCTCAAGTTGGGCCATTTGCATTACTCATAGCCAGACCCTAAATCTTTCTAGATTTGGGTCTGGATTTCCAGGCTACTAACGCATGGTAAATATGACTTGATTTTTCAGCACTGAGTAGTGTTGTTAATGTGCTAACTGGCTAACTAGCATCTTGAATCAGTCCTTTCTTTTTAAATGATGAATACAGACTACTGCTGTCTGCTGGTATGGAGATTTGTTTCCTCTCATGCAGGCTCAGGATGTAGATGCTAGCTGTTCAGTTGCAACCTTTTGGCCGAGATACTAGCGACATGAGGCGACACAACAGTCGCAGGTTTTTTTGAACCTGTTTACTCACTGATGGAGTTGATGATTTTTTTTTTTTGGTAATTTCGAAAAAGGCTTGAACTTAACAGTTAGTTTTCCAAACCACAGCGTAAACTGCTCTCTATTGTAGCTCTGTAGAACACAAGCATCATATTCCTGCAGACACAAAAAACGAAGGTGCTGATGGATTCTTGTGTGGACGTCTGCAACATGAGAACAACGAAGCAACAAGGGACCGCCCTCCATTTTCTTTCTCGTTGCTTATCCTCTCATCCTTCTTCTTCTTCTCTCCTCTCCTATCTCCTCCTCCTTGTTCGTATTTTCCTCCCTCCTCCCTTACATTCAGTTTTTCGCACCTCTGTTATTTTCCTCTTTAGATTGATATTTGATAATCCCTCCCTTCCTCTCCATCCTCCTCCTCCTCCTCCTCCTCCTCCTCCCCTCTCCTGTCTGCATGTTAACAGTTTTTACAAATCTGTTTTTGCTTCTTTAGATTTCTCTTTTTCAGTCCTTCATCCTCCCATCCTTTCCGCTTTCTCCTCCTCTTATGTTTTTATATTTTCACAGTTCTGTTTCCTCCCTCCTCCTCTTTCTCCCTCCTTCATTTTATTTCCTGACACCTCTGTTGTTTGCCTCTTTAGATTTGCCCTTGTTAATCCCTCCCTTTCTCTACCTCTTCCTCCTCCCCCTTCTCCCCCCAATCAATTCTTTCACCCTTCCTCTTATACTTCTATTTCTCCAAATGTTCCTCCCATCTCTTCCTCCCTTCCTTTTCTCTCATATCCCTCCCTTCTCCTCACATTTGTATTTTCCTCCCTCCACTTTCTTTCTCCACGTTTCTCCCTCCTTCATTTTATTTTCTGACACCTCTGTTATTTGCCTCCTCAGAGTTGTCCTCACTAATCCCTCCCTTCCTCACCCTCTTTCTCACCTTTCTCCCCATCACTCCTCTTTTGTTTTTACCTTTTCACATTTCTCCATATTTCCTCCCTTCCTCACCTCTGATATCCTCCCATCCTCCTCCCCTCCATCTCTCCTCTCATCCCCATCCTCCTCTGTTTTTTATTTTTTCACATTTCTCTGTATTCCCTCCCTCCTCTCTTCTCTCCATCCTCACATTTATATTTTTCCACTCTCCCTCCCTCCCTCGCTCTTCACAAACACGCCTGTAACCATGCCCTTTCCCTCTTCAAACTAATTACCTCGGCTACCTTGTACCCGCCGCCCCGCGGGACTCCAACAACTGTCAGACCAGTATTATTTTTGAAATTTAAACAATCATCTTACGTGCGCTGCTGCTAAGATCCTGGCCTTTTCGGCAGCTTCGACCTTCAGTAATTAATACCCCAGGGCCCATTATTGGCAAAGCCTTTATCCTCTGGGCCAAGAAGCCTCTAACCCGCTAATTACGGCCAAGCAGCTAATCTTCCAGCCGGCTGATTGACAGCTACACCTATTCTACTAATTGCCTGTTGCAGACAACACCTGGTGAACCGCAGCGCCGGGGGAGAGCGCCGGGCTCCGACAACGCCTATGGGTCCTGGGGGAGGCCAAACAAGTGAGGGGAGGCTCTGTGAGTGAGTGTGTGTGTGTGTGTGTGTGTGTGTGTGTGTGTGTGTGTGTGAGGGGTTTGTATTGTCTTTATGTGCAGGAGGAGGTTAGTGTGTGTGTGTGTATATGTGTGTGTGTGTGTGTGTGTGTGTGTGAGAGAGGAAGCAGTTTAGTTTGTGTTGGTGCATTTTTATTGTATGTGCAGTGTGTGAGTGCAACATGTTGCTTACTGAACATCAGAAAAAATAAAGCACAACAAGCTCATATGAAAACACTGAGTTAAGTGTTTCATTAGTGTCTCTATACACACCTGAGAGTCCATTCTGTCTCTACAAGGACACCTGAGTGCCATTCTGTCTTTACAAGGACGCATGAAAGTCCGTCCTGTCTCTACGCAACCCAGTCTCCAGAATAAATGTTGGCATTGGAAGTTTGTGTATATTGTCGTTGTGTGCTGTTATGTAGTGGATACGTTGAAACTTTACATTTCTTCACGTTTCAACAACACTGTGGTTAATGTGTGGTTAGTTTTAGATACAAAAACCACTTGTTAATGGTTAGGAAAAGATCATGTTTTGCCTTGAAATACATTTTTTTCATGGCACTATCTCAGCTGGAAACACAGCCATGTCTCAGTTAAAAAACAACCGTTTTTTGTGGCATTATCCGAGCTGGAAATGCAGCGATGTCTCGATAAAAGATGACTGGTTTTTGTGGCATTATCCCAGCTGGAATCGCAGTGATGTCTTGATAAAAGACAACCAGTTTCAGTAGCATTATCCCAGCTGGAATTAAAGCAATGTCTCGGTTAAAAATAAAACAAAACTGCTTTTTGTGGCATTATTCAAGCTGGAAACACAGTGATGTCTTGATAAAAGGCAACCGGTTTCAGTAGCATTATCCCAGCTGGAAACACAGCCATGTCTTGATAAAATCAATCGGTTTTTGTGGCATTATCCCAGCTGAAAACGCAGTGATGTCTTGATAAAGACAACCGGTTTCAGTAGCATTATCCCAGCTGGAATTAAAGCAATGTCTCGGTTAAAAATAAAACAAAACTGCTTTTTGTGGCATTATTCAAGCTGGAAACGCAGTGATGTCTTGATAAAAGGCAACCGGTTTCAGTAGCATTATCCCAGCTGGAAACGCAGTGATGTCTTGATAAAAGGCAACCGGTTTCAGTAGCATTATCCCAGCTGGAAACGCAGTGATGTCTTGATTGTTGGGAATAGAATGATTTTATGTGTTTTACTATAAGTTGTGTTTCACTATATAAGTTTTAGATGTGTGAACAATGAGAATACTGAGATGATTTCAGCTGATCTGAATGTGTTTGCTTTGCAGAAGTGGAGAAGTACAGGAGAGGAAGAGACATGAAGTCTGAGGAGCACATACCGCAATGCTTAGATAATTAGTTTCATATATGGTAAAAAGAATAGAAAGTGATATACAGATAGTAAGGTACAGCACGTGTAGGGAGTTGTGTTGTTCTCTTGTCTTTCAAAACAGGAACCACGCCTCCACCGCCAGCGGGAAGGAGTCAGATTAACAGGAGGCAGGGGCGTGGTGTGGTGAAGGAGGAAGTGGAACTGCCAATGAGAAGAGGACAACGCCTTGCGTGCACAATGACACTCTGTTACGCTCAAATATACTGGGTCAGGGAAAGGACAGGAGGTCAGACTTCGTGAACTGACACACCTTTGTTGTTCATCAGGGACGTGAAGTTGAGACCCAGAGCTCTGTAATTTTATTCCTTTACTGCTTAATAAACTACATTAACTGAGACCGAATATCTTCTCCTATTGCTTCATTAAAGAACACGCAGGACTGAGCTCACACATAGCACATTGGAGAGTAGGATGAGACTCTTAGTCCAACATGATAAAAGACAACTGGTTTTTGTGGCATTATCCCAGCTGGAAATGCAGCAATTTCTTGATAAAGATGACTGGTTTCAGTAGCATTATCCCAGCTGGAATTGAAGCAATGTCTCGGTTAAAAATAAAACAAAACTGCTTTTTGTGGCATTATTCAAGCTGGAAATGCAGTGATGTCTTGATAAAAGGCAACTGGTTTCAGTAGCATTATCCCAGCTGGAAACATAGCCATGTCTAGATAAAAGACAACCGGTTTTTGTGGCATTATCCCAGCTGGAAATGCAGCAATTTCTTGATAAAGACGACCGGTTTCAGTAGCATTATCCCAGCTGGAATTGAAGCAATGCCTCGGTTAAAAATAAAACAAAACTGCTTTTTGTGGCATTATTCAAGCTGGAAATGCAGTGATGTCTTGATAAAAAGGCAACTGGTTTCAGTAGCATTATCCCAGCTGGAAACATAGCCATGTCTCAGCTGGAAATGTAGTGATGTCCCACTTAAAAACAACTATTTACTGTGGTAATATCCCAGCTGGAAATGAAGCAATATCATGCTTTTAATATAAAAGAATAAATGAATAAATGCTCTTCGTGGCATTATCTTGGCAGGAAACACTGCAGGGTCTCTGCAAAAAACACTAACAGTCGCTGAAAACACAGGAATGACTCACTAAATTACACCACTTTTGTTGTTGTTCTCACACAGTGGTCTGCAGCTTGACAAGCATCTCGTTAAGAGTTCACAGCCTCCTCTGTCCCCTCCACCCCTTGATGACAAAGTCAGCTCATATACTACATCAGTTCAGATACACTGATATGATACGTATGAACATATAAATGTAATGTCTTTGCAGTTTGCAGAAACGTACAATGACAACACTTTCTTCTGGTGACTTGGTTGCGTTACGAAGACACCTGAGAATCCATTCTGTCTCTATGAGGACACGTGGGAGTCCATTCTGTCTCTATGAGGACACCCGGCGAGTCCATTGTGTCTCTGGATATCTGATAGTCGTGGGAATCTGGGAGTCTGTTGCCATCTCTGTGGGTCCCCTGTTTGTCCACTGGACATCTGAAAGTACATTACTGTCTCCATGTGGACACATGGGAGTCCATTTACACCATGTCTTTGTCCCAAAGAAACAAAGAGAGAGGCTGTGTCTTAGTCTATTACCTTCCTTATGTTGACACCTGGGAGTCTATTAATGTATCATTGTCTCTTTGTGGACACCTGGGAGTTCATTGGACATCGACAAGTCTATTATTGATTTCATATGGACGCCTTGGAGTCTAATATTGTCTCTGCATGGACATCATGGGAGCACATTTTTGTTTTTACATGGGCACACGAGAGTCCACAAGACATGGGAGTCCATCATTGTCTCTATGTGGACATTTATAAGACACATTCTGTCTCTAATACTGTGTCCACTTCCCAAAGAAACAAAGAGAGGCTGTGTCTTTGTCCATTATCTTTTCTATGTCGATGCCCGAGAGTTTATTAGTGTATTATTGTCTCTCTGTGGACACCTGGGAGTTCATTGGACATCTACGAGTCTAATATTGATTCCATATGGATGCCCTGAAGTCTAATATTGTCTCTGCATGGACATCATGGACACCTGGGAGTCCATTGTGTCTCTGGATATCTGATAGTCGTGGGAATCTGGGAGTCTGTTACCATCTCTGTGGGTCCCCTGTTTGTCCATTGGACACCTGAAAGTACATTATTGTCTCCATGTGGACACATGAGAGTCCATTCACATCATGTCTTCGTCCAAAAGAAACAAAGAGAGAGCCTGTGTCTTAGTCCATTATCTTGTCAACATCTGAGAGTCTATCAGTGTATCATTGTCTCTTTTGGACACCTGGGAGTTCTTTGGACATCTGCTATTATTGATTCCATATGGACACCTTGGACTCCAATATTGTCTCTGCATGGACATCATGGACACCTGGGGGTCCACTGAAGACATAGGAGACAGTATTGTCTCCGTGTGGACATATGTAAGACACATTCTGTCTCTTCCATAAGGTCCATTTCCCAAAGAAACAGAAAGAGGGCTGTGTTTTTAACTTTCCCTTTTAGCCTTTAAAGTTCCCTGAAAAACATTTAGTTTAGAAGAAATAATTCTTTATTATATTCTCTGACATTAAGTTTCTGTTTGTTCCAACATTTCACTGAAACCAGAGATGGCCATGTTCTTTATGGCGGCATCAATTCAGGCACATTTTCCCAGCATTCAGTCTCAGACAGATTTGTCACATTGGGATCTCCACGTGGAGTCTGAAATAACGTCCTGTGAGTTTAAACAGTTGAAACAGCTCTTTATACTTGTGTTAAAGGTTGCTCTGTCATGTTGTGACCAAAAATATGCAGTTATTTACCATTTTTTGTGCTAACTGTACAGTAAAGGTCACTGCGGCCTGTTTGCTCCTCACTCCCGATACTCAGTTTTACTACACCAGGTTTTTAATCGGCGCGTTGGCGAGTTGGGGTTTGGAGAATAAGTCGGAGTGATATCTGAGTGTCTGACAGCAGCAGACGAGGAGGGGAGTGATGTCTGAAGGCAGCCGGGGGGTTTGGGACTTACTGTCAGTCTGCCTCCGTCTGACAGGCTGGCGAGGGGAAAAGGCCAGAGCTCTGAGGCTCAGTGTGGGGCCGCAGGCGTGAGGAGGACGCCGCCCGCCCGCCCACCACGACGAGAGGTCGCCTCCCGGTCCGACGGGACGCCCAGCGCCACCGTGTTGTGCAAATGTAACCCGTCACCCCCATGGCTCCTGACCTCAGACTGGCAGCGCCCGGCGAGCAGGCCGATCGATTGATCTAAATAACATTATGACGTGATTAACATAAACGGCCTGTGGAGGGGCCCGGGCGGCCCCGACAGGCCGGACCACACAGCAGGCAGCGGCACGACGGAGCGACGCCATGGATCAGAGAGTCAGAAAATCCATCTGGAGAGAGTCTCTGCTGCAGCCAAATGTGCTTATGCAGATTATTATACATCCAGAGAGAGAGGAAACAACTGAAATTATAATGTTCTCCGCTTCACAAAAGTTGTTACAGTCTGAATGATTTATTTCATGGGCCTGAATCTTCCTCAAAATGTCAGACGTTTCTTAAAAATAGTAATTTATCTACAGGCCAGCACACAATCAAACATATATGAAGAATAAAATTGTTTGGTAACACTTTTTGTTTGTTTGTGTCTGATAATAATTTGGGAAATAATTTTGTAGTTTAACAGAGATGATGTTTAATTTGTCAGCTGAATATTTTTCTACCAGTAGGCATAAAATTCAACACATTTGAGTCCCCAGTGAATGATAAATTAATATTTGCTTATACTTTATTTTATGGCTTCATAATTAATGTATAATTTCCAAAAAGAAGAACATCATTTGGTGTAATTGTGGTGAAAATATCTTTAAATCTTGTAGGCTATAGTCCTCTTACAGAGAGTACATTAATGTGGTGATGTTTTCTTTATGGGTCCATAGCTCCCTAAATATTTCTCATAAGTTTCCTGGAGATAACTATTCCATTTGGTAGCCGACTAATTATAGACCTTTAGAAATGAGAGAACTGCTCACTTTAAACCTAAATAAATATTAAATAGCCTAACGCTTTATATTATAAATGTATAAATTCATAATAAAATATTAGCCATATATATATAAATTAGAAAATACACATAAATTTATAAGGAAAAATAAATGAATTTATAAAAATAAAATGAAATTATACATTCAGAATAAAAGTATTAAAATATTATATACTACTACAATATAATAAATATAAAAAATATTATTTATATAATAAAAATATTTATAATTTCCTACAAAGTTCAAGGTTTCTGGAGTTTACTGCAAAGTACTGTGATTTACAACTTGGAGGATAAACAGTGATCTTCTAACAAGCAAAAATCATCATAAAATTTAACATAGGCTTATAATGAGGCTGTAGTGACGCTCTGTCAGGAAGCTTCGCTGTGGGTCAAAGATACGAATCTGTGTCAAACATGAAAATTTGTGCAGATTTGTGCATCAAATGTATCAGAGTAATTCTGCTGCAGTGAATTAATTGTGTTGATTCAAATACTGGTGTGATGGAGCCTTAACAACAGCTAAGCTAGAAGCTAGCATAGCATTAGACATGCTAGCTTTCTGCTGCCGATTCAGTATCAGCAAGTAACAGCAAGCTTAACATACAGCTTAACAACTTCATGTGTCTGCCCTGTGATAGTCTGGTGACCTGTCTAGGGTGTACACGACCTCTCGCCCAGTGTCAGGTGGGATAGGCTCCAGCCCTCCAGATACAGAGAATGAATGAATTAATGAAAGTTTAACATTTGATGTTTAAATAACCCATGGACTTTATGGTATTATAGCTACATCAGCTAGCAACAAACAGCTAGCGTAGCATTCAACATGCTAGGCATTTGTAGTTGTATTTACTGTGTGTTATTTTGCTGTTGAAATCTAAGTTGTGAACAAAACACGTCACCATGGTTGCTGAACCGATCCCAAGCTGGTCCAGAATCAGATGGTGAACTGATTAAAACTGCTGAAACAGGTTTCTACAAAGTGTCAGTGCAAGCTCGCTCTTGGCGGCCAGGTCCTCAGAAGGTACACCGGGCTCTGACCCAATTTTATAGTGGCCAAACAGTGGAATTACAACTGTTGGGTCCATGACGTGAACTGTTGGGTCCGTCACGTGACCATAGTTTTAGATTGTGAAAGAGACGGACATCAGTAGATACTTTTTTAATTTTTTACCGTCATCACAACCCCCCACTAGACTGGTTTCACTATTGGGATTTGATCCATTTAGTCTGATAACATTTGGAACGTCTAGATGAGCTGTTTAGATAATATTACCCCCACTCATGTTAGCTGAGAGCTAAAGTAGCCATCTTGGCCTATTTGTGCCAGGATGGCTACTTCTATTTGCACCACTGAGCAACTTTCATAGGAATGCATGGGATCCTGCCTCCGACAATGTATCCAGTTCTCTTTATGCATCCACATTAGTGATGCACACAACAGGATGAGAAGCTCAGATCAGATGTTTGCTAGTGAAATGCACCCTGGGAGTCATAGTTGACTTCTCTCCTTCAGTTTTATTGTCTGCAGGATTCTTGGTCATCAAAGAATCAGAGACACAGATATTTTCAACTAAGAGAGTTTGATGTCCACCCAAGACCAGAGGAACATGAACTCTGTGTGTGTGTGTGTGTGTGTGTGTGTGTGTGTGTGTGTGTGTGTGTACTGTACATGTGTAGAACATATACAGTATGTGTGTGTGTTGAGGTTCCTGACCCTTGGTCTGCAGAGTGTGTCGGTGGCGGCGGCTCATTCATCACTGTGGTTGAACAGAGATGATTAATCTGCTGTTGGAGCCTCACAGCTGTGAGCGGAGACCCAGGGGGCGCTGTGGAGCTGCTGCTGCTGAGGGAGGGGTGTGTGTGTGTGTGTGCGGCATGGTTAATGTATGTGGCTGTGTATGCATATGTGTGTGTGTAGACTGAATATGTCATGACTGTGTGTGTCTCAGTGTGTTCACATGCATATGTGTGGAAACCTGCCCACATTTATATACCACATACAGTGTTGGAGCGTGTGTGTGTGTGTGTGTGTCGACATGCTTGTGTGACCTTTTAGCATGTTAGCCTGTTAGCTCTATGATGCTAATATCTGTCTGTCCGTCCAGTCTGCAGCAAAAAATTGTCACAAAAACATTTTTTTTTAAATCGTCTTTTTGTATCGTTTCTTTTTGTTTATTAAGTTGTTGAGGTTCCTTGCACACGTGTGTGTGTGTGTGTGTGTGTGTGTGTGTGTGTGTGTGTGTGTGTATGTGTGTGTGTGTGTGTGTGTGTATGTTAATCAATGAAGGCTAGTTTAGGTTTTACAAAAACACGTTCTTAGGGTTAGAAAAACATCATGTTTTGCATTAAAACACCCGGTTAGGTTGCAACAAACACGGCTGGAAATGTCCCGATGTGTTGTTAAAAAATATCCGTCTTTGTTGTTTGTGGTTGTTGTTCATCTTGAACATGTTCTGCTGCTGTCTCAGGATTACTACGGATCTTTAAAAATTCTTAAGAGGCATTGTATTCACTAATAAAAAAATAAAAGAAGCCTTAATTTGTGTTAAAACATCTTAAATCAATCTTTCAAAAGTCTTAAAAATTCTAAGACATGAGGTTTTCAAAATACACTTCTGTTTTCACAGGAAATGTACAGTTTGCATACAGTCTCTTTCAAAATAAAAGCACTACGTTAGTACAACACCACGCTTTGACCTTTTTTTCCCCCTTCAACACCAAATGCACATGGTTACGTTTAGCCAACAAACGCATGTGGTTGGGTTAAGGCAACAAAAGCACATGGTTACATTTTTTAAAAAAATTACAGTGTTTGACTTTACACTTATACAGGAAGCCATCACCAGCCTCCTGGGTGAAAGTTGGTAATTGTTGGACATTCCTTCCTCCCACCCTACTCAGACTTTTTGCCCCCTTAACTTATGTTGTTGTCCGACCGTGTTTCCCCCTGACACTGTCGGCACCCGGCCATGTATCACGCCGATGTGAAAGGACGTCTTTTTTGTCAGTGTCTGGTGTTCAACAGCTTCAGAATGAGACAGGGTTGCCTACACAGAAAGCAGAGGTACTGTACCGTGTGGTCTGAACACTGTGACAAAACACCAAGTATACAAGTCAAATGTTGATTTGTGTTTTTGTTTTTTTTTTCCTTATCAATTTTGTTTTTTATAAAATTGGTCTTAAATTTCATTAAAACAAACCTGTCTTAAGCCTTCAACATCCCTTCCTCCTCCTGATGAGAAACTCAGCTCACATACATGTAATCTGAATTATGTCACTTTAGAAATGTTAATACGATTCTTATGAATGTGTAAGGTCCCGTTTATACGACCATGATTTCAATTGAAAACGGTAAACTTTGCGTTGCGTTTTGGCCGATCATTTACACGACAGCGCTGTTTTGGGTGCCTGAAAACGCAACGTTTTGAAAACGGGTTCCAGAGTGCAATTTTTTGGAAACGGCACGTCTCCGTTGTCATGTAAACTTGCAATATGCATGTGGCGAGGTGGAGGTGAAAGGATATAAAGCCAATACTGTTACCAAGAAAAGGGCTCGACAACGCCACCCTGGGAATTTCACCCAGGGAATTACACTTCAATACAAGACACACAGGTTTGTTTACTCAAAGGGGCATGAGACGTGGTTCCAAGTTTTAAAAAAAATAGACTTTTTATTAAACAATCATTTTTCTTTTAAAAAAACGTTCACACAGGGAGGGGGAAATAACCTAATCAGGGCTGAGGCCTAGTGAGTGGACAAGGACTAGTGAAGGGGAAGGATCCACCAAAAAAAGAGAAACCAACTTAAATCACCAGGCACACGTGGCAGACACACTCAGTGAAGCAACCCACTCCCAGGAACACAGCGGACAAGACGGAAGGATGGATACCACCACCAAACACCAGCACCGCCACCACCGGCCTCCAGCAACTGAAAAGGAGAATGATAAAACAAATTAGTGGGGTTGCAATGAAACAAACAAAATCAATAAATCAAAATTTAACAAAAATTGTAATTAATGGGCAGATCACAAGTCTAAACTTAACAAAATGTAACAACTAATAACTGCCCAATTGAAATACTCAAATATAGACAAAGCAAAAAAGAAATTAAGGCTAAATAAAGAAAAACAAACCCCAAACAATTATCCAATTACATATACAAAATCTCTCAAATTAACCTAATTAACAAATAAATTATACAAACAAACAAAATCAGGTTCAACCCAAACAATATAAAAATAAACAAGCTAATAGGATGTAACCCACACTCTCACACACTCATTCACTCAAAATGCGGGGGACCAAACCCCGGTTAAAAATAATGTCTCAGCCCGCTACGGGCAGACGAGCAACCGTCCTGCTCCGGACGTGAAACAGAGCAACAGTGCCTATGGCGGAAGCAGAGCTGCGGAGCGGCTTACAGTGCCGCAGCGTGCCACCGTGCCGTGAGGACAAGCAGCAGCAGAGACAAACGGCAGACATGATGGAGGCAAGCAGGAGACACAACAGGAGACAAAGCAGCAGCGGCAACAAAGCAGCAGCGGCCCGATAAGCTGGCTACAGTTAGCACCTAACCAAGAAAAATGCTATTAGCATGGCTAAATACACTGAACATGATGCGGTGCGTGCTACAATACACATAACATACCTTTTCCGCAGCGTGGGCACACACATACTCACACGAGAGGAGGGAGGGGGAGAGAGGGCTCCATGCAGCCAGCAGCGTTTACCTGCGACCACACTAGCATTAGCCACCTGATAGCATCAACTATACTACAAAGAGAGAGTACACTTACCACAGCCAACAAACGCAGCAGCGCATACAGGGGGGCCAGAGCAGCACACAGGCAGTCGCCCTACAACACAACACCAATGCCTTAAGCACGTGGGCAAACAAACGACCAGCGAGGTGAAGCAGCGTGCAGCCATACCTGTCGGACCAGACGACCTCCGACCCGGAAGTGACGCAGAGGCGACGATAGGAGCGCAAAGGAAGAACCAGTGGGAGGACTGCCGCTTTTATACCGGCCCACCTCATTAGCGGCCCCCAGCGGCGCACATTGTAAACAATGACAATAAGCACCTCTATGCTGCTACATGCAGTTCCTCTGAAAACAGAGACTTTTCACACATGTGCATTACGCTTCCAGTCACTAGGCATGTGCGAGAAAGTCGACCATCACAACAACAATGGCGGACTCCTGAGCTCTGCTTGTGCTGCTCACCCTAATGAATTTATCAACGCTTGCCCATCATAGTGTAGATTTACTGTAGCAACTCCACCTCGTCGTCCGTCCAGACAAACGTTCATGCGGTTGCCATTTTGTTTGTTTATACATCGCCGCTCTGTAGAGGGAAGCGTAAGCGTCACACCGCCAACTACTGATGCTTATGCTTCCCTCTACAGAGCGGCGATGTATAAACAAACAAAATGGCAACCGCATGAACCCAACTACTGGCCTGGCATGTATACTGCAGCGTTTTTGGTCATTTTTGCGGATCCGTGTGCACGGCGATTGTTATCAAAACGTTGTCGTCTAAATGTGGAACTTTTTTCAAAACGAAAATGAGAAACGATTCTGTTTTCAGTGGATTGTTTTCGTGTAAACATGACCTAAAACATTTCACGTCTACATTTCTGCAGAGTCGAGCTTTAAACCATAGCATGTGATGTTCAGTAGGTTCTGGGTTGAACATGCAGACAGTCAGAGGCTATTTCTTGTGAGTATTTCCCACTTCTCTGGCAGAATGATTAAAATATGAAAAAAGATGTCAGGCGCACACTCTAAGACTCGAGTCGTAGAGTGTGCGTCTGACATCTTTTTTCAAATTTGTATTTTTTCATCAATGGTCAGCACCTCTCCAAACCTGGTGTGCGCTCCTCCTTTCTCTTCAGAATGATTAAAATAAGCACACCTTTTACTTTGATATAATTTAATATGTGACGGAAACATGAAGAAATGGAAATTAAAATTTCGAGTGTCCTCTCACTTTTCAAACCAACGTTAGGCCCTTACATGTATGTGTGTGTTCTCAGGGTGTGTGTGCATACTCCTGTGCGTCTCCCAGGTGCCGAGGTTTTTCCAGGAGTTTCCATCTTTACGATCCACCTCCTCCTCGTCCTCCTCACCCTCCTGGCCATGCAACACACACCCCGGGGCTTCTGGGTAGCGGTGGCGGGGTAAACCTGCAGCTCCACAGCCGTAAAAGAAGCAAATGGAGCAGAAAAGTATTTGGAGGGGAACGACAGCTCGGTCCTCAGCGTGGCATCACTTCCTTCCTTCCTCCTGCGTCAGCTCCCGGTCCACTTTAACGTTTTGCTTAAATGACACTGTAACGTTTCTCAGCGGGATTTTTTGTATCCAGCCTCGCTTTGTTTGTTTCCACCGTTGACCTTTTGGGGGGAAAAGTCTTCACGGTGGTGGAGGAGTCAGCACCAGCCTGTTTGAAGAGCGCTCTGGTCCAGATGACTCTGGGGAAGAAGAATCAGCATTTCCTGAGTCAAAGGAAAGAGGAGCTGCTTTCCGACATTTTACATGTGATTTCCATGTTGAATAAACCCATGAGCCACCTGTTAGCCTGTCAGCAGCTCTGAGGATGATAACGTCTGATCCAGATATAATATATCTCATCAACTGTGGGATGGATCTTCATGAAATATGGTTTTATCTTCAGTTTCTGAACACGACAGAAGAAAACACCTCAGCCTCCTCTGCAGGTGGATGTTTCTTCTTCTTCTTCTTCTTCTTCTTCTTCTTCTTCTTCTTCTTCTTCTTCTTCTTCTTCGGTGTTCAGATGTTGGTGTGATCAGACTCCGCACTGTCAGACCTGAAGAAGAAGAGAAGCTGCTTTATTATGCAGAAGTTAAATTAATGCGATCAAACAGAGAAGCCGCGGCGCTGCGAGCTCTGAGGGTCAAACACATGCAAATATTAGCATGTTGGGACGCTCTTTAAACACTCCATCATGTGTGTATGTGTGTGTGTGTTATATAACTGAGTGTGTGAGTGTGTGTGAATTTAATTAGCTTCCCACTTACAGTCTGATATCAGCTAATGAAGCGGCAGAGTGTCTGTCGGTGATGAATGGGAGGCGTCACTTTAAAACATGATAAATCGGACTCGGCCCCTCTGGACATCAAAAACACAACGCCGTCCGAGCGCAGGATCATGGGTAAATGAGACCTGAACGTCTCACCCCGGTGGGAGGGGAGAGATAGAGGAGGGAGAGGGGGGGAGGAGTGAGGCATCGTGGGAAGTTGTGTGTGGAAATCACAGGGGCCGAAAGGCACACAGAGCTGAAATGTCAGGCCCCTGAAGAGGGGCCCCGTCTGACAAAGAGCTGAATAAAACACAGAGAAGAAGAGGAGCAGCTCAGCCTCACTTTCATGTAGAGACACAGAGAGGAAATATAAAACACACATGAGGAAGAGGAAATATAAAGCATGTTAGATGATCCTGTAAAACCCTGGTTTCTGTTCAGTGATTAGAAAATTCTCACTTCCTGGAGTTCCTGCACGCAGCAGCTACGGTTTGATTAAATTCAGAGGAAGATGAGTCATTAAGTTAATAATGAGGTGAACGTTAATTGCAGATCTGTGATGAACTCTCCTGCTCACAAAGGTATAATTTTTCCATCTAGGATTTGAGGACATTTAGAGCTCAGCCCCGCCTCTGTAGGGAAGTCCAGGGGGGATCCTACCCAGGATAAAATTAAATAAATAAGCTCTATTTTATACATCTTGGTATTTTATTTACCCTTAAAAATGTTTATTTCTATTATTTATTTTTCCAGATTAGTTATGAATTGTGATGTCAAAAATATTAGTAGCTGTTAGTAATTAGAGGAGAAACAGAATATGTTACAAGAATTTTGAGCTGCATGTGCTTTCATTTATGCTACTGAATACTTCTCCTCACTTCTCAGAGGGAAACACTGTACTCTCTACTCCACTACATTTATTTGTCTGCTTGAATCACTTTAAAGACAGATAAATAATACGAAATATAATAAATTAATTCATTCAAAATCTGAAACCACTTATCCTGTTGGGGGTTGTGGGAGAGCTGGAGCCTATTCCAGCTGACACTGGGCAAGAGACAGACAACCATTCACACTCACATTCACATCCATTATTCTTTTACAGCGCCTGGCAGCGTTGAGGGAAATGTGAACGATGAAAGTTAAAGCTGTGGAAGTCAAAGCAGGGCGGGCAGGAGGGGTGCTGGATGGGTCAAACAAACACCGACTTTCACCCTGGAGGCCGGTGTTTGCTTCCCATAAGATTATAAAGCCAAATCCTGTTCTTTTTTCCTAAACCCAACCACGTGTGTGTGTTTTTGATCAGCAATATCATATTACGTACAAGGGCTTTAATGCATGAATGACACATTATTAAATCCAGGGCTTTTTAGAATAATATGATTAGGCATATTCATATTTTTAAAAATATATATATATTACCACTTATTCAAATCCAAATCATATACAGAGCTGAAGCCTCAATAGCTGAGGCCTAACAACGCCACTGCACTCCACCAATATCTATGTCTGGAACCATTTGAGGTTCAGTAAAGGCAACACCAGTGCTGAATCTTGTTTCACTTCAGAGCTAAATTGTCTAGTTTGACAGCTTGGTCCAAGATCCAGGAGCCAGCTGCATCACTGCTGGGTGGACTCATTTTAAAAAAGTTGAATCATTTTTTTTGTCTTTAATTTTTTATTTATGTTTTCATCCTGATGCTCCAAGTAACTAAATATTTCTCTGTCTTTGTGCATCATTCCTTTCCATGCATCTAATTAATTCAGATTTAAATTAACTTTATTATCCAGCACAGGGAAATTAATTTGGTCCGGTGTCCAAGACATAAAAACACCATAAAATCCTTAATAAAAAAAACAACAGAATAACGCACACACTTAAACCACGATGTAATCATAATAAAACACTTTTGATTGAGACAAAATCAACAAATAAAAACAGCTGATCCAATTTAGCAAAATCTGATCTGAAATAAAGTGAAGTGGAAAAAATGATTAGGTTATTTCCATCAAAATCAAAAACAGAAAACAAATATATTTAAGTTTCTTTTTCACTGATGAGACACGTTCACTGAAGTGCTGTGACGTCCAGAAACATCTCTGTGATATGACGGCATTAATTACCATTGGGAAGAAACTGATTGACATGTTCCTTCCTGCAGTATGAAAACACATTGCTCCTCTGTCGATACACAAAATGGACATAAAGTTGCGTCTGTGTTTCTGTCTCCCTGCTCGTCGACTGTCAGGCTTACAGCCTAATGACACAGAGCCAGACTTTTAATGCACCGACCACGACAGTGATTATCACCTCTGTAATCCTACAGTTCATTAGCCCCCCCCCCCAACCCCACCCCCCTTAATAATTAAGTTGGAGAAGTGCTGGGCTCCGGGGATCCTCCACCTCCTCCTCCTCCTCCTCCTCCTCACTAATGCACACATTAACACTCAGCCTCTGTTGGACTTTAAAAAAGGTGTGCTGAGGATCTGGTCTGTGTCTGGTCTCATCCTGTGGAGGGTCATCAGTACATTAGGGGGGCGGGGCTTGTTAGCTTTGGTTTTATGGGCGAAGTGATCAGCGGTCAAGGTTAACGAGCTAATTGGGCTGTTTGCCTACCTGTTATTTATGTTCTGGTTGTGGCAACGTTTTTTAAATGTTTCCTAACGTTTACGGAGACTCTGAAACATCAATGCTGATCTCAAACCTGTTGCAGATTATCAGACTGTGTTTGTGAAGAGTCGCAGATGATACTGCTGGATGTGACTGCACAATACTTAACTCTAAGTGCACTTTGCTGATAATACTTAGGCCCCGTTTCCACCAAACACTTTCAGTATGAACTTTCAGACATAGTACCTAGACCCTAAAACAGTCCTCTTAAATGTGGGCGGGGTTGTTGTCACTCACTGCTCCGTCCAGCACTCGCTGTATTTCCTCATCAGCGGTAACACAGATGGAAGTCTGCACCTGGTTTATCGTCCACAGAACGAGGCTGCACGCCCACATTTTCACAACAAAATAGAACAGGCTGCAGTGAGAGTCTCTCTCCATGGGATATTTAAAAATAGCAGCTTTGTGCATTTAGTCCTTCTCAGGCAAGCTCAGGGGTTTAGTGTTGCTGTAGCCCACAGGAAGTGAGGATTAGAATATATGACCTTCACATAGTATGGCCAAAATTAATATATATATATAAATGCTTGATGATCCACTCATCACTAAAAGTGTCTGTCATATAAAAACTAAAGTAATGGTCAAAGTTGTCACAGTGAAATTTAAGGTGTGCTGATGGATTCACGTCATCAACTCACGCATTGAGTAACATTACAAGTTAACGTTCCACCTTAAAAGTTGCCGGCAGTCGGCCCAGTGAATGAAGTTATTTTTCTCAGACTCCAGCTGCTGTGAGAGGCAGCAAAACATCCTTTCATTTTAATGTTAGTTTACAAAAATCTGTCCAACAGGGAAAGTCCGACTGGAGCGGGCAGGCAGGAGGGGTGGTGGATGGATCCAACAAACATCGAGTTCACCTGAGAGACAGTGTTCGTGTCCCGTAAGGCGTCCCAGAATGTCAGCAACCGATGTCGATATGTGACGAGGTCAAGATAATACTTACACACTTTTACCAAGGTTTGAGTGCAGGACTTTTACTTGTAGTGGAGTATTTTCACAGTGTGGTATTACCACTTTGACCTCTTTTTCCTTTACTGATCCATTCAGCATAAAATAACAGGTTTGATTATGGTCAGGACATTTGTTTCACATCATGTTCTCCGCTGCCCCAAGTTTCTTATTAAAATCTATTATATCTATAAAGTGAATAAAGGCTAGACATGCCAGAAGAAGCCCGTAGCACCAAAATAAGAGACAATAATAACATTTAATTTTAGAGTCTTTTACTGTAATTTTGTTCAGGGTATTTCTAAACTCCTGCTCGTGGCTGCAGACGGAGAGCTGAGGCCACAGACTGAAGCACGAAACATGAAAATGAGTTATTATTATTATTTCTATATGTTTTGTGAATGCAGCTCGTCACGACTGTGAAGACGCGGGGAGCTGGAGCTGAGAGGAAGAGGACGGTTTCCCTCTGTGAGGGTCATGTCTGGACCCCCGAGCAGCACACACACACACACACACACACACACACACACACACACACACACACACACACACACACGGAGTGAAATCTGTAAACATTATGAGAGAAGTCGACTCTCTTGCCGCCTCTGAGGACTCGTTGCTTCATGCATAATGCAGACTCAGAGTTTGACCGCTGGCCTGCAGCTGATTGGCCGTCTCGGGGTCGGGGTGGGGGCGAGGAGCGGGTGAGCGGTCCATCTCCAGCAGCCTGGATTGCCCGGACCCCCCAAACCCCAACACACATACACACACACACACACACACTCTCTCACAGATCGATTCAGGTGGACCAAGGTGCTGCAGGATTATCTGACCACATCGACTCTGGTTTACTTTCTTTGTTCACACGAAGACGAAGATGAAGAGATGAAAACCTCAAATCTCTGTTTATTTGTTTGTTTCTCTCGTACAGGACAAACATATTTACTCCACATGAAAGAACACAAACACTCACAGCGCCCCCTGGAGGCTGCAGAGTTTGCTATAGCGTCAATAACAACAAACAACATCACATGGATTTCGTTTTATTTATCTATCCTCTGGAGAGCAGGAAGAAATCAGGACGTCTTCTTACAACCTAAAACATTTTTATATATTTAAGCAGAAAAGGAATGTCATAGAACATATAACATATAACAACACATTCTCACCCTGACCTCATCACATTCGACATTTGGTCATGGACTTTTCATGTCAACATATGGCGTCCAAGGTACCCTGGGTGTGATGTCGTTGATGTTCTGAGACGCTGTGTCAACTTCAGCCTGTTAGGTGCAATCTGTGTTTTCAAAATACATTTTCGTTTTCAGAGGAAATGTACAGTTTGCATACAGTCTCTTTCAAAATAAAAGCACTACGTCAGTACAACATTGCAAAGTATTTTTCCCCCTTCAACAACAAAAGCACGTGGTTTGGTTTAGAAAATAAAAAATCTCATGGAAAGTGAACTCCAGTCACCCAGGTGAAATTTGGTGGTTGTAGGACCCATCCCCTCCCCTTCCACCCACCATACCTGGACTTCTCACCCCCTTAACTTACTCTGTTTTTCAGTCGCATTTCCCCCTGATGCCGCCAGGCGTGGTTAAACAATAATGGCTACCGGCTGCGTATGATGCCAACTTGAAAGGACAGCTTTTTTTGTCTGTGTCTGAGGTAGGAAGTCACTGCCCAAGCACCTGTATTCAAGGACTTTGGAATGAGACCGGATTGCATATAAAATGGAGAGTCCTCCCGCTGAAAATTTGGAGCATCAAGCACTTAGTTTCCTGCATTCTGGTGATTTTTTTAAATGTAATTTTTCCTTTTTCTGCATGAATTTTGGTGGATATGTCTTTAAAATCTTCAAAATAAAAATCATCTGCTTGTTATGTTTTTTTGGGGGGAGGAATACTGCATAAATTTTAAATATTGAGAGGTACATTTGAAGCAGAAGTTTGACTAAATAATCTTATAAAAAAAAAAGCACCTGGAAAAAAAAAACAATATTAAACTGATTTTTATTTCAGATGTAAGAGCAATACATTAAACGTCAAATAGTAGGTGTGTCAAAAGTTCTAATTTTTTTTTTTTTTTGTACGTCCTACATTTGAAATTTCCAGCAGAGGTACACTGTGTTAAGGTCGACTGTGTTACATATTATTGATCGTATACTGTAGATGACTGAATTTGGTGCCGTATTTTTTTTTTATTTATTTATTCTTTTTTTGCAGTAACATTTTTTTTTCCCCCGGGGAAACTGTTGCGGTGTAAAGTAGAGAAGAGTGCACAAAAAACATATACAGTAAAGATTATCAATAAGGTGCAAAAACCAAATGTACACAACAACAGGAATGCAAACAGGTTAACGGTAAGTGTGATAAAATATAAGTAGTGAATGGTAACTAATCTGTCTGTGGACAATCATTCAGTGCATTTCTGTGGGAGGAGAGTGGGTTTCAAAAATAAAATAGTAATACCTCTCGTGTGTTTTCAGAGGCGTCTGTACAAGCCTTCATTTCTCCGTTTAACTGGCTCTCATCGTCTCGTCCTCCAGTTTGCTCTGAAAACCAGCGCTGAGGTTCAGAGGCCAATTCCAACATTTCTTTCCCTTTTTTTCCATCTTTAATGGAGACATGCTCCATGATTTATTCAAATGACAAACCTCTCCTTTCTCTCTTTTTCTTTCCTGAGGTATTAGTCACTGGGTGCTAATGTCAGATTACTTTACTAGCCATTCTGCTCTTGATAAATGACTGAGACAGGCAGTAAAAAATAGATCAAAACCACTGGGATGAGAAAAAGGAGGAGGAGGAGGAGGAGGAAGGAGCAGAGAGGCCGTTAAATCATTTCCCTCCGCCGCCCGACAGGCCTCGGAAAATGCCACCCATTATTTCTGTGCTACGGCTAATCAAAGCTTCCAGAGTGATTAGAGAGGAGACGCAGCAGCAGCGGCTCCTCCTTCCTCCACCTTAACAAGCCATTATCACTCCGAGACGCTTCAACCACTGAAATATGGAGCGCTTCACCGCCCTTGCTACATCACAGGGCAGAGCGCAGGGCGGCTAACTGTGTTATTACACCTTAAATATGTAATTAAGGAATTTTCTCAAGGAGCTGAGTACAAAGAGCTGCTTTCAGACATGTGACAAAGAGAACAGGAAGTCACTGCAGCGTCAAAACAAGAGGAAGAATCTCACAATGGTTGTATAGATTGATATTGAAGCTACTTATAAAACAAAACTGACTCAATTTTAGGAGATGCAAAGTCAAAATGTTGCTCGAGTCAGAATTATGACATGTTATGTCAGAATTTGTAGTTTGAAGGTCAAAATTAGGAAATAAATACAAGAAAATTGGTTAAAATCAGGGGATAACGTGAGAAAATATTTCTCACATCCAAAATTATAAGGTATTGAGTAAAAAATGTTTCTTTTTAATAGAATATAAAGATTTCTGCAGTCTGAAACAGGTGACAGGCGTTAAACAGGTGTCCCAGTTGTGGTGTTACAGCTGTTAAACTGTAAGGGTCAATCCTCTGAGGAGCAGGAACAGAATTAGAAATATTTCAGAACAATCTGAGAACAATCAAACAAACATCTTACATATTACAGAGTTTAACTGGTTGTATCTTCAAGCATTGGGTGATATGATAAGACGATATGAGAACATATTCTGTATAGTTTATTTGTCTTTTTTCATTGCAGAACAAAACATTTGAATTATTTACAGCCTGGGTCGAGCAGACCGACCTCTGTGCCGCAGCGATACTAAACCTGAAATAACTAAGTGAAGAACAGTGTCTGTTAGTGCATCAGAGGGTGAAGAAAACAATCAGCAGGTTGTTGGGAAAAAAAGACGCTTTTTCTGAAGCCTGAGGCCATTTAATGAAAAGTGTTTTGTTTCTTTAACTTTTTAAAGTATTCACTTATTTACTTTTTGAGTACTTTCTGACTGCTGCGCCTCACTACATATGCATCACTGTTATTCCTTCATGATGGAGAACACGTTGTTCCCTAAAACTGAGTTGAGAAAAAGGTTTAGTGTAAGAAGAACTTTAACTTAGTACTTTAAATAAACTATAATATACTCAAAATATTGTGAACAGTCACAGCAGCAACAGACACGTTGAAAGCAGATGAAGGTAGCAGACGACAGGTGGACACTTCATGTCATCAGGAACAGCTGGGTGGGCGGAGCCTGTTTACACCTCTTCAACAGGTAAGAGACATCTGTCACTTGTTGTGACTCTTAGTGTCATGGCAACACCAAAATTATGACAGAAGAGCAGTTTTCATAATGTTCCCATTCACCTGTATGCAGGTGAGGTGGTGTGTGTGCCGGCATCACCTGCAGTTCAGAGCTCATGTGTTTAACTGAGTGTTTCTTTCACACCACACACACAGACAACATATACACTTTCCTTTTCGAAGAACATTGCTTGTTTTGACCCTAAGAGCAGTGACAAGCCTCCATTGTGGGGACCCTAAAAGTAGTGAAGAACCTTTCTTGAGTGAGTATTAAAGGAATCAAACTTTCAATGTGGGGACCCTAAAGAATGTGACAAACCTTCATTGTGGGGATCATAAAAGTTCCGACTTTTGTGAGTGGGCACCAAAGTGAGAAAGAAGGGATGAACTTCCATTGTGGGGACTCTAAAAGATGTGACAAACCTTCATTGTGGAACCCTAAAGGAGTGATAAACCTCCCTTGAACTGACCCTGAAGAATGTGACAAACCTTCATTGTGGGGACCCTAAAAGTAATGATGAACCTCCCTTTTGTAAGGGCCTAAAAGTAGTGATGCTCCTCCATTGTGGGGACCCTACAAGTTGTGACGAACCTCTGTTTCAGACTCCTGAAAGCAGAGATGAAACTCCCTTGAGTGAGCACCAAAGAAGGGATGAACTTCCATTGTGGGGACCCTAAAAGTAGTGAAGAACCTTTCTTGAGTGGGCATTAAAGGAATTAAACTTTCAATGTGGAGACCCTAAAGGATGTGACGAACCTTCATTGTGGGGACCCTCAAAGAGTGATAAACCTCCCTTGAATAGACCCTGAAGAATGTGACAAACCATCATTGTGGGGACCCCAAAAGTTGTGACAAACCTCTGTTTCAGACTCCTGAATGTAGAGATGAAACTCCCTTGAGTGGGCACCAAAGAAGTGATGAACTTCCATTGTGGGGACTCTAAAAGTAATGACAAACCTTCATTGTGGGAACCCTAAAAGTAATGATGAACCTCTCTTATGTAAGGGCCTAAAAGTAGTGATGCTCCTCCATTGTGGGGACCCTACAAGTTGTGACAAACCTTCATTGTGGGGATCCTCAAGGAGTGATAAACCTCCCTTGAATGGACCCTGAAGAATGTGACAAACCTTCATTTTGGGGTCCCTAAAAGTAATGATGAACCTCTCTTTTGTAAGGGCCTAAAAGTAGTGATGCTCCTCCATTGTGGGGACCCTACAAGTTGTGACGAACCTCTGTTTCAGACTCCTGAAAATAGAGATGAAACTCCCTTGAATGGGCACCAAAGAAGGGATGAACTTCCATTGTGGGGACCCTAAAAGTAATGACGAACCTTCCTTTGGGAATCCTAAAAGCAATGATGGTGCTTTAATTGTGAGGACCCTAAAGCAGTGATGAACATCCCTTGAATGGATACAGGGACAGACTTCCCTTGTGGGGACCCTAAAAAATGACAAATCTTCCTTGTGGGGCCCAAACACATTCTCATCCCAAGCCATCACATATTGTTGCTTTGTCAGTGGACTTTTATGTCTACATATTACATGGTAGGTATCCTTGTACCTACTTGGTTTGGCGAACACCAGGCTCCCGGGTGAAAGTCTGGGAGTTTTTGAACCCACCCACAATCCCTCTGACCTGACCTATGGGACTTTCTAGCTCCTTATATTACCTAGATACAGGAAGCATTTCAACCTGACTCCCTCGAGCAGCGTATCATACCGCTGCGACAGGTGCCATCCTGGCTGCCTTGTGGCGTAGCACACTAATGTCAAAGGTTAAGTCCGGCCATTGACATACTGACACCGCCTGACCCCGTATAGTACCAGTGTGACAGGTGCAGTCTGACGGCTAGCGCCAAATCATACCACTACGAAAGGTGGCTTTAAGGTGTCTGACGCTCAAGTCATTGACAAGCTGCGGTATTCGATGACTTTGGAATGAGAACGGGCTGGGGGACCCTGAGAGTACCACCAAACCTACTCTCTACAATCTTCCTGTTAGCTTGCAGACCTAGCATTCAGTATTTGTTGAGATATTTCACTGTGAGTCACAGCACTGTGTCGACACACAGAAAGACAAACACCTTGTCAGAACTTCACTCTTAATGTGACTGAAAATCCAAATGTTTAGAAAACAGGATATCAAATCTTAAAGCTCAGGCTGAGGTGTAAAAGTGTAAAATGTGTTCATTTGTGTCCATTTTGGTTGAAAACCTGCACATTACAGCGTTAACGTTGCCTTGAACAGTCTTGTTATTGAGGCTCAGAGAGGAGAAATGTGCCGGGTCATTATCATGGGCAGCGATCTCTCAGAGATGAGAGAGTCAGCTCTCAGTTTCCCCTCGATGGCAATTAGACGAGTGTGATGGGATGAACTTCACTGTTTTAGCCATGAGCGAAAAACTCTGCTGTCAGGCTGCTGCTGACAACCAGAGGAGAGAGGAATCAAATAAATCTGCAGCTCGGCTCCACGTAATCCACTCTGAGAGGCTGCAGTACTGAAGGAAGTACCCTCTACTGCAGTACGAGTATCAGTACCACTACAGAAGGAAATAATCTGTCACAAGTTACAGGATAAATCTGATTACATTCATATTTATGTGATTTAAAACACATCAGTGCACTTAGTAACCCATTATCATGGACACATGAATACATGAAAAATGGGTCTTCCTTCATGTACAACTGTCAGCAATGATTAAAAAGAAACTCAGGCATGGTACTAAGAAAATGCAACAATGCCACAATGTGGAAATATTTTGTTACAAGACAAAAAATGGAGAAACTAAAATAAAAATACATAAGTTTTATCAGTAAAATGTCTTCTGTGGCTGATCTGAATCTATCTGACATTATTAGATTGTTAAAGCTGATCCATCAAGAAATACAGTGAGTAAACTTGGACCAGGAGGACAACAAGAAGTTAAAATATTTTAACTTTGACTGGCCGTGCTGTCTGCTGTTACCATTGCCAGCATTCTCTTTTGGCCTCACCAGATTTTACAACCCTGCCCCTGCCCTCTAAAATCAGTGGTTCCCAGCTGGTCCAGCCACTGGTCCAGATATCTCCTTAGTCATTGGTTAAAAGGTCCACACAGTTTAATATATTCAGCATCATACTTGTGTTTGGCCAGAGCAGCTGTGTGACCTGCACACCCATTAGACCTATACGTCAGTCTATGTCCAGCTCTCTTCTCTCCGTCTTTTCTCGCCTCACAGATGCTAGCAGCAGTCTCATACGCCTTAAAGTAGTAAAATTAAGACAAAAAAACCTCATAAAATTTTGCATGACCAACTCTGACACAATCATCTTGAGTTGTCCGATAACTGAAATCCTTGCTCTCCATTCCCTATGACACAAGCACATATGTAGGCCTACCCCTTAAAAAGGCAAGGCAGCTTTATTTGTATAGCACATTTCATACAGCAGTGCAGTTCAAAGTGCTTTACAGAGCAGTAAAATATAAACATCATGACGGATACAGATTTACATTAAAAGAGTAAAAAGAAAAAAATATAAAAAGTAAAATTAATTACTAAATTATTTATAATAAAGAAATGACAATTGAAAATAGCAAAAGTGCAGAAAAGAGGTGCAAAGATAAAATATATATATATATATATATATATATATATATATATATATATATATATATTTGAAATTAAGTGTAAAAATAAATTTGCAGTCATAACAGGGTGGAGTAGGTAAAAAAAAAAACAGGGATGAATTTAGTTTTGACTTTAAACTGTTCAGAGTCGGGGCTGTCTAACATCATCTGGGAGGCTTTTCCAGGTTTTTGTTGCATGACAACAAAACGCTGCTTCACCATAAAAAAGACTGTAACTAAGTGTATTTACTCAGATACTGTATTTAAGTACCAGTCTGAACTACTTACACTTGACTTGAGTCGTTTTTTCTTGTGCCATTCTAAACTCCTACTCCACTACATTAACTGACAGCTTTAGATTTCTGCATACAGAACATGACAGTATACAAGTACAGCTGAAACAATTGACCTATGGCTAAGCCCCGCCCTCAAACGTGATGAGCCAATCACAGTGCGTATAGCCATTCCCATATACTGGGACATTCTCTGCCTGGACGTCCATTGAAATGCATTACAGAAAGTCAGTTTCGTTCAGTTTTATGAGCTTTTTCTGAGATTTGAAGTTTAAAAATGGTCAAACGGTGTGCATGGGATACATGCAACTCTGACACAAGGTATCCTGAGAGGCTGGGCCACCAGGTGTATTTTTTACACTTTAAACCACATCTCAACCGAGAAAAGTGTCTCCTTTGGATAAAGCTGTGTGGTAACGTTAGACCACAACATCAACTCAACGTGAATAAGATTAACAATGATGTCTACATCTGTTCTAAGGTAAGTCAACATTGTGTTTGAGGCAACATATTGTCACTTTGCTGGAAAGAAATATAAAGTTATCTTTAACATCTCTAGCTAACGTTAGCTAAAGTTAGCCTAACGTTAGCTCCTAGCTGCGTTGTTCATCATGTCACCTTGTTTGCTGGGAGTTCATTAGCCTATTTTGTTCTAGTTTTGTACTTTGGTGATCGTACATCATTGTTAGCTGTTGTCCAAAGGGCTCTAGTTAAGCTAACGTCAACTTCTGGAGCTTAGCTTCATTAACTTATCTGTAATGGCAGAGATAACAAAGGTTGGCAAACGTTATGCTGAATGATTCAGTGTAAATACTGTAGCACCAAACTAACGGAGAGACACTCTTGGTAAAGATGGTAAAAAGGCCGTTATCCTTTTCTCATATTCTGAGCCAAAAACCTTAACTTCAGTGGCACTTTGATGCACCAAAATTTGATCGTTATGTCTCCAAAGCATCAATTTCCTCCTGCGAAATGCCGTGTACTGTGACACCTGCCATAGCGCTGGTCACTGAATGTTGATATTTTGTCTGAGTGAGTGGAGGGGAGCATGGCTTAGCCATAGGTCAATTGATTTGTTGATTGACATAAAATTGATTAACAACTATTTTAATGGTTGAAGTCATTTTTCACGTGAAGACATGGGAAGTGTCTGTGAAGACGTTTTTAAGTGACTAATAGGAACAACAATTTTTGAAATTGGTCCAGTATTGACCACTGGCGCCAGCAGTGGCGAAAAGGGGCCATGTCATTGGTCCGACAGCCCATTTGTCCAACATCCCATTAGTCCGACGGTCTGCGGTGCTGAACCTGGCTCCCGGCGGGCGTATTTCTACCTTGATGGTGCGCCACGGCCGGCTCTGGGTCAGCTGGGAAAGGCTTGAGGCGAAGCAGGCTCACGGCTTATGTGTTTGCCACTTTCTTTTTCATTTTAACCCACACCATGATCTTTTCCTGACCCTTTTGTGCCTAAACCTTACCAGACCTTAACCACAGGGCATCATGATGATTTCGGAACGGACTTTGGAACAATGGGTTTAATATGGTCGGAACAATGGGATGCCGGACCAATGGGCAGTTCCCGGCGAAACAGACTTCAATGTAATTCCTGCATGCAATTAAATACCCTACCCTCTTTTTTGTCCACTAAGTGTTTGTTTTTGTCACTGACAGGCTCAGATTGTTATTTGAAGTGTCTGACAAGATTACTGAAAGGATCCTACAGAGGTCAGCCTGTTTATTAAAGAGCACAATCTTTTTTTTTTAACCAGGAACTGCCACAAAATTGGTATTGCCACATTCACCAGACTCCATTTAAATAAACAGTGATTTTATCATCGTAAAAAAACACTCCATTCAAAGTTGACAAAAGTCACAGAAGCTGACTTGGTTTGTCTTTCCACTGTTCCAACAATTACCCGCTCTGGTTTGATTGAAATAAACCATTATTTTCCCCAGCTGGATATGAAAATATGATGACTTTATAAAATAATAATGACTCTTTATTTAAATGGAGTCTGGTTTGTTTGGCGATGGCGATTTCAAGGCTGTTTCTGGTTAAACAAAAAGGGATGTTACTCTTTAAGAAAGAGGTCTATCTCTGTAGGGATCCTCTCCAAAATATTGTCAGACACTTATAATAATAATCTTAAAATGTCAGTGGCAAAACATTTTTATGCTTTCATAATTATAATTTCATACTTTTACTGAAGTGACATTTTTAATGCAGGACTCTTACTTGCAGCAGAGTGTTGTATACAGTGTGGTATGAGTACTTTTACTCAAGTAAAGGATCCATTACTTGCTCCACGGGTGTCTGAATCTGTAAACTGAAGGTCACGACAGGAAGAGATGGACTTTAAGTTTCCTCACAGCTCAGAGGAACTCTCCGAGGCTGCAAACTGCCAATAACTCGTACATTATTTAGGCGTCAGCTGAGGGAGCTGCTGCCAAAATACAATCTGAGCCAGAAAGTTTCCAGTTCAGCTCTGTCGGGGATAATAGCGCTAATAATGAAAGACTGTCACGACTCGTAGATACATGAAATCTGTTTGATACGGTTTGTAGATGAAGCTGCTTCAGAGTCACAGCAAAGATCATTAATACTGAGGATTAATCTTTGATGGTGTTACTGATGTTTTAAAGATCTTTCTCATTCAAGTCTTTGTGCTTAAAATTAGTTTTTTATCTTCAGTTTTACAGTTTAAGATTTGACTGAGATCAAACTGGTCCAGCTTACAGCTCACATAGTGAACGATCAACACCTCACACTTGTTTTACTGGTTTGTTTAAACCAGTAAAAATCTGTATGTGGAAATAAATTTGTTGTTTTTTAAAAGTGCACATTTTTCTGTACACGTCTTAGTTTGTAAAGCTGAAGGAAACGTGAAGCTGAGCTGAGCTCCTCCACAGTGTGCAGGTTCAGTGATCGTCACAGTTTGCCTCTCTTTAACAGGTGAGTGGTGACAGGTGCTCATCATTAGCACTGATTAAACACAGAGCTGATCTGAAGGCAAGACACAGTCTGTGATTTAGAAAAGTAATGTCACATGTCAAAAGGAAAATAATATTAACTTAAAATATTTTAGATAAAATTAATAAAAAATAATAAAGTTAGATAAGCAAAAACAAAAAAATAAAGAAAATGATGTGATTAAAAATAAGAAAATCAGTTTTAATTTAATTAAATAAAATGTGAAAAATGTTACTCTTCTCTGCCATTAATGTCAATATAGTGAATGTTTTCATTTTATTTTATTTTATTTTATTTTATTTGTTTATTTATTTAATAAAAATTAAATGGGCAAATGCATGTGAACGGTTTGACCATTTGTAAACCTTGCCCTTAGTTTCACAAACCAGTAGCACTGTTACATTGTACTGTTGCTATGGCAATAACAGCTGACGTTATCCAATATTAGCTTAGCTTAATCTTCCAAACAACAAAAAAACACAAAAACCAATAACAACTACCAAAAACAAAGTCATACACCCTAAGACCTTAGTCACACATATAAAGCTGAGTGTCAACATAGTGTTTTTTACTGAGCACCAGTCCCCCCCCCATCAGGAAACAGCACATCCAGCTGCATTTGGCTGCCTTGAGATTAGGTTCTACACACCCACTGTATTTTTTCAGAGCACCCTGACTTTTTGTGACTACTTCAAAACTTCTTAGCTTTTCTTAAAGGCACTGGTGTCGTCATTCCTGCTGTCTGTCTCGAGCTGTACGATGTCACTGAGACACTATCACAACAAAGACAGAAATGCCTGTTCACATCTTGGTGGTGGTAGCAAATATTCCAATGAGAACTTTAAAGGCCGAAATGAAGAAGGGTTCCATATGAACAGATCAGCCAGACACTGAATGTTGCTGGTAGGTGTTGTGCTTTTATCAACGTACGCATTGTCAACCCAGTCTTAGTCACTTCTATCATCAGACACGGACAAAAAAAGCCATCCTTTCACATCAGCATGATGCGTGGCCGGTCGCTGTTATTGTTTAATGACACCGTTGTGTGAAAGTCAAGGGGGTAGAAGTCCAAGTAGGGTGGGCAGAAAGGGTGGTGGATGGGTCCAGCAACCACCGATTTTCACCTGGGAGGCCAGTGCTCGCTTCCCCTAAGATTGTAAAATCAAATCCTGTTCTTTTTTACTAAACCCAACCACGTGCTCTGGTTGGCTCAACATAACCATGTGCATTTGTTGTTGAAGGAAAAATACGTCAATATGCGGTGTTGTATCTATGTAGTGCTTTTATTTTGAAAGAGACTGTATGCAAACTGGACATTTCCTGTGAAAACAGAAGTGTATTGTAAATAGTAGTGTAGAGTAAGTATGTATTGTCTCCTTATGTCTCCTGTTTTCTAAACTGTATCAAAACAAAATACAAATATTTTTTACTGCTCTTATAAGGGGCTGAATATGTGACTGTGAGTTTTTTTTTCTTTGGCAAAAAGTCAAAATCAAACATTAAAATAAGCATGAAACATACAGAAGAGAAAATCACCATAAAACATACAGAACACCTCTGGAAAAGACTCTCGTATGTTATTAAAGATATTGTAGTTCCACCTAAAATGAGCTGCAGGAAAATAAGAATTGATCTGAGCCTGAGAGCAGCAGCGTCCTTGAGATGATCAGAAGACGTCTGACATTAGTACTGTTGTTGTTTGTTTGTTTGTTTGTTTGCTAGCTTCCCCTCCTCAGTTATCGATCAGCTGCAGAAAACTTGACAACCGCACGAATCCCGAGAGACTGAGGAGAGATTTCAGGAAATAACCTTGGAGATGACGGAGTGAAGCATCGACGTTCTGACGTTTATTTATTTATCATTTTCAGCTCATGCATCATCCTTCCTCTTCTTCTTCATCTTCTTCATCATCTTCTTCTTCTCCTTCTTCAAATGTATATCTCTGAGATGATGATGGAGGGACACGAGCAGATTTCAACACATTAGTCCAACAATCACACAGTGAAAACATGTTATCTTTGGGTACTGTCTATCTGCTGGAGTTGGATTTTTTAAAAACAACTCATTTTTTAATTTGAGATTTCATGTCTCTGCCATAAACTCCAGCTGTTTCTTATTTTAACTGTCATGACCCTTTTATCATAGCAGTAGCGGCCTTCAGTCTCAAGAGACCGGGGCACATGCGCACTTGAATTGGATCAGGTGGTGCAAAGGGAGCAGTGCTTCGCATGGCTAATAAGTCCCACTCTCGGTCCAAGCAGTGCTCGAACATTTTGTCAGTTTAGTCAGTCTGAAGGAAAAACTGAATAAGTGACTGACTTAGAAAAGCAACCCAGTCTTATTCTGAAGTTGTCACTGACTGCGGCGTCAGACACCAACAAAAAACAGGCATCCCTTTGTGACAGTGTGATATGCAGTGGGGCAGCATCAGTTTGAAACGCCAGCGGACAACAATGTGATTTAAGGAGCTGTAGAGTCCCAATAGGACGGGCAAGAGGTGGATGGGTCCAACAACACTGAACTTTCACCCAGGAGGAGGGTGTTCATTTCCTGTATGAATGTGCAGCCACACCATGATGCAGAGATGCACACATTTTTCTGTATGTTTTCCTACAAAAAGCAATGCACCCAAATTCTTTTTTTCCTGAGTTCCAAGTGCTTCTAAGGAGGCAGGTTGGGGCGGTGGATGAGTCACAAAAAAACAGACTTTTGCCAGGGACATTTCTCTGGAGTAGCGTGTTCAGATCTGAGTGAACTTTGAGTCATTTACAGGTATGTCCTCCCCTTGTTTCTTAACATATACCTAACCTCAGTAACTTTTTTTCCTCTATAACTGTACGTTGAGGACATAACATCAGGGTGCATTTTTCGTAGGATATCACACAAACCGTTCTATGAGGACACATTCATCAAACGGCTCCGCCATCGCCAATTCAACATGCTGAACAGGTAGAAAAAAGGCTGATGGGGGTCAACGAGAGGCAAAGGTGCAGGACGCACTATTCCAGCTAGGGCAACAGACGCTCACTGACAGCCCCAACATTGACTGATGTCCAACCGTTGGCTGTGTGTGTCAGTGCCTAAGATCATCAATCAACACGACCACCTGACTCTCAGAGACAAAAAGAGAAGAATAAAAAATGTAGACTTATATGTTGAGAGGAGAGGCATTTGCAAGCTCAGTTTTTTTCATCTGACATTATCGCACGTCTGAAAATAAAGATGACTTCACATTGTGTCAATCATGTTTGCACACTCCCACAGTCCCAAACTTTTCGTCCGGCATTTTCCGCATCAATTTGAGCCTTTAGAGACGTTTGACCAAGAACCAGTGAAGAAAATGTGGCGGTGGGACACGGCCGCAACAAGACAGAGGAACAGGGCGTACAGAATCATTTCATAACTCAAGACAGCTCACTTTCAACAGGTCAGATAGTGATATTCAGGTGGATGATGATGACGAGGAGGATGTGGACCGCACACACAGAGAGGGAGGACAGCTCCACCCCTTCATGCAGCTGTGGTGCCAAATGAAAGAAAGGGAGGAAGTGATGAGGTAGGTAACTCTGAAAGTCTGAATGAACCAATAAAACGCTGCAGACTCAGTGTGCAAGGTTTCTGTGCGTTACTGCAGAGGCCTGCAGACTGGGACGCAATCTAAGCATCGTCTTTGCATGGTTTTGTTGGGTTCACATTTAAAACGATAATTTCATTTCTGTTACTATTTGCAGTTAGTATTTTTTAGACAGAAACTGGAACTGGACATCAGAAAGAATCACATCTCTGTCTGGGAAACAAAACACATTTAAAGGGTCAGTCCGTCTATAACGCAGCAGTTTAAACAGCAGAGGACAACCTGCAGGCTTATCTCAGGCTGAGGTGAATTAAAGTTTCTATTCCCCTGCAGACACTCTGTTTTCCTAAAAAGAAAAGTTGTTTATTGCAAAGATAATTATGTTTTTTTTTTAATATTTTGTCCTGGACTTGTCAAACTATTTTATAATGTAAATAGGAAGTCGTCTAATTGGATCTGGCAAATTCTCCCCATGATGGATTTCATCATGAACCAGAAAAAAAAAAGATTCATTTCTGACAAGGAAACAAGCTGTCGGTGCTTTTTATTAATCGTCTCCTCCTAATTTAAGTGAGCAGGCTGTCATTAAAACGCTGAGACTCTCGTCCTGTACGAGCTTCTTTCATGACACAATTTATCTTTTTGGCTGCTTTAAGCCTCCAATTTGTAATGAGTTATTGGGCTGTTCCCCAATATTCCCCTGTGATTGAGCAGGAAGTATTCGGGACATGATTTATAGATGTTAATTGTGGTGTTCAAAAAATTCACAATGGAGTACAGGAGGAGGGAAAAAAAGAGGAGAAGAAGAAGGAGGAGTGAGGTGCACATCTGGAGAAGTCATCACGACTGAAGCCAAGTTTCTGCTCCTGGGAGGGAAGTAAAAGCAGAGCTGAATGTGAACTAAGCTGCACCCTGGAGAGTACAAAATATTTTCCCCTGTCAGCTCGGCCCCGGGCCCCTCAGCTCGGCCCCGGGCCCCCCCAAATCCCACATGTGCTGACCTCTGCCGAACTCTAGTCCACATCAGATCCCGCTCTGCAGGAGCTCCGTGTGCTCGCTGCCCAAACAAGACATATTTGTATTTGATATTAAAGCAGCATCAGGCGGGACATCCATCACCGTGAGTCGAAACATTTCAGAGGGAGGGAGGGAGGGGTGAGGGAAGGAGGGAAGGGGGTGAGGATGGGAAAACAATATGTGTCTTTTCCTAAAGTGGAACCCACCTGCAGCTTCGGGGGGAAGACTCCTTCGACGCTCCCATCGAACCAAAACTGAAGAGAAGTTCATGAAAATGAGTTAAGGTGCGTCCAGAGGAGCTAATGATCCCTCCCCTCCCTCTCTCCCTCCTCACCCCCTCCGCCTCCCCCCTCTGACTCCATCAGTGAGTCCATCCATAACCTCACATGTTTTCCACACAGTGCTGACACACAGGGAGGCTCGCTGTGTGATGACGACAGCGGTTTTTGAAAAACCTGGTGAGAAGTGAAGCAGTTTGGGAAACATTCGGCTCACACTTTTCCTCAAAGATAAACTCCTGATCTTTTAAAAATATCCACGTTGTTATCAACATCTACTGCAAAACTGCTTCAGGAATATATTTTTCATACTTGTGCACAAAAAGAGGCACTTTAATTGCTCTTAAAATGCCTTTCATTAACCCTTAATTTACCCCTGAAACACACCAAACCTTAGACGTAGATTTAGGTAGCATTCGAGGGCAGTGGTGTAGGGAGTTGCGACGGGCCCTGGTGCACACTGTCGTGCACGTGTTGTCTCGACACAAATAGAGACTTGACATTGGACAACATCAACATACATATTACTCAGCAATCATCATTTTATATCTGACAGAAATATCAAAGAAAAGAGGAAATTAATCGTTTAATTTTATTGTTTTTTTACAGTATAGTTATAGATTTTATTGCTCTTATAAAAAGTAAATAATTTTGTTTTAGATTGTTACTTATTATATTAAATGACACAGATGGGTTTGGCTTTTTATGACATATATAACAAATGGCACAGTTTTTAAATTGATAATATCATTATTTTTTTAATCATTTATCTTTGAACATATATTTTCCACACTGGCAATCTGAATCACCTGCAAGGGCCCGCTCTCTCTATGGGCCCCTCCACCCCAGGGGCCCTAGTGCAATCCCCCTACCTGCACTGTCTATATTCACGCCCCTGTCTGAGGGGAGCCAACAATATGTTTAAGGATAAAGAAGGTTTATTTAAAGCTGCTGGATTTGAGTGTTTTCTTTGGGGAGAAAAATAAGGGCTTGTTTTAACGCAGAGTGAAAGATCTGACCAGAAGATTTGGGAACCGTCAAACTGAACCTCCAGTAAAAACTGACGCCTGTGACATGGATGAAAAGTGGCGTAAATTTAAATTTAAAGCCTTTAATGTTACAACAGTAAAAGTATAATTAAAGATTATATCTTTTGAGTGAAACAAACAGTGAATTTAAATTTAGATTTTAAGTGTCAGATGTCTCTACAGCGTTCAAACCAAACTCGTCCTCTCGCTTGAAAACAAATTGATAATGAATCGGTCCATAAATGTGAAAAGCCAGATAAAAATAAATAAATAAATAAGTAAATTAATTGCTTTTAAATAATTTGAATTTACACATTCATTTGAAATATTAAATGATTTCATTCACATTTATTTTTTTATGGTTTGCATTTTGAATCAGTATTTGGGTATTTAGGTTCACACACATTGATTAATGGACTGTAATTGTTTTAATGGGTTTGATTAAGAGGTTTTGCAAGATAAAAAGATTTACTAAATAACATTATGACATGCCGGAGTCAGGGTGTTGTAGCTGGTCTTTGTAATCATGTGTTGTGGACCCTGTTTTATGTCTTAATGGTTTACTTACATATACTGTTGGACTTTTCTTTGTAGTAATGTTTAATGTCTGTTTTACATTGCTTGTTTTAGAGCTGTATATTTTCATTTTGTATTTTTGTTCCATGTTGTCTGTCTGTAACTTTATGTTGCTGCCTGAAAAAGAGATTTTTAATCTCAATAGTTTTTCTGGTTAAATAAAGGTTTAAATAAATAAAATTAATTAATTAATTTGAACCTTAAAAGAAACAGATTTGAGGTAAATTCATAGAAATAATTAATGGCTGATAATATATTGATTTTGCTTTGGCTCCATTATAAACAGAAATCACTTGAGTCAGTGGAGAGTGATGTATTATATTTTACTAATTTTAATATATTACAATATTTTTATTATATGGGTGATTTGAGGCATTAAAATGACACAAGCCATCATTAATTTTAACTTTCTTTTTTCATTTTAAGAGTTCTTTTTATTATTAATTTTTTAAGATGCTTAATCTAGTATTCATTCATTTCAATTTTTATCAAGTAACTTTATCTGTTGCCTCACACACCCAGGATGCCATGATGGACTTTGTGCACTAACTGTTGTGTTTGACTGTTTTCATTGTTTTTACATACTTTTTATCATATCTTAAAAATATAGATATGAATGTGTGTGTATGTGATCATGAGAGTGATGTGATGAGCGAGTGTGTCGGTGAATATGTGAGTGTGTGTTGGTGCATGTGTAAACATTTATATGCTGCTAACAACAAGTTTCTATCTATCTATCTATCTATCTATCTATCTATCTATCTATCTATCAGATCTCCACTACAAATTATGTTCAGCTGTTTTAATGACGACTGACTTCACACTGTAAAAAATCATCTTCTTATAAAGTAACTTTATTCTGTTATTGATGTTTAGTTTATGTCTCAAAAATCTGCCTGAGCAGTAAGAAATGTTTGACCTGTTTCACATTCACATGCATGACACTATTTATAAACTCTCCACTGTAAAATTTAAAATACGTTCAGCTGTTTCGATGAAGTTTGGCCGTTCACTGTAAACATGACGTCACTACTGAGTCCAAAAAGTCTTATTTTCATAAAGCAGGAACAAAAAATGTGTCAGTTTCTGTCAGATATTTTCTTTTTGTTTTGTGTCTAATAAAATGCACACTTCAGGAATTTCTAGAAATGAGTTTTAGTATCTTCAAAATAAACAAAATGCTGTTTTTAATAGGAATATGACACAAATGTAATCTGAGCTTCATTACATGTCCGTCAAAACATATTTGCTGTTGCAGATTAGTTGTGTATCAATGTAATTTGATGAGGAAGAAAGTAAAAATGTCAACTAGCTGTTAAAAAATAGACTTTGAGGACTAAATTACAGACACAGCTTTACTGTAATCTGCTTTATTTTACAGGATTTTACTGTTTTCTACCTGTTTGTTTTCACAGTTGTGTGTATTCAGTTCTGTGTGTGAAGGACATGACGTTAAATTCTCCTTTTAATCTTCATAAGATGCAGACTATTTAGCGTAGAACAAATGTAGAGGTACAGGAAGTGTCAGAATAAAATTCACACTCTTGTTTGTTTCAGTTTAAAGGTCGCGTTCACAGATTTTTCTCCTCTCTGCGTGTCGATGAGTTTAAACTCCGAACACCATCAGCTTCAGGTTTCATGTGAATTTGCATAAACTCACACATGTTAGAGAGCGCTGCCAGGGGACTTTCCCACCCCCGCCGTCATTCATGTCGCACTCCAAAGGATTGTGGGAAGCTTGAGGATGATAAATGTATATGCTACCCCCCTCCACCACCACCACCCTCCTCCTCCATCCACACCACGTCCTCTTTCAGCTCGCCCGTTGGCGCGGTGGTCCTCAAAGGTTTCCTATAGAAATTACATTTCTTCTTCTTTTGTATTATTTTTTTCATGCACCACCACCTCCCTCCCTCCCCCTCCTCCCCCCTCTGTGGTCCCATCTCTCGCTCAGGTTAATCCTCCCCTCCTCCCCTCCTCCCCTCCAGTCCTCCCCTCTCCCTCCCTGTTGGACCCTCCTCTTTCTCTCCTCTCAACATCTTTTAAGTTGTGGAGCAGAACAGATGGCAGAACATGTAGCTGACCTAAAATACATCCCTCCTCTGGGAGATGTTTCCAGCTCTCAATATGGCCGATCTTCCTCCTATAAGCGCCGGCGAGGATCCGATCGGAGATGGCCGACCGAGCGGGGGGAGGAGGAGGAGATGTATCGGCGCCGGGAGGCCGAGTGGAGGAGACACAAACCTAAAACTGAAGCAGAACTCCATCAGTGACATTTAGCTGCAAACTCTTCTCAGAAGTATAAATATCATAGCAGGTGATCCGAGCTTTTGGCAGCCATTTATTTCTTGGCTTCTCTTCCCGTCCACGGTCCCAGCGGGGACTCCGATACAAAGCCAGCACTGCTGTTTATGTTCTATCTATACTGTTTATTACATATGGAGCCAAAACATTAGAATATAAATGTGATATGTGGGAGCGGATCAGGGCCGCGCTGAGTCTCTCTGAGGCCTGAGGCACAGTCTGACTGTGGAGGAACTAGTGACATGTAACACTTTATTAAATTACACAATTAATGTAATCAATTACAGTTACTGAGAACAAAATGTGTAATTAAATTATAGTTGCTAATCAATCACAAAGAGGATACATCTGAATGTATTCTTGCATCTTTTCACCGTGCAGGAACGTCTTCTTCTGGCACATCTCAGGACAACTGTCTCTTTGAGTTCAATTTTTGTCCACTTGAGGTAATTTTGCATCTTTTTGGTTGTTTTTTGTATTTCTTAGGTAATTTAGTGACTCTTTTATGTCATTTTGTGTCTTTACGAGATTTTTTTTGGTGGTTTTGTGTCTCCTTGAAGTCATTTTTTGTCCTTTTTGGTCTTTTTTTGGTCAACAAGGTAGTATTTTGTCTGTCTGAGGTCATTTTGTCTCTTTTGAGTTATTTCTTTCCTTCTTTTTATTTTTGTGGTGTTTTTTATGGTTTTATGTCTCTTTTAGGTAGTTTTGTCTTTGGGGTCATTTTGTGTCCTTTTGGTCTGTTTTTTGTCTTTCTAGGGCTTTTTTCTGTTTTAGCTTATTTTGTTTCTCTTTCAAGTAATTTTCAGTCCCTTTTGCTTGTTGTTTTTTTTGTTGTTGTCTTTTTAAGGTGTTTTTTAACATAAATTTTTGTTTCTTTTTGAGTTTTTTTTTTTTTTTTGTCTTGTATTTTGTCTCTTTGTGGTAATTCTGTGTCTCATTTTGTGTCTCACTGATATTATTGTGTGTCTTTGTTGTTGTTTTGTGTCTCTTTTGGGTCATTTTGAGTGACATTTTTCAGATGAAGGCCAGAGAGGCCCCTGACACTTTGGGCCCCTCCGCCTGTGCCCGGTAGGCCAGTTCAGTAATCCATCCATGCTTACAAGAAGCTGTCTCTACATCCAGACTGCTTATCTTCATTTGGCATCTGTGCTCAGATTTTGAGTGATGTGTTTGATCTGTTCACTTGTATTTGCATCATTTTGCTCTGAGCAGGAACACAGTGTGTGATTGATATCGGGTGATTGGATTGTGCGCTCTCCCTCCTGCCTGTCCGTACATGGACCGCTGCCCTCTTCCCTCCTCTGCTCCTCGCTGGACTGTTGCAGAGCGTAGCAGCTTTCTCACAGCAGTGAGCTTTATTGTTCCCAACATTCGTCCTCTCACAGAGAATCCCAGGTATCCTGTGCTGTGCCACTGGGGCGCATATATGGAGCTCTGTATGCACCATTACGCAGCTGATGGGCATGGAGCATTTATGATTTGTGTCTTGAAGTGGGAACAAACACAAAAACACAAGGGATGTCTTTTCAGCTTTGTTGCCCAGTTTAAAACATTTGTTAGAAAAGTAATCAGATGTGATGAGTTAAATTACTTTGATGATGTAATTAAAGTAATTCACTCACATTACATTTTAAAAGGGTATCTAAAGATCTGAAGTGATCTGTAACTATTACATTTCAAAAGTAACCTTCACTGCTCAGGAGGCTCCTTAAGTCTCTAGAAAGGACACTATAAACCTAACACTGCTCTATTTGTCAAGTCATATCAAAAAAGTCATGTAATATATATATATTATGTATGTACACTGAATATGGCAGTGTTTATAAGGCTCTTGTTAGAGTCACTTCATATCTGAGCTCAGTCCTTGTTATGTCTGAAACCATTAGTCAGTTAAATGATTGAAAAACTTCATTGATTAATTGAATAACTAATGTAAATTCTTGCATTGTAATTGAGAATATTCTCTTCTTTTCTCAGTTTGATATGATTGTAAACTGAAGGGTTTACATTTGGGATTTTCCTAAAGAACAATGTGAAGACTCATACAAAAAAAATCTCTCTCAATCATGACTTATGACTCACTAGAAGTGTGGTGGTGTATCTATCAGCAGCGACCCTGCCCTCTGCCTGTATTTTGTAAATTTAATTTTCTATGTTCAGGACGCTCGTGGGCACAGCACTCATGTGAGGTCAAGTCTTTGTAAAAAATTTGAACCAAGTGCCGGGACAACGTGGCCTCACTCCGAAGTCGTCAAAATCTGCACTTGCAGTGTAGTGTCAGACACCAACCAAAAAGTTGTCCATTAACATCTGCATGATACGCCGCCATTTAGTTTAATGGCGCTCTGCAGCATCGGGGGAAACGTGGTGGGACACAAACAAATTAAGACAATGAAAGTCCGAGTAGGATGGGCGAGTCCAACAAACACCGACTTGCACTCGGGAGAGCGGTATTCGTGTCCAGTAAGATTGTAAAGCTGAACCCTGTTTAATTTTCCTACACTATGTGTGTTAATGGTTTATGGGGAAAAAATTGGGACTGTTTTACTGATACAGTGCTTTTATTTTGAAAGAGACTGCATGTAAATGTTAAATTTCCTGTGAATACAGAAGTGAAGTTAACACAACATGTCAGAACGTCAACAACCAACACACCCAGGGTACCTTTCACGTCATATCTGGACATGGAAAGTCCATGACCAAACATCAAAATGTGACGAGCTTGCAGTGAGAATGTGTTGGGACACAGCCCAAAAAAAATACTAATGCAGAGAGGCAAAACTCCAACGGGGTTACAGTTCACTTTTGCTGATGATACAGTTTACAAACAGCATCCGAAATTCCTGCAAGGTCTCTCTTTAATATTTAGGTGTCTTAGGACCTAAGGACATTTTGATGGGATTTTTTAAAAACATTTTCTGACATTAAATAAGTTGAACAAATAATAAATTGAGGAACTTTTTGTCAGATTAATCAGTCGTGAAAAGACTCATGATTTGCAGCCCTAGCATCCATATATTGTTATTTTTAGAATATTACTCAGAAATGCATGTGAAGGCTACTTTACATTGCGAGTTTTACTTGAAATTGCGATTTTCTGCTATATGTCCACACTTACATCACACAGTAAATATGTGTACATGGATAGAGGAAAGTGTTTAAAGCTGTATCAGCTTTAAAATAAATATAGTGCAGTAAAAAGAACAATATTTCCATCTGAGATGTAGTTGAGTAGAAGCAGTGGCGTAATGCTGTTACAATGGGCCCCAGTGCAATCGTGCAAGCGCTATAATGTGCATATCGTCTCGTCACATCATCAAACAGAGACATGACATTGGACAACGTCAACAAACATTTTAGAGCAGTCATTTCATATCTGTGTATATAAAAAAATAACAAAGAAAATAAGAAATAATTAATTTAATTTTAATAAATGTAAAATTTGAAATTATTATTTATTAATTTAATTTTAATAATTTATTTATTAGATTTTTTTTTTTACAGATGCTGCAAATATTAAAAAAACAAAAAAAACAAAAACAAGACAGATAAACGGGTTGCCTTTTTTGAGGACATAAACAGCAAATGCCACAATCTTTTATTTAACGAGAGTTCATCATTTAACACAGGCATATTTCCAAAGTGACAGTCTTTCATAAGGGTCTATTCTCTCTTTAGGCCCCAGTGCAACCACAGTGCCTCTATTTATATAGCAGCAGAAAATGGAAATACTCAAAGTACAACTACCTTAAGTTTCAGTACTTCAGTAAAAGTACTTGTCACCACTGGTGGAGCAGCAATAGCAACCAGAAGTTAAGAGACAAAACAGGAAGTGGAACAAACAAAAAAGGGACTTAAGGTAAATAATGTTGCCATGGAGACGGTGAGCACCTTGACCCATGTGTGTCTCAGATGACTGTTCACCACCTCACACTTTCCACATGCTGCACAAGAGTTCATCGTCTCTGCGGAAACCACATCAGTGTGTCTGTTGTGTGAGTCGACCTCTGAGACCACACCCCGAACCTGACCTCCGCCTCGCATCGCCTCCCGCTAACTGAAAACAGGAAGGAGGTAATGTCACCAAGATGTGTCGCAAACAAAGAGGAGCAGTGACGGTGGTGGAGGAGGTGGAGGAGGTGGGAGGCTGTTGGCGAGCTCTGTGGATATTTTCCCGTCACCTCGGTGCGAAGACACAATCGATCACTGTGTGATTTCGTGTGATGAGGAGGTGAACGACGTGATTTACGACGTGGACGACGTTGCTTGGCCGACGTGACGGCAATTATTGTCTGGAAGCGGAGTGATGTGGGGATGACGCAAACTGCCTTTTGTTTGGGGTCAAACTGAAGGAATGTGCGGAGGGAAATATTTTGTTTTGGCAGATAATGAACGTCTGAAAACAGTAAAGAGTAAAAGTCTCATGTCACTACATGTGTGTCAAAGATGTTTCATGTGAATCAGATTTCTTTTTGGTGGTTTTTAAATTATTTTGATCATTTTTCAAAGAGCAGTTTGTGGAAAAGACACTCTACTGTTAAAAAGTTTGGAGTCAGCTGTTATAGTGATGTTCTGAGTTTGTTTCCAGTCCAGAAAAGAATCACTGACCCACAATTACTAATTTACCACAATAGTGAAAACGGGCTCTGAATATTGAGTTAGTCCATTTTCTTTGGGTCCTCTGCAGTCGACTCAGTGGTTACATTGAAGAGGACTAAACAGTGATTTGTCAGTCCATAGTGTGTTCAGCTGATATTCCATCAGTGCTAACACCAGACTAAACTTCCGTTTCTGCTGTGAAGTTTAAAGAGGAGCTTTACTAAAGCAAAGTCTCGTCATTCCAGCTTGTTAAACACATTATTGTGCACTTGACACTGAAACAGAACAACGTATCCTTATACAACATACGATTTCTTAGAAACATGCACATTATTTGGGTCGTATGAACAAATTAGCACATGGAGTTGTCACTAACATACTTAAAGGGCCAGTGTGTAATATCTGGCATAGTTTATTGTCAAATCTGAATCTGAATCTGAATATTCTACACATTAATATGTTTATATAAGTGTATAATCGCTATAAAATAAAATTCTTTTGGCTTTCGTAGCCTTATAGCAAGGGCCTTGCTTTAGAGAGGTCGCCATCTTGCGCCGCCATGTATGTACGGCAGCCCGAGCGGACAATCCAGCCAGCCAGAGAATGCGTTTCGTGTGTATAAATGAACCAACGAAGACAGCGGGAGGAAGGAAGAAGGAGGAGGAAACAGCAGAGTGTTAGTAGTTCGTCGATAGAGAGTAGTGAAAAGTTTTTTTAGTTATAAAGTTTGCGAATGGACCACACTTACCACGCAACAGGAGAGAATGAACCCGAACCGTCATCTGCGAGGAAAAGAAGACGCAACTTCACTCCTTGTGATGCACTCTCTGCGGCGCTTTTCCTCCTGATGATATATCTCCCCAACGATGGCAGCAGTAGCACCGAATCCCATTCTGTGCAGCAAAATGGGAGCAGAGGATTCAGCCTCTCTTCTCGCCCGCTCAGCATCAAACACATGGAGTTCCTCATCTGTATGCTCCGGCTCAAATGGGTCTGTGTCCGCTACAAGAAACTCTTCAAAATCGCGTTCAAAGTCGTCCATTGCAGCTACCATAGTCCGGAGATATTGCTAGGCTAAATAAACAGCTGAGTTTTGTTTACAGGCTATGCTGTCAGTCAGTGTGCGGGCTGGAGATTGGTGGAGCAGAGAGGGGAGGGGGGGTACCCGCTAGGTACTGTAAACGAGTTTGTGTGTATTAAGTGTGTGTGTTACGCTAGAAGAGTCAGAGTTTGGGACGGAGTCTTTTACCCCCTGGAGTGTTGTCGGAGTTTTTGGAGTGCTCAAATAAACTGGCCTTTTTCCCGAACGCTACTCTGGTCTCCTGCTCGTGAGGGATTCATTACAATATTGTAACATGGTTTAGATTTCTAAATAAATATTCACCTCGTCGCTAGATAGACCTACTCCTGAAAAACTTGTGTCTGCGCAAGCCTTTTTGTCCCTACGAGGCCACCGTCATTCACCCGACAGGAGGGGTGAGCGAGTGAGCCCTGCAATCTAGAATTTCACCACTGATGTCACTGTTTCCAACCCATTTTACACACTGGGCCTTTAAAAGTCACATAACTAAGCCTAGTTCACATTACATGATTTTCACCACAGAGGATCTTGAGAGCCACCTCGGGTCGGAGGTGAGTCGGCAAATAGTCACTCGTGCCACCACGAGTCCTCATGTGTGAACAAGCCTACGAGCAAGTCGCCCCCTCGTCTGCAACTGGGACTGGATATCTGGCATGCTAGAAAACTGGAGAAGTGTGACACGACTGACAAAGAGCATCAGCCAATGGTAGGCGGGATACATCCCACACCAGCATGATATTGGTAGACGGGTTGCGTGTTTTTGGGCTTGTTTCTAAAGTGGAGTTGCTTATTTGGGCTTGCTCTCTAACCGTCACCTTCCTCTATATATATCCGTCTAATAAGTTATTTAAACACATGATAGTCACTTCTTTTGGGCTTGTTTCCATAGCCCTGGTTGCTTGTTTCTCTCCCAAGATCTGGCAACACTGACAAGCCGGCAAGCAACAACAACAATGGCGGCGTCCACAGGATCACGGGGAACGCGTTGTGTTTGGACCCAGGATAATAAAGAATATCCATGCCTTTACAATGTGTCGTCTCCAAGTTTGGTGACGTCACCGTGTTCTGGGGCTCTGTTGGCGAGGGCTCGGTGGAGAAATCTTGTGATGTGCACACACAGGTCGTAACGCAGTTGGCGAGACTCCCGCTGACTCGTGTAATGTGAACTCGGCTTTAAAGTAACATTATGTAGGTTAGTTTTAGGAAAAGAAACATTGTCACAAAACAATAATTGAATAATAACTGAACATAGATATGGTCAGGTACTTGAATGTGTCATTAAAGAAATATATATATTATTATTATATATTCAATAGTTGAAAAAATCAAGCTCAAATGGAGTCACAAGGTTTTTGACCAGCAAATGTCAACATACGTGTTTTGTTAATCATTGAATCGCCATATTTGAGGCAGTAACATTATCAACTTAGAGATTATACAGTTTATTGTAGCTATGCATACACTCAGTTTTTCCTGTCATTAAATACATTTATTCAAGAAATAAGAATTAGCGAGCTAGTGCACCCTGCAATCCCTCCACCTCACTCCCCGCAGTTGGGAGACTGTTCACCACGAGTGGGCTGGTGGCAATTAGTAACATTAGCCTTCATAGGGTGTTTTCTTTTTAATAAAGAAGATTTCAAGTGTGCAATTGTGACTTAAGGTAAATTATACTTTCTTTCATTCACTGTGCAATAACTGCCACAATACTATGCAGTCAACTCAACTGTGCAGTATTCTTCAGTATACAACTTTGTTCTCACCAACACCTCTTGAAGGTTTATATTTATTCAGCATACAATGACATAACTGTACATACTTATGTTTTCTTATTCTGTCTTTACTCTGTTGATGTATATATTGTAATAACTATTATGCCATTGTACATCTATTTCTGAATGTTACACTAGTTTATACAGTGTAATGTAGCACGATGCACATGTTTGTACATTTTTACACACTAACAGACTCAGCACAGTGATGATATGTATTTTATTCATATAATCTTAAGTACTAGTTTTTACATTGTAACATAATGCACATTTTTATTTCAGTTGTATTATATTTTATTGCCTCTATTTCATACTCTGATTCTTACCTCTTATAATTCTCTTATCTTTACACTGGAGCGACTGTAACGAATCACAATTTCTCCTCAGGGATCAATACAATATTTCTGATTTTGATTCTGAAACGCTGTATTTTTTTAAACAGTTCTTTATTTTAGAAGTCAGACAAAAATGCCCTGTCACCGTTAACTTCAGCTCCACTGTGTGCAACACTTAAAGATGCTCTGTTACAGTACATCATTCAACCAGTGAAGGTGGCGCTGAGCAATGAGGTTTTGCCGACAGTTTGAGGATCCACTGAAGGTAAAAGATTTAGTCGCTAGTTCTTTTTAATACTTTACATTGGTTATATATTTGCAAAACCCACACACAAACGTAAAGGACGACCAATAGCACTGATTCCTGAAAAATTAAAAAAAAAAAAAAGAAGAAAGAGAGATATATGGACATACAAGGTTCACACCACTCTGCAACAATATGTAATGAGTTAGCATATCGTTAGCTTGAAGACAGAAGCCCTGGCAGGTGTGTCACAGTAAATGTGGTCGACTGTTAACTTTTTGTTTTGTTTTGGTTTTGGTGTATGACTGTGTTTGAGACAATCTCCAATCTCACATTTTCTAGAATATTGCTGCATATTTGTTTATGTAGTTTGTTTTCTAAAACACCTCTGGGCCACCGTACAACACAGATGGTACACCTGAACATATTCCAGCACAAGTTTAAATAAAGTACATGTCAAACACTGAGATAAAGGTGAGAGGAGAGGACAGATGAACAGTTTTATTCATCATGAAACGTCTGAAGGAGGACGAGTGTCGTAACAAAGTTATTTCTTCTTTGATTAAAGCTCACGGGGGGATGATAACCTTTATTTAACTGTCCCACTTTCCTCTCTGTTACACTTCACTTATATAAAAGTCTCCTCAGTTTTTACCAGAAGACTGTAACCTCACTTTTAACAGGCTGCTACAGTTTTAACATGGAGGAAAATAACCACAGCGGTTGGTTATAATGTTCATACTGACGGGGGGTTGAGGGTTTGATTCCCACAGAAGCCACCAGCCTAAAACCATTGTTTGATTGGAGTGGTTTCATAAATAGTATTAATATAGATACATGACTATGAACAAAAAGCAGCTGTGAATCTAATTAGTTACATAGAAATGTGTCCATCAAAAAAGTTATATTAGACATAAATAAAGATAAACTGATAAAGAGAAAAGATTAATGACATGTTGTAAATAAAATAAATTTATTAAGATTGACTTCTCAACAATTTATTTTAAATATATTCTGGATATTCATTCATTCATTTTCCAATAAAATACTGAAGCAGTTTTTCTGATTGTGTCCCTCTGGAATATTTGAATTATACACGTATAGTTATGTTTTTGTATTTTAAAAGGTATTTAAATTCCAAATCTAGCTACAGCCTCTCTGATTTAGGTAAAGATAATATTTGTATTTGCCAATAACAGTTAGAATCAGGTTTATTGTCAAGTTGGTTTTCATATACAAGGAATTTGCCTTGTTTTGGTGCACAACAATAAACACAGGAGAAAATAAAAGATAGAAAAGAAAATTCAAGTAAAACTACAAAGCAAATGGTAAAAAAACATGTAAATGATATGTTTATTTTTAATTCAAGGGCTGTACAGTGTTTGAAATGAGAAGGAAGGTACAAAATGAATCACATAAATAAAGATTATGTTTAATGTGCAGAGACTTTTATTCATATTTAATGAGTTTGTTCAAGGAAGCCAGAGATCTAAGATTTTCCAACACAGTCTCATTCACAGGAATACATGAAATGGACATAACCTCTTAACAATACATTATGTGATGGTGGGCATGAAATGCCAGAGTATAATCTGTCCTGAATAGTCGCTGTTTTGTTATGAAACAGTTGCAGTGTGGTTAGGGTTAGGAAAAGATTGTTGTTTCAGGCAAAATAACTACATAAATGATGTAACTGTAAGTCTGTAAAGTCACATAGCCTGATTGTGTTGACTTTTGGTTTCACATGGGACACAAACAGCGGTCTCCTGGTTTACAGTCCATGTTTGTTTGACCCTCTCGTCCTCCCTACATAGACTTTCCAACCCTTTAAACATAATGTGTGTTCAACACCGCAAAAGATCCTCATTGACTTTGCCGGGTCCATGTCATTGGTCCGACAGCCCATTGGTCCGACATCCCATTAGTCCGACGGTCCGCGGCGCTGAACGGCTCCTGGCGGGCGTATTTCTACCTTGATGGTGCGCCGCGACCGGCTCTGGGTCAGCTGGGAAAGGCTTGAGGCGAAACAGGCTCACAGTTTATGTGTTTGTCACTTTCTTTTTCATTTTAACCCACACCATGATCTTTTCCTAACCCTAACCAAGTGGTTTTTGTGCCTAAACCTAACCAGACCTTAACCACAGGGTATCATGATGATTTCAGAACATACTTCGGAACAATGGGTTTAATATGGTCGGAACAATGGGATGTCGGACCAATGGGCTGTTGGACCAATGGGCAGTTCCCGACTTTGCCTTGGAAATGATTTCATGTTGCCAGCAAATAATTTTAACTCATTACGTGCCCAACAGCACAAAATGTGTTGTTCAATACACCCCCTACAAGTCCAGTATCACAATTCATAATTTGCCTCAGAGGGCTTTACAGCAGACAAAAAAAGAACCTCTAACAGGGCAAATAAATGTTATAAACTTCAGGAAGAGCAACTGAAGAGGGATCCTCCAACACTGACCCAAAATAACCCCATTAACACCATTAAAACATTGAAATCCATGAGATTTATCACAAATAAAACAAGCAAACAAGACAACAAAAATCCCAGGCTGAGAGGCAGCAGGACCAGCAGTCCCCCAAAGGAGGTCTCATACAGTCAATGTCCATGCTATGATGTCAGTGGTAGCAGAGTGTTTAGAAATATCCTACTGATTAGCGCCCCACGAGGGACGTTACATCCTCGATGTAAAGTTACGAAATTAACATAAAGTTACCTGGTTAGGTATAGAAATTGAAATATTGTGAGGACGTGCCTAAAAATGACTCAAAGTTAACGTGGTTTTCGCCTCCTGGAGAAAATCTCTGGGGAAAGTCCGCGGTTTCAGGACCCATCCACCACCCCAACCTGCCTCCTTTTAGGCCCACTTACTTGTTTACTCCTGACAGTGTGTTGGTCACGTGATCGCAGCCTTCCAAAATATATAGCTCACGCAAGAATTGTTGGCTCATGATTATGTGGGGTATGTACGAATTGTGGTGCATCACTTTTTAAAGAAAAACTTACAAAAAGTTTGTCAGTTGGCCGTAACAAACAGACTCTTGCCATTCCTTAAATTTGTCTGACAACTTCAGCTTCGACCTCTACTGGTTCCTGAAGTTCCTGAATCTCATCATCATCACCCTTCTTCATCACCCTCAGGTTTTTATTTTCTTCCGGTTTCAAACCAGCCACGTAATACAAATACCATTAACACGCCCACTCGCTTGCTGTGAATTGACCAGACAATTAAGTGCTTCATTCACACATGGGCTCAATCAGATATTACACGGACTTTTCACTGGGGAGCTGGCAGGATAAAGTCTGTTTAATGTCCAGTCCAACTGATTCGGACGTTTGCGTTGTGCGTCTTGTTGATGAGGCCAGCTGCAGTCAGGAAAAAAGTGTTCTTCTGGCAAATGATATTATGACAGTATTTTAACACCTGGGTGAAAAGTGTCAAAGACAACTGCATATTTTCTGATGTTTACAGGTTAAATTCTTCCAAAGTTCATTGTTAACATGTGAGGAAAGGATGTTGGCAAACGCTCAGACCACCACAGGAAACCCTCATACTTAACAAATATGGAGATCCGTATTTATTTTTCCAGTTGTAACTGAAGTGCTACATATTTTACAGCTGGAAGTCAGAGTTTCCTGCTTTCTTACATTTCTGGGCTTCAGATATTCAGTGTGTGAGAGTTTATTGGCAGCGGGAGCAGATGTAATGGAGGAGTGTTGAGAACAGTGGTGGCATGTCCACTCAGTCTGGTCTGCAGCCAAACACTGCCAGCTCAATCTCTCTGGAATTCCCATTAAGATCGCCCACCGAGAGCCAGAAAAAAAAACCTGAATAACCTTCAGCTGCTGACAGACGCTGAGACACGCCCCCTCGTTCACTCCCAGGTTATTATCTCATCAAAGAACGAGTCATTACCGATCTGTGCTGAGGAGGGAAATGAGGACTTAAGTCAGAGAGGAAAGAAAAACATTCAGCAGATTCAGCGTGGTATGGAGGATCATTAGTGCCACACAGACCACAGAATGATGAAAAGTTCTGTGTGGTGGAAATACGCAGTAAAAGTTACAGGAGCAGATTTTTGCTTCCACCACTGAGGGGCCAGAGGAGGAAGATGAAGTTTATTTTGTGTTTCTGGACATATTGAACTTTCGATGATCCCCATATTTATGCGAAACACATCCTCACTCCGACCTCGTCACATATCAACATTTGGTCATGGAGATTCCACATTAAAGGGAAATTTCAGTTTATTTCAACCTGTCTCCTATTGTCCTAAATTTGTTTCACGTGACTAGTGACGTAAAAATAATAGTTAGCATGTTAGCCGTTAGCCTAGATACAGCTGGGGCGCATAGTAGCGTCAGACCTGTTAAATCGTAAGTGAACGGGGAACCTTCAAGTGCAAAGTTAGTCCACTAAACAAGCTTTTTTTCCCACAGAGACCGCCTCATATCGTTAGGATAAATGTCAGAGAACATATAGAAAACGACATGTAAACGTGTTGTCTTACCTTACCGGTGTGCTGCCATGTTTGTTTACCATTTAGCTCTGCTTTCCAAAGCGCGGCCGAAATATCGCGAGAACAAGCAGCAACAGCTGGAAGGCAGAACCAGACAGTAGCCTGAAAAGTTCATTCATTTATTTTATGAAAGATTTATAGAATAATGGCTGACTTTTTGCCAGACTTCGACTTTGTGGAGGAGGAATTTGATTTTGCAGAGTTTGATGGCCGCACTTATTTATTTGAGCCAGAATACACTGACGAAGAGCTTCGTGAAATTGAAGAACGGAGGAGGAGAGAGAGAGAGGCGCAACAGGTAGAGGATGAGAGAGGAGGAATGGCTGCTGCAAGGCTGCGTAGCTCTGGAGATTGGTGATGTACCTGTGAATGCTGTGCCCCAGTGCCCACAGAAGAGGAATGCCTCTGTTGCAAGGAATGGGACCGGTTGCAGCCTTATTTTCAAGGTCTGGATGTGACCGAGGACGAGACACCTCCAACTGGAGTAGTATCCAGCTGGGCTTTATCTAGAGCTCGCGAGATTTCAGGCACGGTATGAGATCGCTGCTTGTTCTCGCGATATTTCGGCCGCGCTTTGGAAAGCAGAGCTAGATAGTAAACAAACATGGCAGCACACCGGTAAGGTAAGACAACACGTTTACATGTCGTTTTCTATATGTTCTGTGACATTTATCCTAACGATATGAGGCGGTCTTTGTGGAAAAAAAGCTTGTTTAGTGGACTAACTTTGCACTTGAAGGTTGCCCGTTCACTTACGTTTTAACAGGTCTGACGCTACTATGCGCCCCGGCTGTATCTAGGCTAATGGCTAACATGCTCACTATTATTTTTATGTCACTAGTCACACGTCCAAGGTACCCTGGGTGCATCAGTTGTTGACGTTCTGGGACGCCGTGTCAACTTCAGTCTATTACATGCATTGTCTTTTTCAAAATACACTTCTGTTTTCACAGGAAATGTACAGTTTGCATACAGTCTCTTTCAGAATAAAAGCATTACATCGGTACATCACCACGAATATGTTTTTCTGTCAGCAACAAACACACATGGTTATGTTTAGCCAACACGCACGTGGTTGAGTTTAGAAAAAAAACTGGGTTTGGCTGTAAAATCTGACAGGAAACTCCAACGTATTATTGCTACTATTATTAACTTTCTTTGTTGTCCTGCCACGTTTCTCCCTGATGCGTAAAACAATAACGGCAACAGGCCATGTATCATGCCAACGTGACAGCTTTTTTCATCGGTGTCTGACACTGGAAGTCACTGACCAAGTGCCAGATTTTGATGACTTCAGAGTGAGACCGGGTTGCGTACTGACAAACGATTTCCGTTTTTAGAGCACTTCACTCATATATTACAACAATGTGTACTGAAATTCTGATATCATGCCGGCCCTCTCTGACTGTCTTAGTTACTTTGCAGATTCAGATTAATAAATACAAAATATAATTTACAAATAAATGTATTAGTATTTAAGAATTAATTGATCCTCACTTTGAATTGACAACCTACCCAACAGATGAAGAATATATAGTACCACCTTTTTGATTTTTCAGACAAGATTGAACCATTAAAGTATTTAAAAATAATAATAAATTAGGATGTATTATTATAGATTAAACTACACAGCAGTAAAATAAACTCCACCTTTACAAGCTGCAACATTGAAGTGATGAATACATGACTGCATCAAAAATTATAATCATTCTGCGTAATGAGTACTTGAACTTTTGGTACTTTTGGTTATAAATACTTTGATGTTAATACCTTTTTATTTTTCGTTAAGTAAATTTCTGAGCTTCTATGTGTAACAAATTATTTCTACAGTATTGTTTTAAGTGAATAATCTGATTACGTTTCCACCTGATCATTTAGGTTTTTTGCTCTTGGCAGAAATGATCTTCCATATTTTCCTCTGCACTCAGGATTTTTGAAAATTGTTGTAATTTCTCCCAAATCCTGTCGTAATAACAGGAAGCAGGGAGTGCTGCAGTCTGTGGGTGGCTGGGTGGGATTATCGTCGCGTGGACGCCCAAACGGAGAGGAAGCAGGAGTGGGTGCCAGCTCAGAACACCTTCCTCCTCCTCCTCCTCCTCCTCCTCCTGTTTCATCCTGAGCAGAGAGTGCAGAGAGAGCTCCACAACTCTCACATGATTTACAGCCCGAGCAGCAGAGTTCACCGTGGATTCAAGCCAGCGACAAGCCCCCTTTTAACACCAGCTTTGTATTCTAATGACCCCCTAAACTGCACACCAATCCATTTTCTGTCCATTAGCAGCCGCTAACGCCGTTGCAGCTAATATTCTTTAATTCACTCCACAAAGGGGAAGATTGTCCGGGGCCTCGCTGCACTTAATGCCTGCAATTACATCAGGTTACACATCCTGAAGTGACCCCCGGGGACCCGAGAGAGAACTCCATCCCACCAACTCCACCAGCAGCACCACCCTCCTCCTAATCTACTCCATCCAAACACCTGATAGCTGCTGGCAACAACACCCAGCGCTGATGCACCTCTTGCAGGCAGACAATCCGTCTCTTTCTGTCTGTTTGACTTCCCTCTGGCTCTCTGCTGTCGCTCGCTTTCATTAAGAAGTAAAACATGCTGGAATGTGACTGGACGGCGCAGATGGCTGAAACAAACCTGCACTCAATTACTGCCGGCACAATACGCGTTTTGTGCTGAGGAAAAGAGGGAAAGAAAAAGGCTAAGAGTGTTGTTTTATGGCAGTTATTTATTGCCTTATAACTCAGAAATCAAATTAGTTCATATTGAGGAGGTTGAGCTCGAGTCTGCGGTGATTGATTTCCCTTCGTGGGGTCGAGTTGATACGAGCGAGCCGGGGCCAAAGAAAACACAAGGCCAGAGTCGGGCCTGGAAAAGGCTCTGCGATCAGGAGGAGGAGGAGGAGGAGGGGTGGAGGAAGTATTCAGATTTTTTACTTGCGCAAAAATATTAATACCACTGTGTGAAAATGCTCCACTGGTAGAACTCTGGACTACATTACCAGTATTATCAGCAAAATGCAACCAAAGTATCAAAAGTAAAAATACGCTTTTTGCTGAATGTTTTAATTTATAACAAATTAAACAACCTGTATATTATCATGTAGCTGATAAAGGTGGAGCTGATCATATTGTGATTAATGATTAGTTATTGAATCTATCTATACTGGCCCCCTGATGGTGGAGGGTGACGGGTCAGCCTAACCGCATCAACTTTTATTTTGAAATTAAGGCCTCAGCTCCAGGATGTCACATCCTGTGTTGTACATCACTGTAGGAAATGGTCACAGGTGCCATGTTTGATTTATTTAATAAAATTCACAGTGTATTTATACTTCATCAGTTACTTTACATTTGACATTTATATTCTTTTAACATTTACAATTATGATCAAAATCAGGCAAAACCAACACTTATTAATCATGAAACTCAAATGTGAGACTGTGTCCCTGCAGACGCACAATCACACACTCCTTATCCTGAAGGTTTACACCAACCTACAGCTGCAGAAGCACTAATTCCAGCAGATTGTTCTCATGCACCGTTTGTATGCTTTCCTACATACGTGTACCAAAATATGTAGATATCTCACGCAATGATGAGCCAGTAATTCTTGCTTGACTCACGTATTTTGGAAGGCTGCGATCACATGGCCAATGCACTTGAGGGAGAAAAAAAGGAAGTGGTCCAGCTAGGAGGTAGGATGGGGCGGTGGATGGGTCAAAAAGCACAGGACTTTCCTCATGAGACCAGGGTTTGGAACCACGTGAACTTTGAGTTATTTCAAGGTATGTCCTCACCATGTTTCCTTTCTGTCTTTAACCTCTATAACTTTACATTAAGAATGAAACTTTAATTGTGGGCTTTAATTCGTAGAATATCATACAAACTGTTGTCTGAGGATACGTTGCATCTGGAGCATGGATTGGAGGTTGTGTAGCACTACTCTACTTCCTACATATACATTTATTGTTAGGCTGCAGCCTCTAGTGAAGGCACTAATTATCATAAGAACAAAGGAGGAAGTCCAGTGATGTAGTATAAAGGGCAACAAAGTCTGCAAAGAGGAGGTCTGCGTTTATGGATGGGTCAAAAATTACAGGACTTTCACTCAGGAGACTGATGTTCATTTTTTTGTGAAACCAAACATCAACTTTAAACTATCTGACCCATGTAAGTTAACAAATGTACATATATTAACCCAAAGCACAATCATTTTCTGACCAAACACTTCTGGAGAGGAAGTGAGGAACTACCCGCTTAGGAGCTCATGCGAGAACTACATAGCCGACATTCTTCAAGGGCTTTTTTCTGATTGCATTTGCACTATCAATAGGAGCGCTGAAATTACGAACTTAAAGCCACTTGGCAGTTGGTAAAGCAACATCACTTTTTAAGATTAAAATTGTGTTGTGTTTCCCCCGTCACATACATTTGTCCATGTATTCTTGAAAAAAAAATTCTTTGTTACAAGCCATTTGTATTTTGTGTCGTCTGTTGTTTTACATGGCTAACGTGTTAAACAGTTTTTCTATTTTGCTGGCGCTGCATTAGCTTGACCAATCAATGTATGTATGTACTTTAAAAGAGGAGCTGAATGAGTTCCTCAAAATGGCGTTCAAAGAAGTCGGATCACTCCCAGTTCCGCGGTGCTGACACAACAAAAAGGGGATCCTTCGAACTATGAAAAAGTTCGTCTCATGATCTTTTCCTAAACCTAAACACTTAGTGCCTAAACTTCGCCTGAAAGTGAAACCTAAGAAAACTGATTGTTTAAAAATGCACCTTGCACCTTAAGGCCTACTGCTTGGTGCAGTTTGCTTCATCTGAAGCAATGTAGTGGTAATGACTTCAACTGATAACGTCCATTTAACGGGCTGATTACACTCCAAAGGGGTTGGAGGAATGAATGGAGGTGTGGATTGAGAAGGTGGAAGTGTCTGTTTGAGGGTCCGGCCCCTGTGCTGTTCAGTGGATAGAGGAGTGGATGGAGGGGGAGGTGGTGTCTGGTGGAGGGTCCGGCCTCTGTGCTGTTCATTACAGGTGATAAGTGCCCTCTGAGGATCTGGATCTGGAGACATGAGAGAGCTCCAGCAGAGGGCTTCAGTCCGCAGCCTTTATGGGGCCTGGTGGAGACCCTCATCCCTCAGCGCTCTCTGGAGACCCAGGGCCGCTTGCAGGAATGGGCCCCCTGCCACCAGTTTCACCGCCGCGGCCCGAGAACCAGCCAGCGCAGTGCCAATTAGACAAAGAGAATAAAATGGACTGCACAGAAATGTAATCCATAAATAACACTCATGTCAGCTGTCGTGTTTTTACTCCACAGAATTTTTATTTCCCAATTTTTAGCCGGCTGCTGGTTTAAATTGGTCCGAGCGAGAGAAGCCTTTGTTGGGTCGGCAGCAGGGCTGAGGTCTGTTCATCTGGAGCAACAAATCAGAGCGGGGACACCATTAGAGTCTGACTGCAGGAGGAAACACTGGCCGACCCACACACACCGCTGTACGGATACTACGAATAATATCTGATGCTGATATTACTATTATTACTATCATTATTATTATAAAGCTGCAGGATGTGAATATTTAAGACTGATGCTGAATTTATTTGAACGTTACTAAGACAGAAACATTTAGATCAACAAGAAATTCAATTTCAAACATTAAAAGAAAAACAGAAAAAAAAATTTATCTGAAGTAATACTTACAGAAAGCACCCGTACATGCACTGTATGGATTTATGAATAAAACTGAGGTGTTAATTCTTATTCAGTCTGCAGACAGAAATCTAGGTGTTTAACATTTTACATTTAAAATAAATGGATTTTTTTTTGTCAGCAGGAGATTTTTCCATCTTTGATAGCAGTTAAAAAATTAAAATTGTTCCTGTGTGATGATGATTTGGATACGACAGTTCATGCTTTTATTTCAGACGTAAACTCACCTGCAGCAGAATCTCTTTACTGGTACCAAAGAGAGACCTCATCTCCCGTGTACTGGTGGACTGGTCTCTCTTCACTGGGTACCAGTCAGTATGTTTACATGTACAGTTAAGTCAAGCTACGGTCACAGCTCGACTAGGCCATTTATTACTGCCCTTGTCCCAGTATACAAGCACGGGAAGGGAATCGTTTTATTGACCAAAGTATGTGCGACTCCTCTACGATAGGTGGAGATATGCCCCCTTTCAGCTTGTTAGTATTGGACCTTTTTCCTGTTGACCTCTTACGTCACAGTCCAAACAATGGACAAACAAGTTAGCTACAGTTAGCTAGCTGCTAACTGGTACCATGGTGGACAACTTTACAGCTCTGTACGAGGAGACACAGCATGAACTGTGTCCATGCTCAGAGGGCCTCGACCATCTTCATTACCTGACACCAGGTCCCCTCCTCCACCTCAGATCTCCTGACCAATCATTGCTCTTCATTTCAGTTCAAATCCACCCGTGATTGAATGTTTTCCATCGTCTGCCCTGAATCACTGTAGACCAATTCAGTGTTTGCTTCCGGGTAGAGGACCCTTGGGTTACATACAGTAAATCAAACATTGCCGATCAAACCTTGTCTGACAGAGATGAAGGTTTAGTTTGAATCACCAACTCTGTGAGAGGACACCAGTTTAAACCTCCAGACTAACATGTTGCACATGAAGAAAGAACTTATGTTTCTGCTTCTTAACAGTCACATGGATAAGTCAGAGTTTATAATGAACCTGGGGACAAATCCTAGTTGTCTCACATTAGTTATTTGTTGAGAGCATAAAAAGAGAGATGTTGAGCTTTTCAAATGATGATCAGTAAGCGTGTGCTCGTAAATCAGCCCTTAAACCTGTCACACACTGCTGGAGACGTGACAGTTTGGAAGTCTGCAGAAGTTATTTGTAATTGTTGACTAAAACTAATAAACATTTACGTTTCAAGACTAAGACTTAATTTGAAATAGCTGCCAAAATTAACACTTCAACATTCAGTTGTTTTGGTGAAGCTAAAGTTACTGCAGCCGCAGTTTAACAGCAACATCTCACAACTAAAAACCTGACTTCTGAATGTTTCATAATTCAGGCTCTAAACATTTACATGCAGCAGTAACACCATGCAAATGGTTTAAAACATCAGCCAAACATTGCTGAAGGGCGACAAGTTTCTCACAGTGTTTGTAGAGTTTCAGGATCGACCGCCTCGACCCCACTGCTTTGAACGTGTACGTTGTTTTCCAGCCAAACGTCCAACTTTGAAGCCAGAGGATCTCACAAGCGTCTTTCCTTCCTGGAAAAGTTCGGCCCTCAGCTGCTGGCTGCAGAGAAGGAAAGAAGTGCCACGACCTCCAGAAGCTGATGGACGCTCTGAAAGTAGTTTGTCCAGAAACTGGAATGAGCTGAACTCCATAAAAAGACGACACATCTGTCCGTCCACGCTCAGCACAGTGAGACCAACCAGGTTACAGTGACCACAGGACTGTGACTGGTTAGTGATGTTACAGTGCCGACTCATGACAGATGTTACAGCAGAAACATAAAATATAACAGGCTGAAATATATGAACGACATTCGGTAGATAATTATAAAAATGAAAGAGAAAAAAATGTGTTTTTTGTGCAGAAATTGTTGGCTACTGCTTGTGAAGAGTATCCCCAACAAAGGTAAACGTAAAAGCCAACCTCAGATTCACTCTCGTTACGGAACAATATTTGTCCTCTTGGCGTTTCGCATCACTCTATTTGTGTCCGTAGTTTTCAAAGCTTCCTCTTGGATGCCTGATGTTTACGGTCTGGCACATGGTTGGTACCTTTTTATGAAGCCCTGACCTCAGGTGCTCCGACCAGGAACGTTCAGTACCGAACACAGGTATAAGAAGAAAATGAGAAAATACATTCAGAGGGTAGAGTCTCTGCAGATAAATACTACTTTTGATAATATGTTAGGATACATTCACAAACAATATGTATATTATATTAATATGTTATACCGTCTAACTTAATTAATACTATATCATATTTCTTTTATGGTACTTAATTAATACAGACAACACTAAGTGTCACTAATTAAAGGAGCCGTATGTAACAGTCAAAGCATATCTCTGTGCTCATGTACTGCTGGTATGTTTTCCAACCAAAAGTAATGCACTAAAATTCGTACATGTCCCGTGTAATCATGGGCCGATACCTCATGTATGACCCATGTATTTGAGAGGGCTGTGGTCACGTGACCAATGCGCTGATGGGAGTAAATGAGGAAGCAGTCTTCCCGGGATTTTCCTAAGGAGACGTGGGTTCAGAACTACTACCTAACCCTAACTTTACTGCCTAAACCCCGCCTCTATATCATTATGTAAGTGCGTAACCTTACGTTACGTGCTCATCATTGTTCATGTGGAACTAATTTCTGCAATATCATACCAACTTTTGTGTGCGCATTTTTGTAGAATAGGCTATATAAACAAATGTGTGAGGACACGTTGCGTATCTATGATTAAGAAGTTGTCTGCACACAGTTCTCAACATGGAGGTGGCTGAGCTGGCAGCTAGCAGCGAACAGTGTTTACACAATAGACAATGCTAACACAAGCAACAGTGCAGACAGAGCTAATGGTGTTAACCAGGGGAGAAACAGAGGGTGGGTGCTACACTTCCACCACGAATATCAGTAGTAACCGCCATGTGAGAGCAGTGCAAAGCGGCAGCATAAGTTAGTCAGTGGAATATATATGCATGTTTTTTCAGCTGAACATTGTTGAAACAGCAGCTGAGTTAGATGCCCGACCAATCAGACAGAGGCTTACATCCTTTTTTATCTTGTAACAGCATTGTGTACATACAGCATGCGCTCTGTCTGTTCACCCATATTTTCTCTGACATCGAAAATATTTCCACACTGCCCCTCAGTGCGGTTCGTTTGGGCAGGTGTGAACACAGCAATCACACTCAGGTGTGCACCAAAACAACCAGATCAAGACCTTCTTGAAGAGGTGGTCTCGGTCCGGTTACAAACGAACTCTGGTGCGGTTGGTTTGTGGTGAGAAGGTGTTCCGACCTGGATGTGAAGCAACTGCAGTCACATGACACATTGTTTGGGTTAAACATGAGCATGTTACAGTCCTGGAGGATTATTAATGTGCACCTCCTCCTGTACTGCCTTAATATGCACATTCAGCACATCCAATGCATCAAAACATTGTTTTCTAGTTGGAGCCGCGCCTCGTTTTCAAACTGTATGGTTTGACTAAAATGAACAATGACAGCAATATAGTCCACGATGAGCAGCGCTAAAATCAACCTGCGTAGTTGTCCCTCCATTGTGACATTAGAAAGTGTCACATTTATCTTGCAAGTGTACTCTTCTTCAACGTTTGCTTTACTTCCTGGATTTTTCCCACATGGAAATTCTGACCAATCAAGAGCAGCTTTCTCACACAAGGCATTTGATCTGGTCCTCTTGTAAATGCTGCCGTGAGAACACAAACCAATTCTAGGCAATTATACAACTTTGGAACAACATGAGTCCCTGATTCAGACCAAAGGAGACGACTCTAGGGCTGACAGCAGCCTGAGACTCATCCTGTCTGCGTTATATCAGACTTGAGATATGTAGGACTGTTTGATAGTGGCGGTGAATTTAATTGTTAATGACTTTGTCATTATTTAAAGTTTTTAGTCAGTGAAGGTTGCAGTTACAAATGTAATTAACATCTTTTAAAGCGAGAGACCTTCTACAGTTTTTTCATAACCTGGCAACCCAAATGTTATAACTGATCTCTTAAACTATTATTTCTTTTATTAACCATTATGAAGTGTGACATATTAGAAAGTTATGTGCTGATTAAAACAGAAATGACAGAGCGGTGTGTGTTGGCTGGAGTCTGACTGTTTGGATCTGATCTGTTTAACATCAGATCCTCCTGCAGGGACACTATAATTAGACGGACAGAAGAAGACGAGCTGTAAGGACACATAGTTTGTGGAGTTAGATGATAAACATGTTCAGAAATAGTTTGAGTCAGTCGGCCTCTGTCCAACACCTCCATCCTGCAGGTTCCACCCCCCTCGGTCCGGACAGATGTTAGAAACATTACGAAACACGGCCAACAATAAAAAAGAGCCAGTGTAAGTTTTCCAAGAGTGCAAACAAAAGAATGTTTTAATGGTGCTGCTTTAAGAGGAAAAATGTTGGACTGCTGGAGAAATTCAATTACAGCGTGATTGAGTGTTGACATTTCTGAGGCTGTAAGACAGGAAATTCATTAAAAGCAGCAGAGCAGCCTGGGAGGGAAACTCCAGCGGCTGTAAAAGAATCCGCCGGTCCGAGGTGATTATGGAACGGATCGCTGCTCGGGTCAGCCCGCCGCTCTCCGCTCAGCCAATCCTCCACAACCACCGCGCTCGCTGTATTGATTGAAAATAACCCACCTGGGACTTGGACTCACATCTGTACGGAGAGAGGTGGAGGCTGGAGGAGGAGGAGGAGGGTGTTTCAGGAATAATGTGAGGCATTGATTCTGACACGCATGGTATTGTAATAAGCTAATCTGGGAAAGAAACAGTCATGAAATGCTGCAGAAACAAGACGGCCATTTGTAAGCAATTTATGACGGCGTCTAATCATTACGGCAAGGTTAGGTCAACATCCACAGGAGGCCCCGCGCTTCACTTCTTCTTCTTCTTCTTCTTCTTTTCTTCTTCGTCTGCGGACAGAATCACATCGTTTCTGTTCCAACAAACAGGATCTCTGACTGTTTATCAGGAGACAATTTCTTCTGTTTCCAGGAAATCATTTGTTTAAAGAGACTCTGTGTTGTCCAAGTGCAGTATCACATGACGCTCGTATCTACAAAATGTCCGTCATTGTTCTCCTTCAATGGATGGAATAACCTTCGTGTGATTATTCAGCAGTATTTTGATCTGTACTGGACCCAGTAATCCTGCGATTATTCATGTTCACGTCTCTTTTTTTCTTGTGTTCAGTATGTTCGGTTACATTGGTGCCAGCAGCTCAACATTTCAGCCACTCATACCTTATTCATGAATATGGCATATAAAAAAATATGCATTTTATAATGTGCGCTCAGCTCTTTCACTTCTTATCTGACTCTGCATCACTGCATTTGTTTCTTCTTGTCGTCATATCATTTCATGTATCTTACTCATGTTACACAGCGTATGTTTTAATGACATTTTTTAAATGACTAATTATATGAGCAGGTTTGTCACCCAGTGATACATCAGACAATCAGTATATATCAATAAATAAAGACTGATCATTAACATAATTTTGAAATCAGAGAAAACTATCTTGAAATCCTGCCTGCTGCGTTCCACACTATCTTAAGTAAACACATCTACAGTCTCAGCTGACTCAGTCGGCCTGTTGTAGATACTTGAAGTGATTTAGATTTTTTTTAAACTCCTGGGTTAAGGCCCTCTTACTGTATTTTGTAGCTTTTTCAGAGCTTTCAGCTGCATGTTGTGGCCTTTATTGCTGTTGAAGTAAATAAACATCCAGGCTCAATTTCTGCATTTTGTGAGATTAAATACTGTGTATAATGTGGCCTATATATAGGGTCCACTTTGCTTCAGACATCCGTTGCTGAGACTTTTTGCCTGCAGCCTCTAAAAATTGGAAATCCTTGGTAATCTGATTATTTATTTCTGATTCTTGGCGACACAATTAAATTGAAAAAACTCCTCAGTGAACATGTTGGAGTGCCAAATGGCTCAGTGGGTCCATGCACAAAGGCTCTGTCCTTGTCACAGCAGCTGCAGGTTCGATTCCAGCCCGCAGCCGTTTGCTGCATGTCACCACCCGTCAGGCTTTGTCTAGCTTATCTAATCAAGGTATAAAAAGCCCAGTAAATATATAAATAAATGGATTGTCTATACCAGTGCTAGGCAACATGGGGCTCTCAGTGGCTTTAAGAAAAAAATACTAGTGTACAGAAATGACTTTTTTTTTGTTTTTAAATTTAAATTTTTGTTCATCATAGTTGTAGGCCGAGAGTGAAAAAATGTATTAACATTTTGTCATTTAAATGTGCACCATACCTCTGTGGCCGGTCGGATTTTCATCTAAGTTTTGCTGAGCCTTTATATCAGTGGCTAGTCTCGAGGCTCGCTATCTAGGCTAGTTTCAGATTCCAAATCTAAACAAGAAAAAGTCTTGGAGGGAAACAGAGAGTTTAATAGTGTGTGTTTCATCACCAACGCCGCAGAGTTAAGCACCAAATAATCATAAACAGCCCACTTTAGACCTGTTTTGATTGATAGGCTGATTAGTTACCTTCACAAGGCTCAAATACAAATATACTTTTTGGCTTCAGACAGATTTCTTTTTTCTTGTGGCAGTAAAGGTCGCTGACCTCTGGTCTATACACACAACACTTACTGCATGTCTGTCCGTCCTGGTCCTGCACCAGGGAGCTCTCCTCTCTTTCTCTTCCTGAGGTTTCTTGCATTTTTTCCTGTTCAGAATTTTTTTCAGGAACTTTTCCGTTTTCGTCTGTGAGGGTCCAACGACTGTCGCAAGTCCTTTGAGGCAAAAAGTGATCTGTGATACTGGGCTATAGCGATAAATAAAACTGAACTGAGTAAATAAAAAGAATCAAAGGCCGAAAAATAGATGAATTTAAACTTAAATATTTAATTGAATTGTGTCTGAAATTATTATCTGTTCTAAACATTTAACAACTTTTATTCAATACTATTTAATATAATTTAATACACTGATTGTTTGTGTCTTCTAAACACACATGTACACACTGAATTGTTTTCATTTCTGTTTGTTTCGGACAAGCAGATCCCCCCAGGTGAAGTACCTCTGGTGTTTAGTTTCACCTCGTCACATTTTATTCACTCGGTTTAGAAGAAGGAAAACACACATTTCTCTCAACCAGACACAGAAACAACGAGCTGACGTGTGTTTGACCAAAGTACAAAAAGAAACCACACATCCACTCGATCCACACAGCTGATCTTTAATGTCTTTAATCTGTTTATTATGAATCATGTTTATGTGTCACATTACAGCTGATCGTTTCCCAAAATACATCACAGGGCTGAATTCACTGTAGCCTCTTTTTTATCCAGTCTGCTCTGAGTGCAGTGACTGAAATCAGACGCGATGTTGACTGAGATATGTGTTTCATCTTATACATCCAGATGTGACAACATGAAGTCACAGTTTCAGTCACAGTGAAGAGGAAGAAGATCATGTGCAGGCAAAGACAGTAAGAACTCTACTGACAGCAAAATTATATATAATTTTGTACTTAATTAAAGCAGTGAATTATTGTATCTGTTGATCGTCATACTCACGTTTTTTTAAAGTGTTTCCAAAAGAAGGAAAACTAAACTTATTTGAAATGATTTGATGCTGTTAAAGAGTTTTTTTCTTCAGTATCAGTTTGTCTTAAATATCCATGATTATTTGTCTATAAACAGTTTATCAATAACTGTTTATTTATTCTGATATAAATGTATGTATTCATATCTCAGAGTCTTTTCTCACTGACAGATTAAAGACTAAACAGTGAGAGCGTCTCGTGAACTGTGGTGTGACATCTTGTTACGAGTCACTCTGACCTCAACAGAGCAGCCTCCACTCTCCCTGACAGGAAACCATCGTCCTGTCTGGGTGTTAAACGCTCCCCGGACGAGAGAGGACGACATCTGCATCGTCCGACGCTCTCAGATCTGTCCATAAAGACTTTAACGTCCTCGACCGCGACCGCCGCCGGGCTGTTAACTTGTTTATAAATCGTCATCCTTCATTTCCTTCACTAACTGCACTCTGAGGGCCTGTTGGAGCGGCAGCAGGTACGAGACCACGACTGGAGACTTTTTATTCTTCAACAAAACCTCTGAATGTGTAATCGCCATCTTTGTGGCGTCGGTTTAACTACACAGCTCTGATTAAAACTGAATAGTAAAAACTACTTTTCACATGTCTCAGACTTTGGTAAGAACTTGAAGAGTTTGAAGACGTATCAGTTTTCACAGCATTAAAACTGTTCTGTGTGTGTGTGTGTGTTGTTGTATTTTCTGGCTGCACTGCAGGTGTTTAACAGTTAACACTGTAGTTTTCATAAACCCTCAGAGTCCCGCAGCCATCTCCAGGTGATTAAAAACAGGCCTATTTCTAAATAAATTATGCTTTCTCTCTCTCTCTCAGTTCTGATAGCTTCCAGCTCAGAGAGGTCAGACTCCCAGCCCGGATTCACTCACAACTTTGAGGCAAAATAACAAAAAAGTAAAGAAGCGGGGAGAGAAAGAAATCCTCAACAAAGTGTAAATAATATTTTCTACCTGAGAGCGCTTTCAGTGGGGTTAAAACAAATCCCTGAAAACAGGAGCATCCCGGGGTAATGAAGCAGCTCATGAATATTCTGTGTAGGGCTTCGCAACAAGTCCACTTTTTCTTATTTTCTAATTGACGGAAAGTTCAGACAATTATTTATTTATTGCTGCGATTCCTCTGCGTTCCCTCTGAGGCAGCTGATAAAAAATAAGAGAGGGTGTGTTGTGAGAGGAGGAGCCGGGCGGCGGACAAACCCTGAGACCTTGTAAAGATCGCTGCTAACAGATTTTCTACCGAGGATTTGTGAACTCCATCTCGGCTAATCACAATGGAGCCTATTAGTGCTTGACATTTTTATCCGGCAGCCAAAGACTTCACATCTCGGCTGCGGCGGGGGCTAACGGTAGCGGACAGCTTGGTGCGGCAGCCGGGGGGCCGGGGGCCAGCCTGCGCTCCTCTTGGGCCCACCTGCAATCCAATACCTGAGCCCCAGCGCCCCGGACGCATTGATTTCTTGTCAGCCGCAGAAGTTTTCAGCCCGGGTTGAGGGCGAGGATGGGGGAGGGAGCGGGAGGGATAAGGGGTGAGAGAAATCTTAATTAAGAGAGGGGGATTTACTCGACCTGGCTGCAGCTTCTTTGGGGATCCGCTCGATGAATCATACGAAGGAGGGAGAAGAAGAGGAGGAGTGTGTTTCCTGCTGAAGATTAAAAAGAGTGACAGGCCGAGCGCCGCCGTGATGTTGAGTCTTTGCTCTGCTGTCGATTTCTCTCCTTCCTTACGAGGGGTGAAGGTGGGGCCTCGGGCAGATCTGCACTGTTGAACTCATTACAGAGTATTACCCGCTAAGAAAACACTTCGCCGCTCTAATTGCCCAATTTAGGACTGCAGGTGGTCGCGGCAGCCGGCAGTCACTCACACCTTTTTACTGTTTCTCTCGACTCTCGCCTCGCTGCCAACCCGAGCGCTCTAATAACAAACACATGACGCCGTTCACAGACGAAGGTTTTTTAAATCTTCATTGTGAATGTGATCAGACGGGAAGGAAGTGATCTGTCACAGCTGACTGAGTCTCATAATGTCTTCATTTTAGTCACTTCATATTTAAATAGTTAAACCGTCTCAAAACAAGCAGCACGTAAAAAAAAAAACATTTCTATCTATTATTTTATTAAAATCAAATTCCTGCAGAAACAGCAGAGCAGTGAATGCTCAGTCTGACGCAGAGGGCGGACCGACCCCCTCCAGGAGTTTAACACCAGTTAAATTAGTCTCACTGACAGCAGACTGCAAAGCCATCAAAGCGCCTGCGGCAGGTAAACACACTTTCACTGGTCTTTTGTCCCTGCTGGCCACCATACTCTCCCTGTCTTTTCGACCCTGAATAAAGGAAGTGAAGCTTAAAAAGAAGACATGGGACTCAAACCTGTAAACTGTAAACAGCAGCAGCGGAGGATCAGCTGTCTCATAAAGTCCGACCACTAATAACAAAATACTTTAAATTGGTAATGTTAATACAGAGACATGTTTTCAGCATAGGTGTCATTTACACTGAGGAAACTGGGAACATGTTCCTACCACTCTTCTTTTTTTTCTGCCTCTTTTTAAGAGAATAATTTGTAAAAATGTCCTGAAAAATAGCTGCACCACCAAGTGTCAACTAAAATGAGAACACTTTGAGAAAGGTTCATTTGCACAATAAGAAAACATGCAGTGTAAAAGAATGTGCGGTGCCAAAAAAAAGGAATCTAACTTTTTTTTAAAAATTCCCCCCAAGCCTCTAGTGACCCAAAAATGTGCGTTGATCAGTAACTTTAACAAATTCTTGCCACGGTTTCTTTTCCATCCTCTCTCTGTGATCATGATAACACAATTCAGTTTAGGACGAGATGTTGATGCACACACTTGAGACTGTGAGTGGGAGCGACAGTGCCGTCTGGGGGTTTCCAAGTGGGAGCCAAAGGGTTAAAGTTAGATGAACAGAAAAGTAGGAAAGAGCATCAGTAGATAGAAAGGTGAGAAGGCTCATAGGGAAGGCAGAGCCAAGGAGAGACATCTGTGTGGACTGAACTCTCCCTGCTGGACCGGGCTGTACACTCTACCTCTCCCTACAGCTTTCTCCGTTTTGTTTTGCAATCAAAGCTAACAATAGCTAATGTGCTAAAAAGTTAGCGTTCCAGAGAAATCCAATATTCCTCTACACATAACGTTATTCATCCCTACAACAGGAAATACTTTTTCCCTTACCTGATATGAAGTCTCCGCCCAGTGCTTTGGTCTTATCACATTTAACCGTAGTTGTCTTTGTTTTTGTTGACGGGCAGTGGCGGCTGGTTTTGAGCCATGACTCCTTCTATTCTGGCTCCCAATAACACAACAAGACAAACACATTTTAACACTCCTATGGAGCCTACAGCCCTGTGGGGGAGAGGCAGCTGCACCTCCAGGTGATAACATGATGTCATTGTGATGTTGGCCATAAACAAAATGTTCGTCACAATGACACAGAGCCCAAAGTGACACCTTCACAGTGCCCAACCAACATTTCAAACCTCAACATTATTACTAAAACACAACAATTATTAACATTATTCAGAGGAAAAGGTAATGAAGTGGAAACCATTTACTCTTTGTGCTGTCAGACAAATGCAGTGAAGCAGAATTAGAAAGTGGCTCGAAAAGAAAACACTCAAGTAAAGTCAAAGTACCTCAAGAGTGTATTTAAATACTTGAGTAAATGTTCTTAGTTTCACTCCGTCACTTCAGTCTGTACAGTGTTACGTGTCCAAGACAAACATGTTTCAGCCTGAGGTAAGTTTCTGAATTAAGAGTAATATTAATATTGACTGGAGCATCTCTTGGTGATATTAAAATCCATAGTGGGTTTCTGGTATCAGAGACCAGGACCAGAGCTGGGCCACATGAATGGCTGCTCTGTGCTCAGCAGCGTTGGGTCCGTTCAGGTCCACTGCATCCTGGATCGGGTCTAATGATGCTCGGGTCACATGCGGATCAGATCCAAGGTTTTGGATCAGTGAAGACGTCTTGTTCTGGGGGTTTTAAAAAACCACACACACCACCAGAGACACAATTAGCCCATCGAGCTAAAAGGCTGCAGCTCAGGCTTTTAATCCAGCGGGTCCATGATGTCACTTCCTGCTGGAGGAGGTGTGTTTGAAGTCTGCAGAGACGAACAGGAAGCTGGTCTGGAGTCAGAGCGCTAACTGGTATTTAAGGGTTTAACTGGTTCCTGTGAATCAACTCGAACTGGAAACACTGAGTGAGATTTTACAGAAACGTGTCTTTGTTCTGCTTGTGTGGCTGCAGAGTCAATAAAGGTTTATACAAAACAGATTCAACAAAATAATGACCTCAAGAAGTCTGACTGCATACACTGACAAACTTAACATACAATTAATTCAGAAAATGGTGTTCTATCACAGGTTGTTTAAGTTTTGTTTTAGTTTTTAGGGACTTCTAGTCGAGATTCCATCAAAATTTAGCTCAAATTCTGATTAATTTTCCAGTAATGATCCAAATAAAACATGATTGAATGCTTGTTTCCAAACACTCCTGTTGTATGAGTATGAGGCCTAGTCCACACGGACCCGTGTACTTCTGAAACCAAAGTTTTTCGGTTTCCAAAAAAAATTCGTCCACACAAGTGGTGTGATAAAAGAATATGATATCCACACGAAAGCGCAAAACCCACAACCAAGTGATGTAATACACATGCCAAAGCAGTAGGTGGCGATGTCACTTCTAACAGAGAGCCCATTTTAACCAATCAGAAGTCAGAGTCAATACCTGAATAGGGAAGTGCGGAAAATAAAAACAACCCGATCCACAAAAATAGCGCGACCTAATTCAACAGAAGAGGCATCTGAACAACCAACTACACCACCACGAAAGCAGCAACGGGCCTGCCGACGGAGGTCCAACCCAGCCGGATCCAGAACCTCCGTTGGCAGGCCTGTTGCTGCTTTCATTGTAGCGTAGTTGGGGTGGCCAGCAACAGGAGCAGCCTCCTTCGTTGGTCGTTAGGTCGTACAGCTGGATATGCCATCCAAAGACAGCAGATAGCACGCTCTCAGTTAGCACCAGCATGTTTGTTTGGTCTGCCATTTCACCAGCTATTTACTGTCGCTCTGACATCAAACAATGGAGACAGGTAATAAAATACTGTGGTTATTGTATCTACACGCAACAGCTGGCACCAGAGTCTTCCAAAAACGTCACCCTGGACTCTGGATTCAAAGAAACACGGTTTCAGGGGCTCAAAAGTGCGGTTGCGTGTGGCCAAACAGCCAAATCACGTAGAATAATACACGGTTTCAGAAGTACACGGGTCCGTGTGGACTAGGCCTGAGTATAACATATATAAACAGCTGGTGGAGCTAATTCTCCAGTCGATGCCTTTAAAACGCTGCAGAAGAAGACGAGGACACAAACCAGATGATTTGATTAAAGGAGTTCAAACGATGAAAAAAACGTAGAATAAAATATGTATGAATGTGAGGAAGGTTACGATCTCCTCAACAACGTTTACATCTCACACAGGAAACACTTTTAAATCAGTGTCTTTCCACTCAGATTTTTATGAACAAATTGAAAATGGTCATAAGAACAGGAAGATGGAAGCACACATTTTGAAATTTTAATGTATTTGTCCAAGTGGCAAGGGGAATATAGCTAATGCAGGAAGTGCCAAAAACTGCAGTTCCTCTAACGGCCACTTGAGACTGGCTCAAAAGCAGTTCATTCCCCATAGATCGCTGTGTTGAAATGTGCAACATTACAGCACAAATAAACATGTTCACAGCTTGGTACAAAAAAACGTTTTGGTCTCTAAAGCTAATTTCACTGTTCATGACAACCGTACACAGATGAATTTTTACACAAGTCAGCTCTTTAAATTTTATTAAGGTTTAAAGTTTGACATAATTAAGGGTGGGGCCACTTCTAGATCTTTACCCCCAAATTCCACCAGATGCGCGTTGGTTACGTCTGCGCTCCGGCATGGCAGCGGAGCCGATAGGATTCAATTCTAGTCAATGTGTGTGTTTCCACCGGCTGCGACTGTGCTGTGTTCCGGCTCCGTCACAGCTGCGGCGTTTTGGAGCCCTCCTCCACAGATACGCAGGACTTCTATTTTTGCCGGACGCCGGAGCAAAACGCAGCAATTCAGGACAGAGCAGATTGTGCGGGGCAGGAAGTGGTGCACAGAAACAAAATAAAACATCATATGTTTTAAATACACAGTGTTCATGGCAGATCATATTTCCCTGCACTACACCTTGAAAAAGTCATAATGGGCGGAGGCAGGCCTGAAGTCAACAGGTCAGAGGTTTTCAGACGTCATTTCACCCCGTTGACACCATGGACGAGGAGATGTTAATCATGGAGGTGCACCCAGATGTCTTCCTACTACTCCTCTGGTTTTGTGGTTCTGTTTATAGAAACTACATCTTGTTATATCACGTGATTATGCGCAAATTTGCAAGATCTCGTCGGTCCTCGTGACTCCCGCTGTTCGGCGGAGCTGCACCGCTCCACACAGCAAACGCAGCCGGTGGGTGTTGACGGATGGCGGAGCACGCAGCGGATAACCAGCACAGCCGTTCCGCAACGGACACGCATCCAGTGGAATTCCGGCATTAGGTTGGGTCCAACACTTGCTCCTCCGCAGCTCCACCCTCTCATCCAAATATGGTCACTTCTGTCTCAAAAGGACCAAGATGGCGGTGGCCAAAATGCTGAACTCCAGTCCACAAACCGATGGGTGACGTCACGTGAGCTACATCCATGCATCAATATTTAAACAATGGTCAGCATTGTGTGTCGGCCCCTGAGCTCCTGAGTTGTCGCTCACTAGTAACTGTTTTTCCCCGTTGTTCTTGAAGGCGTCACAGAAGTGCAGCGGATATTGCAGATAGAACAGTTCGGTGTCCAGTGTACAAAGGCCTTGTCCTTGCTGCAGAGGCCACGTGCGCAACTCCAACCAAAAGCCCTTTTCTGCGTGTCATCCCCGAAAGGACATTTAGAAAACAGACAATGCTTGACACAGCTTCCCAGAATGTCAACAACCAACTCACCCAGGGTACCTTGCACATCATATGTCAACGTGGAAAGTCCATGACCAAACGTCGATATGTTACGAGGTTGGAGTGAGAACGTGTTGCTGGAAACACAGCAATGACTCACTGAAACACAACCGTTATTGTTGTAGGTTTTGAAAAGTGGTCTGCAGCTAATAAACTACGTCACTTTAGAAACGCTGATATGTTACGTATTTCTGTGGTTTGCAGAGACGTACAATGCCAACATTTTCCTCTAGCGACTTGGCTGAGTGAAGTGCAGGTACCTTAGAACTGAGCTAGAGTACAATACTTGAGTAGATGTACTTTCCCCGGCTGTAACTTAACATGGAGGGTTGTGACCCTGTGGTACAGATTTATTTATTGGTCTTCACAGAAGTAAAATCTTTTTAAATGTTTGTCTCTCAGAGTTTAACCTCCAGCTGCTGGAGGGTCAGGCTCTGTGCGTCCCTCCTTCACTTTTCATATTTCACTTCCATCTCTCTGAAATCACATCCAGATGTTGTCATCGGCTTCCTGTGTCCAGTTCCCACCGAGCGCTGGAACGTGACACTTTCCCCTGGAAAATATAATAAAACAGAAAAAAAGCACAGTGCAGCTATTTCCTTTCATAAATCCTGCGGCGCTCTGTGTCGTCTTACTGTAGCTCTCAGACTGCATTCACTATATATTTTAATGGAAGAAGCGTCGCGGCGAGCGGCTGTAAATCCACGTCGACAGCGACTGGTGGGCTTTCATCGTCTACCTGACCCTCTGTGGATTTATGCCTCAACACGCTGCTCATGTGTGACATAACTCCTCCCATCCCTTCAGCAGGTGGGTCGGGTTTCAGTGTCTGCATGCGACCGTCGGTCTGTCCATCTGTCCAGCGATAAACACCGGCCTCACCTGTCGACACACCTTTATGATTTACTGTTGTGAAGTGAAAAAGGTCGGCTCCCCTCATGTCTTTACTCACTGCTGAGGTTTGGTTCTCTTGGTCGCTGAGAGTCAACAGGTTGCTCATGTTTTTATTAAAATGTTGCAGCAGTTTTAATCAAAACATAAATTTATACATGTTTCCTTCTGCTGTATGTGAAACCAAACATTGTTGCACCAGAGATATTTTGGTTATAGACACCTCTAACCTCCCCTGCTCCTTCTCTTTTTGGTCCTTCAGGTGCTTTGAAGGCCTCATTGTTTTGGATTTTCCACAATCTCCAGTGTTACTGCTCCATTTTGTCTGTATCCATAAGCTATCAGAAAATGTTCACAAGTACAGACAAAATGAACGCAGAGTACGAACAGAATGCTCCCTATATCTGCATATCTAACTTTAAGCACAACTAACACAAAAACGGGAGACACACGTGTATACTAAAATAAAGTCATTTATTTGGCACAAAACAAATGCAAACAAGTAAAAAGAAATAGTAGGAATCTGTAGAGTCAGTGGTGTGGAGGAGGGGATGAGTGAAAACATGCCGCTAAGATGTGGTGTTGTAAAAACAAAGAAAAGTTAACAGAAGATAAAACACAAAGACTGGCTGCTGCTCTGGCTCACATGCACGAGGCTCACCATGCCCAGGTGTGTCAAACGTCCAGGTGTGTCTCATGCTGCTGATTACCCTCCAACAAGACTCCAGCTTTAAGACCGAAAGCAAGGCAGCAGAGAGGCCGTCACACAATTATTCCCTCAAATGAGTCATTTGTTTCTCTAAACTGCAGAAATCAGTCTCTTTAAATACCAGCATGTACACTCAGTATGTTTAATTTGTTCCATTGTTATTCCTTCAAACTACATTCAATGACTGGGTTGTTGCTCTTTGTCTGAGAACACTAAATATTTGGAGTGTTTCTGGTCTAAAACATAATTATAATAAAACATGAAAGTCATTAAAAACCCATTTTGGTGTAATGGTAATCACATGAACCTGTTCAGATTTAATTTGCTTTCTGAAACATAATTAGTAAAAACCTTTGCTGCCCTCCTTTTGTCTTCACTCGCCTGGAGATGAACGGCAGAGTCACATACACACGACGCCGAGATGAAAAAACAAAACAAAAGAGGAAATATTGAGCAGCTGACGGAGGTTAACAGCTTCTCAGTGAGCTTGTTGTCGGTTTCCTGCCTGTGTTTCATCATCATGTTCGCACTGTAGCTTTAATATCGGCTGTCACCGGGGAGCGACACAAATATGTATCATCATCGTCTGAGGCGATGAAGAAATGAAGAACACAATAACATCAAAAGAAAACAAAGCGTTCGGTTCACTTTAAAGACAAAAAAACTGACACTTTACAGGAAAAACAGCCGTGTTCATTTCCATATTAGATGTTGTTGAACCTTCATTTAAACCCCCCTGGAGGTGTTTTCTCCCCGGAGGATTCCTCCACAGAAAGACTTCCCCCTCTCTTTGTTTCAGCGTCTGAGAAGTTTCTGTTTTCTAAAAATACAGCATCTGATCGGATAAATCATCTTTCAGTGTGATGTGTTTTCAGAGTCCGAGGCTCCCTGAAGGCCCCGCCGAGTGTTTTCTCTGCCTGATAAGAATAACTGAGCTAATATTTTCAATATCCAGCCGCATGCAAGACAAACATTTACAGACACATTTACATTTTCTGACATGGAGCTCAAACATCAGGTCCAAGTTCTACAATCATAATAAATACACATATGAAAAAATATATTTAATGTTGACATTATATTACAGCCGAGGTTTAATGTCATTTACTGTTGACAGGTTTCCTGAGGTCACTCAGAGGGTTGTAGCAGTCTTTGAGATGACTTTAGGGGTCACTGAGAGTGCTCCAAGGGCCCTCAGGAGGGATACAGGGGTACTGAGAGGTTCTTGGTTCACCTGGAGTTCTTGTGAGGGTATCTGGGGCCCTCAAGGAGGTTTAAAGTGTGTAGGATTGAGTGGCATCTAGCTGTGAAGTTGCAGATTCCAACCAACTGAAAACCGGTTCGCTCACTCCTTCATTTCCAAGCGTCTATGGTGGAATTAGTGCAGAAGTGTCAGACTTATTTTAGTTCAAGGGCCATGTACAACTCAATTTGATATCAAGTGGGCCGACCAATAACACTATCGCATAATGACCTATAAATAACAAACCTCCAAACTTGTTTCTTTTCCTCTGCTTAGTAATATGCTTAAATTCAGCAGGTTGTCTCATCTGATCTGAGGTCGCAGTCAAATGGGGTTAACTGGTGTGGCTCCCAAGTGCCAGGTATCCTTGCAAGGGTTCGAGGACTCTTTAAAGAAGTATTTCAATGCTGGAAACACAGTGTATTCACAAACTGAGGTGTCTGTGCATTAAAATATGCAAAACTTTTTTAAAAAACTGGTGCGATGTGAATAAAGAAAACAGAGGAAAAGGGCTGTGACGTTCACTTTTGCTCAAGAGATGGAAGCCTAATTGCATGTCTGATAACGAGTTAGCTTTATAGTAGCTTTCTCTATCTGCATTATGTAGGTATCTGTTTAAAGAGATCAACCGAAATGACCGGCAGAGAAAGCCCTGTCTTAAATAGCTGCTGACTACACTTCAATTCAGTTCAGTTCAATAGAACTTTATTTATCCCGAACTAAATTCTTGTGCCAGAGAATGCTTCAAATTGCAGAGCAGCAATTAACGGTCACAAACAACCAGAACAACCAGTGGGTTCCCCAGGCCAGGATTCAGACTACTACTGTTTTTTCATGTGATCAGCTGTTGATTTCAGTCACTGTCCTTTAATTGTAACTGCTTTGGCAACACATCTCAAATGCCATGTCAATAAAGTGAGCCCTGAACTGAACTGAATCGAATTATATTGAATTAAATTGAATTGAACTGAACTGATTTGAGTCTAGTTGAGTTGAGTTAAATTGAATTGAACTGAATTGAATTAAATTGAATCGAACCGAACTGAACTGAACCGAATCAGATTTAAGGGTGGCTCTTTATATCTATTTATTTCTATACTCCTTGTGTTTGTTGTAGCATATGAAAATGCAGATGTAGAAGCTACAGTTTCAGCAACAGTTCTCAAGCCAGTGAAAATCCAACGGATCATGTGTGTAATCTGGTGGATTTGCTTTGGCAGAGGAACAGAAAAATCTGAGCACTGGTAAGATGGCAGGAAGTTGACTACACATACTACTTGTTATGGTACAAAGCTGGTTGACAATTGACAGTATTCATTTAAGGACATTAACCAAACATCAAGAAGGTTTTAAGGAAGTGAGTGGGCTGAATGACGAGGTTCTTGGGGTTTCAGCAGTCCCTGAACACATTCAGGGGTCATTGAGAGAATTCGGAGATCTCTAAGAGGGTTTCAAAAGTCTGTGAGTGGGTTCTAGAGTTTCTTGATAGGGTTTTAAGGATTCTGGAAGAGGATTAAAGGTTTCTGACCGGATTCTAGAGTTTCCTATGAGGGTGTCAAGGGTCCTTGAGGAGTAGCCCTTGAGAGGGTGCTGGGTTCCCTAGATAGGCTCTGGGCTCCAGGGTTCAGTGAGGAAGTGTTCAGGTTCTTTTTCTTCAGTCCAAAACTAACTGAGAAAAGAACCCAAACTGCAGAGGCAGATAGATATTTTCTCTGTTGATCTTCTCTGCAGGGTTTCCTGTTCTTCGACTGCTGCTGGCTCTACATTAACTCCAGATTACACCTCAGAGACTCATGAGAACAACATTTCTGGATGTTTTTCTTTAAAAAGGAAAAAAGAAAACTCAAACTGCTGTCAGGGGTTCCTGCAGACGGAAAACTCTCAGAGAAGTCGGGGAATCCCAGAGGAGCATGGTGGGAGGAGGGGGTACCGAGACCCCACCACAAGAACCACCGCATAGCCGCGGTCTGCGGGGTCACATGACGGGTCGACTCGGTCCTGGATATGTGGAGGTTGAGGAGGGGTGAGCGGTGGGCGGGGAGTCTGTAAACCTCCACACTGACCGGAGCAGTTTGAGGAAACATTCAGCTGTGAGCAGGAAAACAAACAGATCAGCTCCAAAGCCATGAGCTGGAAAGTCTTCCACAAACACCTTCTAGTGTTCGGTGTGAGAGGAACCTGAACCTTTGACCCGGGTTAATGTCTCGCTCTGATTATGAACATAAGAGGATCAGACAACCCATTACAATCAAGTTAATCTAACACATACATCACTCACCGCATGATGCACAGGGGTTATTATTGTAACCAACCAAACGCTCACCCAAAGCTAACCTTAAGGGGAAACTACACCCTCAAATTCTGCACGGAAACTCCACATAGTTTAAAAATAAAAGTAAATATGACATGAAGGATGTGGTGTACTCTACACGTCTTCAGTTTTTTGTTTCAGTCTGATATATTTCAGATCTTTCGACACATTTCGATCTCCACTACAATTCAAAATAAAGCTCTGTGAGTTTTATCAGTAATTATAAAACAGCAGAGCACCGACTCATTTTTGTTCTGTCTTAAAGTAAAAACCACATTGAACAGCTTGTGTGTGTGTGTGTGTGTGTGTTTTTGTGTGTGTCAGGGGACGTGGCCTTACATTAACCCCGCTGTGAAGGTTCAGAGGAGGATGAAGAGGAAGAAGAGGAGGGTCGCTCCACCTCCTCAGTGCAGCCTCGGAGAGAAAAAGAGTGAAACCTTTTTTTTTTTTTTTTAAAGAGAGAAACTGGAGTGTGAATAAAGGTCAGCCGTCTTGCGCTGTCAACACACACACACACACACACACCCTCTCTCTCTCACACACACACACACACACACACAGTCTAACAGCAGCCGTCCTGAGAGGGTTTGAGCGTGTGCAGAGATGGATTGTGATTTTTCAGACTCGTGCATCAGATGCAGCAGCTGCAGTGTGACCTGCTGACAGTGTGTGAAGACAGAAGAATATTTATCTTCAAACACTTCACTTTACACATGAAAATGTACAGAGGAGAGGAAACGGGAAAAGTCAGGATGATAAAAGTCAAATAAGGAAAGTAAAAAATATATATATATATTGTACGTTTGGCAGAAAATCCTGAAACTGATTTTTCAGGAGAGTTAAAAACTTTTTTATGAGTGTTTGCTGCTAAAATACCAATTAAAGAGTTTGAGTCAGTGTCCTTTAGGTGGTTCTTTAGACAGCAAGGGTCATTTGAAGGGTTTCAAGAGTCAATGAGGACATTCTAGGTGTTCTTTTGGGGTTCAAGGAGTCCTGGAGGACATTCAGGGGGTTGTATAGAAATTTAAAGGATCATGGGGTCATTGCCTGGGTTTCAGGGGTCCTTGTGGAGGCTTCAAGGGACAGTGAAGACATGGTAGGTGTTCATTAAGGTGTTCAAGAAGTCCTTAAAGACATGTCAGGGGTTCTACAGGAAGCTACAGGATCACTTAGAGTCCTTGGGGAGGTTTCAGGGGTCCTTGAGAGGGTAGAGTCAGTGAAGTCATTCTAGGTGTTCTTTTAGACAGTTCATGTAGTTCTTGAGGACATTTCTGGGGTCCTGTAGAAAGGTACAGGATCACTACAGTTCCTGGAAAGGGTTTCAGGGGTACACTAGGAAGCTTCAAGGGCCAGTGAAAACATTCTAAGTGTTCTTTAAGGGGTTCAAGCAGTCCTGGAGGACATTCAGGGGGTTGTATAGAAATTTAAGGGATAGAGGGATAGTCTAGAGGTTCTGTAGAAAGTTATAGTATCACCAAGGGTAATTGACAGGGTTTTAGGGGTCCTTGACAGGGTATTGAGGGTCGGTGAGGACATTCTAGGTGTTCTTAAGGGGATTTGAGGAGTTCTTGAAGACATTCCAGGGGTTCTATATGAAGCTATAGGACCAGTAAGGGTGCTTGCGAGGGTTCAAGGAGTGCTTAAGAACATTCCATGGGTTCTGTAGAAAGTTATAGGATCTATTAGGGTCCTTGTGGGGGTCTCAGGGTCAGTTAAGATATTTTAGGTGTTCTTTAGGGGGTTCAAGGAGTCTTTATGGGCACTTCAAGGGCACTGTATGAAGCTATAGGACCACTAAGGGTCCCTGCAGGCATGGTTTGAGGCATCCTTGAGAAGGTATCAAGGGCAGAAGAAGGTCCTTCTAGGTGTTCTTTAGGGATTTCAAGGAGTCCTTGAGGACATTCCAGGGGTTCTATTGGAAGTTATAGGACCACCAAGGGCAATTTAACATCCTTGGAGGTTTTAAGAGTCTTCCCAGGGGCCACTGAGGATGTTGCGTGTGTTTTGTAGGGATTCAAGGGGTCCTTGACAGGATATTGAGGGTTAGTGAGGACATTCTAGGTGTTCTTAAGGGGATTTGAGGACATTCCAGGGGTTCTATATGAAGCTATAGGATCAGTAAGGGTCCTTGCAAGGGTTTTAGCGATCCTCAAAGAGGTTGGTAAGGGCATTGTAGTTATTGTAGGAGGTTCAAGGAGGCCTTCAGGACATTCCAGGGGTTCTGTAGGAAGTTATAGGATCTATTGGGGTCCTTGTGGGGGTTTCAGGGGTCCTTGTGGAGCTCTTAAGGGTCAGTTAAGACATTTTATGTGTTCTTTAGGGGGTTCAAGGTATCGTTAAGGGCACTTCAAGGACACTGTATGAAGCTATAGGACCACTAAGGATCCCTGCAGGCATGGTTTGAGGCATCCTTGAGAAGGTATCAAGGGCAGAAGAAGGTCCTTCTAGGTGTTCTTTATGGATTTCAAGGAGTCTTTGAGGACATTCCAGGGGTTCTATTGGAAGTTATAGGACCACCAAGGGCCATTGCAGGGTTTTTTCATCCTTGGAGGTTTTAAGAGTCTTCCCAGGGGCCACTGAGGATGTTGCGTTTGTTTTGTAGGAATTCAAGGGGTCCTTGAGGATATTCCAGTCTTTCGGTAGGTTCTTAGGTCATTGAGGGTCTGTGAGGGGGGTTATTCTTTGAGGAGACTTTAAGGGTGGAAGTTCTGGGTGTCCTTTAGGACATTCAATGTGTCCTTGAGGAATATCTAGGGATCCTAAGTGACATCCCAAGGACCCCAGAGACCTGCAGGAGGGTTTAGGGCATGTTGGGTTGCTTGGAGATATTCTAGGGATCCACTGAAAGGTTCCAGGAGTCCTTTAACTGGTTATACTGGTCCTTGACAGAGTTCAGGGGTCTCTAAGACAATTCAAATTGTCTCTGGTTCTGGATCTGGGGTTCCTTGAAGGGTACTGGGAGAGATCCAGGGGTCCTTTGGGAGGTTTAAGGTCACTCTGTCATTGAGGAAGTTGGAGGTTTCCTCGTGAGGGTTGTAGTGAAGGGTTCCAGGATAAAATTATTTAGCTTGACTTTTTTTCTCTGATCTTTGGCTCATTGGCAGACTTTCCTGCTCAGTGTGTGGAAACTGATTAAACTGTTCTGTGTTCAGATGAAATATAACCTGTATTTTATAAATATGACATTTCCATCATGTTTTAATTAAAGAAATTAAATCAGGACCCGTCCCTGAGCTTTGGAACATAGATTTTATTTTGTGGCTCGTATATTCTGTGTCTGTATCTGTTGTATTTGTTTTTAATAATTTGAAAGGTTTCTAATAATCCATAACTCACAGCAGCCGTCGGTGCGATGGCGTGTGTGAGGCGACAGTAATCATGTCTCGTCTAAGTGGTTTACATGGCAGCTTCATGCACACAGTGCGATGATCATTATTATATCCTATTACTGGAGCACAGTGAGGTGGCACACACACTGGATTCTAATAATAGGCACATTAACTGAGCGCCAAACAAACTCTGAATCCTATTAAGACTCGGCTGCACTAATTATTTCCCTCTGTGCTGCAGCACTTGTCTGACAGCATCATGTGACCACGTCTCACCTCGTCTCTGTGAAGATTCTTCTTCTTCTCTTTGTCTCGCGGTCTGACACGCTCACATGTTAAATCTGTTTATTTACAGGTTTGTGGCCTTTTTTTCATCTGATAATTGAAATGTTTTTATTTGAAAAATGGTGGTGGTTTTTATACATTTCCATATTGCTCAGCTGGTGAAAAAACTGCAGCAGATTAAATTTTATCTGGAGAGGTTTATTTTCAGGAGGCAGAAATTATATCTGCCTTCATCAAATGTGGAAGAAGTACTCTGATCTTATGTTGAGTTAAAGTACCATAGTCTATCAATAGTCATTAAACTGAAGGAGACTGGCTGCTGCAGTTTGAGTTTGTTCAGTCTTGTTTTTGTGTTTCTTCATTCTGAAATGTAAAAATGACCTGAAAGGAGTTTAAATTTGTGTCAATCATTATATTTTAAACACCTTAAAACTAACTTAAGATGTGAAAAGAACACGGCTGCCCTATGTGCACATATTTAAATCAAATAACATGCCAACACATTCTCTCTCTGACTTCATGACATATTGACGTTTGGTCATTGACTTTCCACATCCACATACAAAATGCAAGGTACCCGGATGCGTTGGGACGCTATGTCAAGTTGTGTCTGTCCATTTTAACATTTACATACAGTCTCTTTTCCAAAATAAAAGCACTATGTTGGTTGGGTTTAGGAAAAAGAACAGGATTTGGCTTTGCAATCTTACGTGATGCAAACACCTGTCTCTTGGGTGAAAGTCCGTGTTTGTTGTACCCACCCACCTACCACTCAGACTTTTGGCACCTTAACTTTCATCCTTGTCCCGCCGCGTTTCCCCCTGACACCGCTGGGCACCGTTAAACTATCACAGGACGGCTGACGTTAAAAGATGCATTCTTTCATTTGTTTCTGATGCCACAAGAAACAGATTTCAACAACTTGGGAATGAGAGAAATTTGGCCCCTTATACGCAAATGAGCCTCACTACAAAACAGTCCAGTTTACAAGATCAGTGCTGACAGCCAGTTACAGTAAAAGTTTGAGCACGTTCTGAGAGTTGGTGGTAACTGAAATGCATTTACTTTCCAATTATCATGTCATCAGTGATCGTAGCCAGACATAGGCATCTTCATGCCAGGCCAACTTGGTCTCACTCCGAAGTCGTCGCAATCCAGCACTTGGTCAGTGACGTCTGGCATCAGACACCGACAAAAAAGGCTGTGCTCTCATGTCAGCATGTTGTTTAACAGCACCCAGTGGCATCAGGGGGAAATGCGGTGGGACAATAATGAAAGTTAAGGCTACAGAGGTCTGAGTAGGACGAGTGGTGGATGGGTTCAACAATGACCAACTTTCACCCGAGAGGCTGGTGTTTGCTTCCCATGAGATAATAAAGCCAAACCCTTTTTTTTTAATCCCAAATCCAACCATGTGTATTTGTTGGTGAAGGTAAAGAAACATCACTTTGTGGTGCTGTACGTAGTGCTTTTACTTCGAAAGAGACTGTATGCAAACTGTACATTTCCTGTGAAAACAAGTATATTTTGAAAACAGACAATGCATGTAACAGGCTGTAGCTGATGTGGCGTCCCAGAACATCAGCAACCAACGCACCCAGGGTACCTTGGACGTCATATGTGGACGTGGAAAGTCCATGACCAAACATTGATCTGTGACGAGGTTAGAGTGAGAATATGTTGGCCAGGCATACTCGTGAATGGATATTTCCAGGGAGAATTTCTCTTTTCATTTTCAGTTTTCTTTTTCTCTCTGTCATTGTTGTACCTGCTGTGTAACTGTTGCAAATGCATCATTTATACTTTGTATGAAATTTGCACTCAGCTGCAAAACTTTCTGGGCGCATTTCCACTGTAGTATCATCAGAGTTGGTAGAGTACTTTGATTACTTTTTGCAGTAACGAGTAACCTAACGTGTTAGTTTGCTGTTTGAGTAATCAAATACTTACATACATTTTCAAACTTTACTTTTAGAACACTGGTCCTTCAGCTCTGAAACAGCAACAGCTGTCGTTTGGTTCTAATAACGGAGATAACGTTAAACCTATCAGTCTGAAAGAAGCCACGGAGCTTGTGGCTCGCTACGTGGTCGGAGAAATGCTGCCGTTGTCTACGGTGGAGTCTAAATAGGTGGAGTAGGACTCGCTGACAGACATATTTCAGACTCAGGACTTGCATTATGCCTGGTACACGCTACACAATGGTACACACCAATTATCCCCGGTCGTCTTTCACGGCGTGTGTGATGTCATCGGGTTATTCTTGTCCTGTTTTTATTACTTTGACTATTATTTGAGTCACTGTGTGTGTTCATGTGCCAGCCGACATGTTGTGTAGTCACCTAAAAGCGTCAGCAGATGGCAGGAGCTACATTTGAAGTGCCACACGTAAACTGTCAAGCTACTGTATCTTCCACAGGAAGTTCTGACAAATGTTTCAGAATAAAAGCCTATTTAGAAAATGGAGGGATTCTCTCAGCCGAGGTTATAAGGGGCTTTTAATTTGAAACAAGTGTTGAGTTTGAAATAACGGTGCAATATGTTAACTTTACAAAGACAACGGAGCGGCTAAAAAGTAAATATATAAACACACAGAGAGATGAATAAATAACGGAGCGTCTATAATGTAGTCTGTTTCAAATGAAGCTGGGAGCCTCTGCAGTTGTGGTAAGTAAAAGCCCCGCCGCTATTTGTTAATGTTATTACTTTATGTCCGACCGTGAGGATGTACCATTGTTTGCTAGCTTGATGCTAATGACAGTAACGTTAATTTAGCGGGTTGACAAAGTGCCTCTGCTGTTTCACACCATCATTTCCCCCTTTTACTCTGTGTGGTAACATCCCTAGAGGAAATATTAAAAACGCTGGGGTGCTGTTGTCATACAGTTGTCTACGGCAGCAGATCGTTGTGTGTTTCTACTGGTCAAAGTGACGGCTGTGATGGGAGAATTGGATCTCAGTGAAGGGCAAGTGGTCCATAACTTTAACTGGTTACTTTTTTAAAAAGTAACGCAGTAACGTACTTTGATTACTTTTAAAGTAACCCTTACCCAACACTGAGTATAATTAGCACAATATCTTTTGTGAATCAGATCTTGAGACGGGACAGATAGCAGCTGTAAATGATGCGTAATTCATGGTGCCAAAACAATGAAGTAAAAGCTCACTTTATGTCAATTAACTTTGCTGACTTTGTGAAAGAGTTCTTGTCTGGACACATTTTATGACTTCAGAAGATACTTTCTTAGATTTATTCTTCATTAGAGAACAATTGTGTAAATAATGTCAATAACTGATATGTTTCCTGTCAGGAGCTTCATTAAAATCAAGTATTGAATCTTCTGAAGTCGAGGCCCCTTCAGATGTCGAGGCCTCGCTCAGCTCTGAACGTCGGCTCTGAAGCTTGTCGTCGTCCTGGCAGCGGCTGAAACCACACAGAGAAACGTGTCAGAGAACATGTCATGGGAACACAGTGAAGTGGATCAGGGAGCGGGCGGGAGGCTTGCCACATGAAATGATTCGTGGGAAAAATCTGGCAGAAATTCCTCCTGAATGTTTCTGATCATGCAGCCAAATGAGGTTTAGAGTCAGAAAACTGGCAGGAAGTCTTCTTCTTCTGGTGACCAAACAGGGTCAGAACAGGAAGTGCATGTGGATGGAGCAGGAATCTGTGGAGGGCGAGGTATTTCTGCTTATTACAGAGGGAAACTTCACTCTGAAAGTATCTAACAAGTACATGACATGCTCCTGCCTTGTTTCACATGTTCTCCTGTAAAAAATAATTCATCTCCACCAACAGAAGCTGCTGTCAGATGGTTAGTTTAATGGTTTTAATGGTTCCCAAATCATTTCCTGCCGTCACAGCTGGAAATCATTCACACCCTGCAAACTTACACCATTTTCATCAACTGGTAACAAAGATGCTTTACTTACTAAGTTACTGAAATACCATTAAGAGCATAAACAGCCTGGGCCTACTCCCAGGTGGTCAAATACCAACACTTTGTCACAACCCCTCAGTGTCTGACACAGAGGGACAACGCTCCCTTTAGCTTTTGTTTGAGCAGTGTCTGGGCCTTTAACCAACTCCATGTGAACCCATCCATGTCATCATGAGATGACCAGAGCAACTACAAAAGCAAGATGTCCGCATAGGGTGAAGTTTGATGTGAATGGGTCAAACAAACACAGGACTTTCACCCAAGAGACTGCTGTTTATGTCCTGTGTGAAAGCAACTGTGAGTTATTTTAACGTAACTTTGCGTAAATTATGTACATAAATCACGTCACGTATTTTCACCACCTTAAAGGGGACTGCCCTTTGTTCTGACGGCCCGAAATTTCAAAGCTCAGTTAGTCCGAAAAATGTTTCATTGGACCAAAGGCCCGTTTCTGTGACGGTGCTTCAAAGTCCATTTATCCTAAAATACAGACTCCCTGCAATTAGACAACCCAGTCACCAAAAAAAAAAAATGTTAGCATTGTGTGTTTCTGTAAACCGCAGATACGTTTCATTTGTCAACAATGGCATGGTGACTGTTTGGTTCGGTTTAGGCACAAAAACTTGGTCATGGTTGGAAAAAGATCATGTTTTGGCTTTAAAAAATAAGTTTAGTGGCACAAAAGTCGCTGGCAAAGAGGTAAATGGAATATCGGAGCAACAGGTTTTTGTTTTTGGAATGACTGGTTTTTGGAGAAATGGTCTTTCGGTCTAATGGGACATTTTTCAGACTAATGGGGCTTTGGAATTTTCGGGCTGATGGCATGGCACCACATATTATATTATGTTACATTTAACCCTAAACCTATAACAAACACACTTTTTTTTTAAATCCAAAATCTAAAGCTAACCAATTAGTTTTGTTGCCTTAACCTAACCCCGAATGTTTCACAGTATTAACCATGTGTTACAAAGTGTTTCCCCAGGAGACTGCTGTGTGTCTCATAAAGACATTAAAGGGTGCCTTGAGCATCAGTATCAGACTCCACGGGGGCATGACAATGTTGCTTTCTACTTTTTAGTTTCTTTCCTCTGATCCATTGGACCATGTGACTTATTGATTTGTTCATGACAGTATGTGGCTTAGGGAATTTTGAGCATCAAACACTTCCTGGATTCTGCTGAATTTTTTATTATCAATTTACGGTGGAAATTTCTTTAATATTGTCAAAATAAAAGTCCTCTGCCACTGTCACGTTTTTATCCGGGAAGACAAATACACATGCTCTTTATATGCTCTTACATGCTCTTAATTTTGAAGGGGACGTTCCCCTTCCTTCCAAATCGTACCTGTGATGAACTACAGGAATGAAAGCTCACATTCAAGTTCATACATTGCAAACTGAAGTTTAATTAAAGCACTCTGTAAGCATGTTCATGCACAACACCGCTGAAATATGAACCCAAATTAACTAAACACAGTGTTCAACAGATTTGTACATGTCTAAGGGAAGACAAAGATAAAACAACAGTGTTTAACAAGCAAAATCCAAACAGTTGAACTTCTCTCTGTTCAGAATTAATGGTCTTTGTGCCACTGAAACAACGTCCAATGATGCATCACAAATGGTTCTGATTTGGATGAATTTATTTGGATGTACTTTGAGTTTCAACTGTGACAAAAACATTCCTCATAAATCTTTAAATGTTCTCACATGATGCTCAGTCAGATCATACATAGATAAAGATATAGAGAAAGAAATTATTGTGCTGCAGTTACAGAACGGTCACAAAGAGCGCAAATAAAACAAAATATAAACAATAAATAACTGCCTTTAAATACAATACTACCATTAATTAATCGTTTTCACAAACTTAATAAACTTTTCACTTCTCATTCTGAACCAAACCTGGATTTAAATACGAGAACAGATTTCTTTAAAATGACACTTTGACTCCGGCTCTGAACTCTCCTCCGTCAGTGAGTTAATGTGTAGAAGTTATTGATTGATGGAGGATGTTTGTCCAGAGCTGATCTCCAGTCTGTCAGAGGCTGCGGCTCATTAGCATGCAGGACCGATCGCAGCCGGACGCTCTGATTGGACATCTGTCAATAGAGGAATTAACGTGTTGGACAGGCCTCCCCTGGACAGAGGTTAGACAATCCTGCTGAGGACGCCCCCCACCACCAGAACACTGAGAGATTGACAACAGGATTAGAGACCCCAGAACCCCCCCTGAACCGCCCTGAACCCTCCTGAACTGCCTGGGTCTCTGAGAAAAACTCTCAGTTTAAGATTGACAGGTGAGACTAAAGAAATATTCTGATGCTAAACGGTGTTTCTTCTTCTCCCGTCTGACCATAAAACTGTGTTTAGTTCAGCTGAGAGACGAATCAGCGCACAGAAACAACACGTAGTAAATCCAACAGTCAAGAGTCATTAAACACATATTGCAGCTTTAAAATCACAGAGAAGGATGAAAGAATCTAGTTTGATTTTGCAGTTCATTATTTTTAAAAGCTGAAAGAAGTTAAGAAACTGATCTGATGCTAAATGGACCAAATACTAACACAGAGAAACAAACACTGCACTGATCTCCTGCAAACCACCATCGGACAATCTTGACAAGTGAAAAAAAACATGGCAGTGCACGTTAGCAGGATGTCGCAGTGATTGTGAGACAGTTTTCGGGCATCGGGCGATATAGCGTCAAGAAGCCGACAGTATGGACTACAGTATCAGATCGGAGGATACATTCACAACGTTGACTTTTTTCAACAAGGCAAAATGACTTAATTGACAACTTGATTTATCAACTGGCTCTGTTGGTGATGAAGATGTTCCCTGGTGTTTTGTTACGCTGATTTGCTGAATGAGTTGGTCGGTCAAGGTGAGTTCTTCCGCCCATTTAAAGTGTATGGGGTGACACTGAGTTCAGATGGTAAGAAAAGCGAAACAGAATATTGAGCTCATGTCATCAGGATGATCTTACCAGACTACGTATTTTTTAAAAAAGCTTTCACATGTTCTTTGTTTTTTTTTTTTTAAACCTAACCACAAGCTTTTGTTGCAGAAACTTAAGGAAGTTAACATTCTGGGACGCAGTGTCAACTTCAGTCTGTTACATGCATTGTCTGTTTTCAAAATACACTTATGTTTTCACAGGAAGTTTACTGTTTACATACAGCCTCTTTCAAAATAAAAGCACTACATTGGTACAACACCGCAAACACACATGGTTGGGTTTAGGAAAAAAATAACTTGGTTTGGCTTTATAATCTTACGGGACGCGAATACGGCTTTCCTGGGTAAATGTCGCTGTTTGTTGTACCCATCCACCATCCTCCGGCCAGCCCCACTTGGGACTTTGTTCTTGTCCCGCCGCGTCCCCCCTGATGCCGCCAAGTTCCATCAAACTATAACGGCAACCAGCTGTGTATCACGGCAACATTAAAGGACGGCTTTTGTCGTCAGTGTCTGATGCTAGAAGTAACTGCCCAAACACCGGATTTCAACGACTTCAGAGTGAGACCGGGTTGTCTGCTGGCTTCCAAGCTTGTGCAACTGTTATTGGAGCACAGAGCTACAAGGGGCGGGACTTAGGAAGGACTAATTATTACATTTTTTGGCCAGACTACAAAATCACAGTGTAAACACTGGCTGTATGTTTGTACTGAAGTTTGTAATGTCTATGTCATCTCATTAAAACATCTAGACACTTAAGTCCTGAAATGTGTTGCGCAAAGACATCGAACAACAACTTACACATTTCACAATATTTGTGAAAGCGAGAAGTCAGATATTTGTAAAACTGAAAACAGAAACCACAGAAAATAAACCATGGGATTATTCAAGAAGTGCAGACAGCAGTCTATGTAAATACTGTTACTTCTGATATTTGAGTTTGCTGATAATACTTTTATTTTATTATTTTCCTTTTGAATGCAGGTATTGTAACAGAGTGTTTTAACAGTGTCATAGTTGTACTTTTACTTCAGTAAATGATTTGAATACTTCTACTCTCTGCTAACATGATTTGACACGTTGCTGCCGACCTCTTTGACATTAGAGAGGCCAGATTACACAGATCCAGTTCAGAGTCAAACCCTCAGTTTGAGAGAATAAGGGGGAGTAAATGCAGAGAAGAAGGGAGAATAAGGGGGAGTAAAGGGAAGTAAGGGGGTAGTAAGGCGGGCTGGTAGACCATCAGGAACCCAAGCCAGAGGGCTGCAGAGAGAGAAGCAGCTTCCAACACAAACTGAAGCGTCCAGCAGCGACTGAGAGCACAAACGTGGACGTGAAGCCTGAGAGTGTTTGAGAGGCAGCCGGTGCAGCGTCCTGCTGCCGCTCCGTAATGTGTTTATGGTTCTGATCTGATCCGGGAACATTTCCAGAACCACTTAAACACTGACGGGATGCCAGAGTGCCCTCCAGCCAAATAACACGGTCAGCTCTGTGACTGCTGACACATGAAAACAAGACTGGAGCCTGATCCAGAGTCCTGAACAGCTGCTCTCACATCCACTGCAGACCACCTGAATCCTTCCTCCTCCTCCTCCTCCTCCTCCTCCTCCTCCTCTTAAGCTAACTCGGTGAATCCCCAGACACCTGCTGTCAGATTGCTCAACGTTTAGAGACTCAGGTGAGGAATGAAAGAGAGGAGTTCATGTGATATTTGTTTCAAACCTGTGAACTCAGAACGGCCTGAGAGACAAACTGAGAGTTTCAGACCTGAATGTGAAGTCAGAATAAACTAAACACCACCGATATTAAATAAAAGCTGCTGTTTAAATGATGGGATTGAACTTTACTAGATTTGCAATTTCACTTGCCTTTCCTCCTAAATCTTTATTGGCAAACAATTTGTAGCTTTAAACAATGACAGAAACACAAAATAAATTCTTTCACACTTTTCCGGTTGATGGATGTATTTGCAGCACTGTTCTGATGTTGCCATTTCTAAAATACATTTTTTCTTCTACTTGTGCTTCTTGTTGTCTCGAGATATGAGTAGGTCTTAGGTATCTTCAGTGGTTATTATCTCTTGGTCCTTTGTCTTCCTTCCTCTTTCTACGAACAGTATTTCAACCAAATGTCTGCCACTCCCATCAAAGAGAAATTAAAGAGATAAATGAATAGCGAACACCTCTAACGTTGGGATCAGATTATGTAATATTTCTGTCTGTTCAGATTAAATTATTCTGAATTTAAAGGATTTAATATATCTCAGATTTTTGTTCTCTTTGCATCCCCTAGACTACCACTTATTATGGGCTGGGGAAAAATGAATAAGTTCTTGTCTTCTACAATTCTGAATCAATTCACAACTTCCAAAATCTGAATTTTAAGAATATATATATTTTACATCTGGCAATGTTGATTTGCCACACGCCTTTTCCAGGTTCCATAGTAGATTACGCAGCTGTAAATTACGGAACCTAGACTTGTAGCAAGCATGGTTATGAGCTAGTCAGTTGCTGCTAATGTTAGCTCTTGGAGTCTGTGGCCTATCTTAACTTGACAGCAACAAAAAAAAAAATCAGTAGTCCCATCTTAAATGAGTTACCTCTATAAACAGATTTCTGTAAATATATGCAAAATCTGCATGCAACAGGACAGGATTTTGGTATCAGAAGTGTTGTGGTTTGTGCGTGTAGTCCAAGTAGTATCGACCAATCCTGTTTGAACAGTAGGTAACCAGTCCATGTGAAGAGGCAGAATGCATTGACTGAAATGCAATCTCACTTATATTAGGTTTTTTTTATTTAATGTATCTGCATTCATATGTGTCATCAAATGCATCTGTTTGTAGAGATTAGCTGAAAAGACCGGTGCAAAGATATCCGCTGGATACGGCAATCTCCCGAACTATCATCCGTTGTCCCCAGAAGCGTATCATCGTCAGAATGAAAGCTGATGGGTCCCAGGATCGCCTAAACTGAGGAGAGAAAGGGTTACCTTTTTCTTGTTATATTGCTGTTGTGATGATTTTTGGATGGTGGCATTCTGGGTTTCACCTGTTTCTCCAGAAGTGTGTTTTTTAATGTTTCAGTAATGTGCATATTCTTATTATGTCAAGTGAGGCTGACATGACTGGCTGTGGGTATGTTGTATATTTGAAGTCAATTAATTTCACCAGAAAGTTTCAATATGTTCAGGTTTAGCTTGAATAAATGTTACCTATTGTCCTGGCTTTATCTTTCTGTGTTTACAGTATCGGTTACTCAGTGCCACAGTGGTGCAGTGGTTAGCATTGTCGCCTCACAGCAAGAGGGTTCCTGGTTTGAACCCAGGGTGGGTTCAAACTGGGAGCCCTTCTGTGTGGAGTTTGCATGTTCTCCCTGTGTCAGCGTGGGTTTCCTCCAGGTGCTCCAGCTTCCTCCCACAGTCCAAAGACATGCAGGTTAATTGGTGACTCTAAATTGTCCGTAGGTGTGAATGTGAGTGTGAATGGTTGTCTGTCTCTATGTGTCAGCCCTGTGATAGTCTGGCGACCTGTCCAGGGTGAACCCTGCCTCTCACCCGATGTCAGCTGAGATAGGCTCCACCCCCCGCAACCCCCAATAGGATTCTTCAGATACAAAAACTGAAGAATTTTATACACATTTCACTCTTTCTTAGTTTCCAGCAGAGTGTGGTAGAGCTGAAATCAGAACCAGATGTACTGAAACAAGAATTACTTTTGAATCAAATCGGCAAAGAATCAAAATCGAATCGATCCATGAGATGCTAAAAGATTCACTCCCCTTTCACTAATGAAAATACAAAGCACAATGAAAACAATGAAATGAATAGAAACATGAAGGTAAAAAGTATTTTATACTGAACAAAAGGGTTTGGTGTCTATAAGTAATTCAGATTTATGACCTCTAGAATCTCGACTACAGCAAGACTTTTATTGTGAAACAGCTGGAGGAAATAATGAGTTATTAGTAAAATAGACTATATATAATATCAAACCAGATATTTGTTTCATTCAGGCATTTTTTTTATCTGTATAACAAAAAGCAGACAAGAAAATGATAACCAGACAGCTGGACTGAATGTTGACTATAGAAATGATTGATTATTAGCTGCTGCTTGAATATCAGAGCGTTAAATATTAAAGTGTTTGATTATGGTAAAGAGTGTAAATCTTCCTGCCTTCAGACTCTTAAGTGAAAATCCTCTGAAACTGATTGAACTCGCCAATAAAAAATGAAAGAAAGAGGTCAACTCTGCTTTCCTCTTAAATATTCACACTGATGATTGAGTGCCGAGACACACACAAACGCACACTTAAAACACACACACGTTTAAAATTCACCAAGTCAACAGTCGACCATTTAGATTCAGGTCATTAGTTGCCCAAAATGTGCATCTCAATATGTGGGCCAACATTTATTAAGATTTTTTTTGACGGCTGAACGACTGAATAATTCATTTTTTGTTGGAGGCACATTATTTATTTATTAATCAGCCTTAAATTTGGACTCAGATCAGATTATCCGGCTGCTTTCCAAACACCTTTTCTTTCTGTCAGGTCTGAGCAGCAGCGTCGACATCAGCTGCTCATTATTTGTTCCATTGATTTTTGCAAATGGTGTTTCCCCAAAATATCAGCCGCCCATTACACAGTATGAATTATAGATGGCAGATGAGCTGCTGGGAAACAAAAGGCAGGATGTCCTCGCTGTTCCAAAATAAAAAAACTCTCCCTTTCTGCCTTTTTCCTTTCACAGTAAAACAATCAGGGAAAAGTTTCAGGAATCCTTCCAGCCAAGATAAATCTGTCCGGACTCCAGTGAGCCGTGAAAAAGCAGATTTTTTGCATAAAAATGTGAATGACCTCATCGCTGTAACGAACTGAAAGTCTTGCATCACAACAAACTCCAGAAAAAGGCCTTCAGCAAAATCTCTGCATAATTTAGCAGAATATAAAGTTTATGTGTAAATACTGATCCAGTCACAGTGTTTTCTTGCAGGAAGCAGATAATGAGAATGAATGAACTGTTAATGTGCTGCAGAATAAACACATTTAACAGAAACACGCTGCAGTGTTTGAAGGTTTGTAAATCTACAAAGAGAAACACGTCACTAATAGACAAACAGATTTTATTACATCTGAACGCTGTATTTCATAATTGTTACACCACCCTGAGATCATGAGACACTTTAAAATGTTTTTCACTCAATTGATCGATTTTATCTTTAACTTTGTCTCCTTGAAAGTCCAGAAACATGAAACTATCACACGCCTGCTTAACTTTTACATTAACACAAGTTTTACATGGAACAAAAAACTAAACAATTTATATTTGTATATTTATATATTTATATTCATCATTTCTGCCAAAGAGGTGCTGTTCATCTGCTTGTGTGTTAAATACACTGCTCAAAAAAATGAAGGGAACATTTCAATCACACATCAAATCTTAATGAATGAATCATACAAGTGTAAAATCTTTACTGATGTACGTTGTATTATTTGTTTAGAACAAATTGACGTAACAACGGTCAGTGGAAACCAAAATCATCAACCCACTGACGGCTGGATTCAAAATCACATCGAAAATCAAAATAAAAAAATGAAATCACAGGCTGATCCAACTCATAATGTGACTCAGTAGTGTATATGATGTCTGGGCATGCTCCTGATGAGTCGGCGGATGGTGTCCTGGATGGTCTCCTCCCAGACCTGGATCAGGGCATCAGTGAGCTCCTGGACAGTCTGTGGTGGCGCTTGGCAGCATCAGATGCACCAATACATAACATCCAATAGGTGCTCAATTGGATTTAAGTCAGGGGAAAGAAAGGACCAGTTGAGCCTGGTCCCACTCCAAAGTCGTCCAAATCCGGCGCTGGGGCAGTGACTTGCGGTGTCAGAAACCAACAAAAAAAGTGCTCTTTAACATCGGCATGATACGCGGCTGGATGGTTATAGATTAACAGCGTCTGGTGGCATAAGGAAAAACGCAGCTGTACGAGGACAAAAGTTAAGGTGAAGAATGTCCGAGTTGGGCGGGCGGGAAAGGTGGTGGATGGGTCCAACAAACACCGACCTCCACCCGAGAGAATGATGTTCACGTCTCATAAGATTGTAAAGCCAAACCCTGTTTTTTTTTTCCAAACCCAACAACATGCTTGTGTTGTTAAAGGAAAAAACAACGTCAATTCGCATTGTTGTACCAACGCAGTGCTTTTATTTTGAAAGAGACTGTATGCAACGTTAAATTTCCGATGAAAACAGAAGTGTATCTTGAAAGAACACAATGCATGTAACAGGTTGAAGTTGACACGGTGTCCCAGAACGTCAACAACTAACGCGCCCAGGGTACCTTGCACGTCATACGTGGGCGTGGAAAGTCCATGAGCAAACATGTCGATATGTGTCATAGTTGGAGTGAGAATGTGTTGGAAAGTCAATGGCATCAATGCCTTCATCATCCAGGAACTGCCTATACACTCTGGCCACATTGTCCTGCACCAGGAGGAACCCAGAGCCTGCTGCACCAGGAGGAACCCAGGGCCAGCTGCACCAGGAGGAACCCAGGGCCCGCTGCACCAGGAGGAACCCAGGGCCCGCTGCACCAGGAGGAACGCAGGGCCTGCTGCACCAGGAGGAACCCAGGGCCCTCTGCACCAGGAGGAACCCAGGGCCCACTGCACCAGGAGGAACCCAGGGCCCGCTGCACCAGGAGGAATCCAGGGCCCGCTGCACCAGGAGGAACTCAGGGCCCGCTGCACCAGGAGGAACGCAGGGCCTGCTGCACCAGGAGGAACCCAGGGCCCTCTGCACCAGGAGGAACCCAGGGCCCACTGCACCAGGAGGAACCCAGGGCCCGCTGCACCAGGAGGAACCAGGGCCCGCTGCACCAGGAGGAACCCAGGGCCCAGGGCCTGCTGCACCAGGAGGAACGCAGGGCCTGCTGCACCAGGAGGAACCCAGGGCCCGCTGCACCAGGAGGAACGCAGGGCCTGCTGCACCAGGAGGAACGCAGGGCCTGCTGCACCAGGAGGAACCCAGGGCCCGCTGCACCAGGAGGAACCCAGGGCCCGCTGCACCAGGAGGAACCAGGGCCCGCTGCACCAGGAGGAACCCAGGGCCCGCTGCACCAGGAGGAACCCAGGGCCCTCTGCAACAGGAGGAACCCAGGGCCCGCTGCACCAGGAGGAACCCAGGGCCCTCTGCACCAGGAGGAACCCAGGGCCGTCCACGCCTGTCACATGTGCTCAGTGTGAACCTGCTCTCATCTGTGAGGAGAAGAGGTGCCAGTGGCAGACCTACCAATTCTGGTGTTCTCTAGCTAATGCCAATCGAGCTGCACGGTGCTGGGCTGTGAGCACAGGTCTCACTAGAGGACGTGGGGCCCTCTCCACCCTGCACCCTCCACCCTTCATGTTATAGGGCTCTGGCAGTGCTCCTCCTGTTCCTCCTCACACAAAGGAGCAGATACCGGTCCTGCTGCTGGGTTGATGCCCTTCTACGGCCCTGTCCAGCTCTCCTCGTGTAACAGCTGGTCTCTTGGTATCTCCTCCATGCTCTTGAGACTGTGCTGGGACAAAGCAAACCTTCACAAATGGATGTGCCATCCTGGAGGAGCTGGACTACCTGTGCAACCTGATTGGGCTGCAGGTGCCGCCTCATGCTACCAGTAGTGACAAGGACACTAGCAGAAGACCAAACTAGAGCAGAATCAGTCAGGAAGGATAAGGAGAGAGCAACTGTCTGTGGACACCACATGTAGAACCATTCCCTTTTTGGGGGTTGTCTTGCTTTTGCCTCTCCATTGCACCTGTTGTCACTTTGATTTGCACCAAAGCAGCTGAAACTGATTCACGATCACTTGTGCTTCCTGAATGGACACATTGATAGTTTAACTGACTTGGTGTTAGACTGTGACCAATAAGTGGAGCAGTGTAGTTTTTGAGTTGTTTTTTGATTTCTCTTAAACTCTGTGGAAAGTTGACTTTGGGCCAAGAAATAATTGATTAGTTTTTGGTGAAGATCCAGTTTTCTGTTAACGGATTTCTTCACATTTTGACCTTGTAAGCCTTTTATTATTTTCTCATCAACTCTGCCTCTGAATGAAAAGTAAATCTAAAACATTCTGTGATTGACGCATATTAAAAATATAATATTGAGATAATAAATATACTGTAGAGTATTGTAGAACTTGAGCTGTAGGTGCTGTGTAGCTCTGAAGAGTCTGTATTTATTTGAAAATTCGTTTTATATCACCAGTTTGATCATTTAAAGCTACACTCCCTGATTTTATTTACACTCATCCACTCACATCCCAAAATATCCTCCAGCTAACAGTTCATGTTTCCAAACTCAACACAGTTCCCAGCTGTGTTTTATCCAAATATCATCACCTCCATCTGAATGATTTCAGTGTCACAACATTTCATTTTTTCTGTTATTTTATGCTAAAACCTTTGGTTTAGAGAATTTGTGCCAGAAAGAATCAAAGTTGTTCTGGAGGCAGATGGTGGAACAAAACCTCACGAACAAACTGCATGTTGGAGTTTACTTTCATTTGTCTTTCAGCTGTTAGTTAGTCAGGGAGTGTTTGTGTACAAGGGCCTTGAGATGGTGCTGGTGATTTTTAGGAGGTTGTGGTTACTGAGGACCAGTGTTGGGCTTGTTACTCTGAAAATGTAATGTATTACTCGTTATTCTTTTAAAAAGTAATAATATTACTTTACTCATATGTCCATGTCAACAGTTATTTGTCACTACTTGTTACATTACTTCTCCGTTACACCCCATAAAACTGGAAATGGCGTATCTCCCCAATATTAAGATGTGAATGTCTGTGTGAATGTCAGGGTAATCGCTGGTAAGTGTAGCTAAGGCTAGATAGCTTCTATTTACCTGGGGTCTTCAGATGCCTGTGATAAGTATTTTCTCAAAGATCTGCCTGAAAGACGGAGATTCTTTCAGTCTTGTTTTGTAGCTGCAGCTGCCACAAGTAAAATCCAGTTTGGGCTGTTTGGCCTAGAGCTTAGATTCTCTGCCCGAGCCTGAACCCGACCCGTGGGCCGGGTCGGGCCGTAATTTCCCGCCACTATCCTCGGACTCGGACGGGTTGGGTTCCTCATAATAGACCTAGGCTATGGAACCAACTACTTATCACACCTGGGGGTGGGGCCGCGGCCCCCCTTGACGATGCCACTGGCCGCATACATGAGTCGTCAACGATGATGACGTGTGTGTCGGCTTTGAGTGTACCAAGTGCAGCACGATGCTCGTATATGACAGCAAAAAGACGGGGACCTCGACACTTAAGAGGCACATGACGAAGGCTTGCCATGGAAAGAAAGACGAGAGTCAACCTTCAATGTCCACGTTCGTATCCTTAAAAAAATGTCAGGTTTAAACTGGGCTCAGGCTCGTAATTACAGTTAAAGGGACGGGTTGGGCCAGGCTCGGACAGAACATGCACGGGCTCGAGTGGCGTCAGGCTGGATTTTTTGGGCCCGATCTAAGCTCTAGTTTGGCCAGTGTAGGGCTACAGCCAAGGAGGGCTCACCTTTGGTGGGGTGTATTTCCTGGAGCTTCACGTTGTTGTGCTGTCATTGTAGTAGCCGAGGTGTTTCAGACCGGAGGTTTGGGGACGTGTTTTTTGCAGTGGAAAGAGTTTAAAGGGAAATTTTGGTTTATTTCAACCCGTCTCCTATCGTCCTAAATTTCTTTCAAGTGACTAGTAACATAAAAATAATAGTTAGCATGTTAGCCGTTAGCCTAGATGCAGCCGGGGCGCATAGTAGCGTCAGACCTGTTAAAACGTAAGTGAACGGGCAACCTTCAAGTGCAAAGGAATGGGACGGGTTGCAGCCTTATTTTCAAGGTCTGGATGTGACCGAGGACGAGACACCTCCACCGGGAGTAACGCTAACATGCTAACTATTATTTTTATGTCACTAGTCACTTGAAACAAATTTAGGACGATAGGAGACAGGTTGAAATAAACCAAAATTTCCCTTTAAGTCCGACTCCCTGCAGCAGCAGTGTTCTTGTCATCTTTCCTCCCGACAGAAACAAAGTATTGGGAATAGTTCCTGCTGCTAAGGTAAGAGTTTCCATCCTCCAAACTAGCTTGCTGCTTTGTGTCGTGCCAGGCAGTGCGACAATTGCGAAAATGAGTCAGCTGATGTGAAGTTGTATTTCAAGTCAGTAGTGACGCGATAACAAAAGTAACAATGTAACAAGTTGTTTAGTTTTGGGGTAACTTGGGAAAATGTATTAGTAATTAGGTACACTTCTCGCCAGTGGAAAAAGTAATATTATTACTGTAAAGTATTACTAGTTTACTGGTAATGCCCAACACTGCTGAGGACATTTCACAAGTCATTTAAATTAGTTTAATGGTGCTATAGGACGTTCTAGTGGTCTCTAGATGTTCTTATCTATACAGCGACCTGGAACGTAAAGCTTCAGTCTCTTAAATCAGTGTGGTATTTCTAAAATATTCCAAAAGTAACTGACGATATTCTCATGTGTTGTCACCAACGTTGGGAGTAACACATTACAACATTACTTTTGGTGGTAACTAGACACGTAAGCAGGGGTGTAGTGGAGGGTATACGCAGATATACAAGGTAAACCCAGCTTTTTTTTGGCCACTTACAGTACAGTAGTACCTATCAGCCAAAAAGTTATTGGAATATATTAGAGAGTACCCATTCCTCCTCAGTAACCTAGCCATCTACTTAGTTGTACACCCACCTCATCAACTACCACGACACCACTGCATGTAACTTATTACTTTTTCAAATAAATAATGCTTTTACAACTACTTGAATTTATATAGGCACATTACTCGTTCCTTTTGTCATGATTGTAGCGTATTTTTCCCCGGTAATGATCAAATCTAGTGATGCCCAGGTGAGCAACATTCAGTCCCACTGTCTTGTGTGTTTGAGAGAGTCTGAGAAACATAAAGGTAGGGGAGGAGGAGATGGAAGATGGACAATTGCACCCTATATATCTATGCAATTTTAATAACTTAACGTGACTCAGAACACCGTGAGACCTGCCAGTCGACCAGCACATAACATACACTTTATTATAGCTAATTAATGGTGAGTTTTTGACATCTGTCATCTGTCTTTTTCTCCTCAAAGATTGAGAATAAACTGTTTGGTGTGTGTGTGTGTCATTTCTCAGGCAGGAGTTCACTAGTGAAAACCTCCACTCCCTCAAACCAAAACCGCAGATGACTGTAGGTCTTCACCACTTCAAACATCCTCCAACATGACGGCTGTGGCTGCTGAGGTCACAGAGGCCTCGGCTCTGATGTAACCAGGCTGGAGTCCACACGCTGTGACATCATTCATCATCACCGACACCAGTATCACCACAACAAACAACCATGATTCTGCCAGAATCTGAGCCAACTTAAACCACTAACACTGACATATTGTGACACCGTCAACACCGTCAACATCTCTGCTACTCTGCAGTACACCCAACACTGTTAACACCTCTGTGAGGAACAAAACTATCAGCACCACCAAACACAGATACCGCCAACATCACATCAAGATAGTGAGCTGCTAGCAAGTCAGAAACTTGTTCAATCACAGAAAGGTTTTTTACCTGATACAGAGGAGAAGCGGGCCGCCCACTAATCAGAGGATCGTTGTTTTGTTCCTGGCTCCTCCAGATTGCATGTCAAAGTGTCCTTGGGCAAGATACTGAACCCCTAATTGCTCTCGATTGCTGTTTCATCGGTGTGTCAGAGTGTGTGAATGGTCACTGAGTAGCAGGTGGCACCGTGTTTGGTAGCCTCGGCCAACAGTGTGTGAATGTGTGTGTGAATGGGTGAATGTGACTCGTAGTGTAAAAACACTTAAAGTTGTCAGAAGACTAGAAAGGCGCTATACAAGTGCAGTTCATTTTCCATTTAACTGTGTATAAACCAGTGTATACTCTGCTTCCTCCATTTTGATTTGCACAGATTTTCTTCACCCCTGCAAGCAGTGTTGGGAAACAACTAGTTCCATGTAATTAAATTACAAAATAAATGTAATTGTAATCAGTTACAGTTACTGAGAAAAAATATGTTATTTAATTAAAGTTACTCAAAAAATGTTGGTGATTACAAAGGGGTTACACCCAAAATATTCTTTTCATTAGTATATATGTAGAATCTGTGTGTCTGTTCCACATTTTTCTCCTCACTGACTTGGTCAATCCATGTGAAATTTGGCACAGTGGTAGAGGGTCATGGGAGGATGCAAACGAAGCAATATTACATCAATTGGCCAAAGGGGGGCACTATAGCAACCAATTGCAAACTTTGAATGGGCATATCTCATGCCCCGTATGTCGTAGAAAAACACTTCAAGTCGATCTCTTCCTAGGAAGTTTGAGCGATCTGCATGAAACTGGGTGAACATAATCTAGGGACCAATATCTAAAGTTCCCTCTTGGCAAAAGTTGGAAAACTTACTAAAACTGAGCTTCTATAAGGCAATGAATATTGCGGAGGGCGTGGCTCATCACATAAAGGTGTATAACATCTCAAGGGTTTCACCCATCACCACGCAACTTTGTAGGCATATGACCACACATAATCTGAGGGGACCCCTCCATTATTGACCCCATCAAACAAAATGGGGGCGCTAGAGAGCTCATTTCTTATCTAGGCCTAACCACCATATGGATTTTTACTAAACTTGGTAGATATGTAGAACAGGACGCCTCAAGGTGAGTGGAGAAATTTAACTCTAATTGGCAACTGGGTGGCGCTATAACAACAGAAAAATGCTTCAAAATGGCTAAAATGCGACCGATCGCTGTGGCTCCCCCTGTGGACCAATGTTGGTGTTTTTTTTCTAATTTTTGGTATGACTAAGTCATGGTATGGTATGCTGCTGCAACAAGGGCTAGCCGCACCTTTTCCATGTGAACTACCAGTGCGCCCCACTTTTAAGTCAATACAACATATAAACACTTTAACTATCTGCCTTTCAACGTGCTACCTCAACTACTAATGTACAGTTTTAGCCCACTAACTATCCCACTGTTGGCAATGGTACTACTGTACTTTCAATAAAGCAATCGTACTATCAAATTCACAAAAACTCTGAATACATTGCTTTTCTTAATGGGTTCAGTTGACTATTTAATCTGCAGTTTCCTATGACCTGTATCCCAAACACACACCATGTGAAACTGTATGTGCGCAACTGTGCACTCAATGGGTATGGACTAGTATACATTAATTTTGTTGTTTTGCTAATGTTCATGTAGCAACACCAACTTTTGGTATACTTCCCAACATTTTTTAGCTTTATTGACCAGTTTAAAACGTTAGAAAAGTAACTAAAAAGTTATCAGATGTAATAGGTTACAGTTACAGTTAATTATGCAATTTAGTAACAAAATTAGTCCCCGATTCAGACCCAAGCAAGTGAACTCTAAGTCTGAAAGCACCCATAGTCTTCAGTTTGGAGAACACTGTTGGAGTTTCAGCTGAACATACGATGGGCTGACAAATCCCCGTTTAAACCTCTTCAATCTAACCACTGAGTAGCCTGCAGAGGGCCCAAAGAAAAACACACTAATTCAGTATTTAGAGCTGAATTGCACCATTGTGGTTCAATAATAATTGAGGGTCAGTGATGCTTTTCTGGACTGGAAAACAAGTTCAAAATCCAAGTTCACGCAATGTTCTTCCCTGTCATGAGACACGGAGGACATTGGCTTTAAACTGGAAGACTGAATCATTTAATTCTTCTTTTGGTGCCAAAACTGTTTCAAATATAAATAATACATTTGCTGTCTGAATTAAACTGTTTCTATCTGTTAAAGTAGTTATTACTGGAGGACAGAAGAAGAACATCGATATAACAGCTGATTCATAACTTTTCAGCAGTAGAATATTTATAGATACCTGTTCAAACTTCACACACAGACTCCGACACCAACATGTGTAAACTCTCCCATCACCGAGCGAGGAGAAACCTCCAACACCCACAGCGGGTGTTTTTGTTGGCCGAGCCGACGGGAACGGTGCCGGCGCTTCACTGTGGCGTTGGGCAGAGATGGACACAGGTAGGTATTGAGTCAGACAGCCATAATCACTCTCAGCCATCTGGTCGGTGTTGTGTATCAGAAACAGAGCGGAGGTTTGGTTTCTGTTCACAGAGAGGAAACGTTAAGAGCAGCACTGAAAACTTAATCACTGGCTCTGTGTTTCAAGGCTGCTGCGGAGAGTTTATTACATACACTAGATTTTTTATATTTCACTGGGAGGAAGTGATTCAGAGAGCTCAGTCTGTCATCGAGCCGCTGACGACATCCAATCAGAATGAAGAGGAAATTAAAACAATACAATGTGAAATAATATGTTTTCACATGTGAAATATTGGGTTGGGGTTCATTAACATGTAATAAGTTTTACATTTCATGTGTTTTCAAATGTTAAAGTTTCAACACACTTGATATATATTTCGCATTTAGTTATATTTAACAAATGGACACATGAATTTCATTTTCAATATCACATTATTATACAAGTTATTTCACGTTATGAATGTACATATGAGGATACTTTGTGTTGTGACAGAGATATGTGTTTTGCAGACCTTACATGTGAAATATAATGTGCAAAATGTTTTTACATGCGAAACATAAGCTCTTTCTACACAGAGATGGCGCTATAGAGCTGCTACAAAGTCCCTTCTTCATGCTACCTTTGCATTTTAGCACAGTACCAAACAACTGCAGCATCCAGTCGCACCAGTGTGTGATTTTAGACACCATACCGGCATTGTGGAATCAAAACAGGTGTGATTAGCATAACGTGACACAACTGCATCAGCCTCTAGTGTGACATATAACATACACGTTGGCAGTGCTTTCTAAACAATAACAACAGCATAACATGGAAATAACAGTCATTTACGGTCTGTGTTATATGGCAGCTCATCTCGCCCTCTGCTCAGAGGGAAAGGAGCACCAGGACCTCATTGTTTCACATTTTTCACTGCTGTTCTTCTTCTCTGAGTTAGCTGCTAACTGCTAACAGCTACTTTATAAAGCTCCAGACACATCCATCACATCCTTGCTGCCCATGATTCTGTCCTGCTGTTTTATTTACAGGTTTCCAGGTGTCACATTACACATACATAATATATTTTTGAAAGTTATATTTCACACAGGAACGCATGAATTTTACATTTAATATCATGTGCAACAGCATTTCACATGTGATACATATACATAAAAATATCCTCTGTAGTTTTAGGATATTTGTATTTTGATGAAAACCTACATGACATCAGGAACATGTGAAAAATAGTTAATGTGAATTTAATGTGATATTTTTCATGTTTCATGTGTTTCCAGGTGTGAAATCTTACACTCACTTAAAATATTTTTTTTTCAGTAAGGCATATTTCACATATGAAAGCATACATTTAATATATTCTGTGTAGTTTAATGAGTTTTGACGTGATGAAAAAATTCCTGACACAAGATGTGTTTTCCCTACCTTTGTACATATGAAACAATGTGAAATAACATGATTTCAGAAAAGAAGAAATATGACTATAAAGTAATGTGTAATGTTTAAATGTGAAACATTAGATGCACATAAAATATATTTTTGTATTAAGTTGAATTTTCACATATAAAAGCATGAATGTCTCATGCACTGCTCTGGTAATGAGTGCATGATGTCACCTTGTTGGCTTTTTGGCTCATTTTCAGGAAATTAAAAAGACAAAATATGGGACCAAATAATTTGCTGAGACGGATGTTTTGTCGGGAGATGCTCCTGGCAGGAGGTTCATACTGCCTCCATCCTCCTCCTCGTCACCGTGACAACACAGCGGTCCACTGTGTGTGATGTGTCCTCCCTCCGCCACATTAACTTCGCATGACCTCAATTTTCAGCCTCTCTCTGAAGGTTTGATGATTTATCAGCTGATTAGTCAGCTGTGAGCCGACACACTCGGCGATGATCTCCTGGACGCCGCTAACGGCCTCGATTAATGACTGACCCGCTGAAATTGGTTAATTGGGCGGTGGAGGGTCGTGGAGACGTCTGGACCAGTCCGGCAGTGAGCAGTGCTGATCAGCTTAACCCTGATTAAAACTCAGATGAAAGGTTTAGGACATACTTACACCAGCCACATAATGAAAAAGGATTTTTTAAATTGTTTCTTGGCCAAAAGTATGTGGACACCTGGACTTTCCAACCTACAAGTGATGGTTGAACGTATCATTTTAAAACCACATATTTAACAATAATTGTACATTATCATACCTCTGCCTTTTATAATTGCACTATAATTTGTATTACTCGAATTACACTGATGTTGTACATATTGTACATATTTTCTTTTTATATACACTCAGGGGCCACTTTATTAGGTACGCATCAGAATGATGAAGAAAGGTGATTTAAGTGACTTTGAATGTGGCATGGTTGTTGGTGCCAGACGGGCTGGTCTGAGTATTTACTGGGATTTTCAGCACAACCATCTCTAGGGTTTACAGAGGATGGTCCCAAAAAGAGAAAATATCCAGTGAGCCAAAATGCCTTGTTGATGCCAGAGGTCAGAGGAGAATGGCCAGACTGGTTCAAGATGATAGAAAGGCAACAGGAAGTCAAATAAGCACTGGTTCCAACCAAGGTGTGCAGAAGAGCATCTCTGAAGCAACAACACCTTGTCCAACCTTGAAGCAGATGGGCTACAGCAGCAGAAGACCACACCAGGTGCCACTCCTGTCAGCTAACAACAGGAAACTGAGGCTACAATTCACCAAAACTGGACAATAGAAGATTGGAAAAACCACATTCAGATGGAAGCATGGATCCATCCTGCCTTGTATCAACGGATAATGCACCATGTTACAAAGCTCACATCATCTCAAACATGACAATGAGTTCACTGTACTCCAATGGCCTCCACAGTCACCAGATCTCAGTCCAGTAGAGCACCTTTGGGATGTGCTGGAACAGGAGATTCTCATCATGGATGTGCAGCCGACAAATTTGCAGCAACTGTGTGATGTCATCATGTCAATATGGACCAACATCTCTGAGGAATGTTTCCAGCACCTTGTTCAATCTGTGACACCAAGAATTATGGCAGTGCTGACGGCAAAGGGGGTCCAACCCTTAAACATGACAATGAGTTTTACTGTATTCATCCGCTTAAATATTTGTTCATACATGCGTGTGTGTGAAGCCTGAGGAGAGCTACAACTACATTTTATTCTGCAATCCAATAAGGCTATATCTCGTAAGGCACATGTGAAATCATTCTTAACATTTGAATATTGATGCATTACAAACATTTTACTCGTTAAACTTGATGTCATGTGTCATTGCTGTTTAAAAAGGACCAAGTGCTGTATCTATAAAATGTCAGCTTTATCTGATATAACTTTTTTCTCAGCTTTGTGACGATGCATTTCTTTTTATAAATTCAAGGGTTTCTCAGGGAGTCACATGGTATTTCCTTTTGTAAGGGAAGAAATGACTGAGTGAGAGAAAGTTGGAAGAGGAGAAGAGAAATGAAGAGGAGGTGGGTGTGAGGCTGCAGAGAGAGAGGAAGAGTCTGTGATTAAATCTCCACATGTTAAACTGGGTCCATCTTCACTTCTGCTATTTCACTTCAATATTTCCATTTCATTCAATATTTCCTCCATAAATACCGAGCAGTAGTTTCTAACCTGAGGTTCAGGATCACTGCGTTAACTCAGTGTCGGTAGGAAAACCTCCATCCTTCAAACGTCCTCCATAGTTACGCTCACCTGTAACTTTGTAGTCACACTAAACAGCCTAAATTAGCTTCTTTTGTTGTGTTACATATTTGTAGTAGTTTAATATCAAGTGAACAGGATACAAATAGTGTGTTTAAATTATCTGTAACTGTCTTTAATTAATAAGCCCAAGTTTATTTTAAACATTTTTGCAGTGGAGTCAAGTGCATTTATTCAAGTAATGCACTTCAGTAGTTTTGAGGTATGTCTACTGAAGTTGAGTACTTTAATTTCACTATACTTCATTCTTCACCACATTTCAGAGGGAAAGACTGTACTTTTTACTTTTTTACAGTTAGGTGGTAACTTTAATTACGTTTTTTAATCATTTGAAATACAATAAATAAATATAGGTAATATCATAGATTAAAATAAAACTTTTTTGATCCAAGGGAAGAAATTCATCAATTTCCCAGCAGTATACAAATAAATTAAAATGAGGTTGACGCTAATACTTTCATACTTTTACGGAGATAAAATTTTGCATGCAGGACTTACATTTTGATGAAAGAATTTCTACTTCTCCTGAAGTAGCCTAAAAGATTGGAGCACTTTTTCCACCACTGTATATTTGTAGCATGTAGTCTGAGATCAGTTCCCAAAACTGAATGGACAAATATACATCTTTGACCAAGAAGAATCAGCAGCCTACAACAAACCCAAAACTAAATGTCTGGTTTAATATGATGTGAGGGTTAGCTTGTCCCCTCAAATGTATTAATACTCAATAAAATATTCTTATTCACATATTTTTAATATATAACAAAAGATAACAAAGCAACTGCTTTATAGGGACACTTTTTAACAAGACTATGGACTCTTGAAAGTGGAACATGCAATGTGGTGGTGCAAATGTTGGGGCATTGCTATTTTGAAGCAACAGAAAGTGACTGAACCAACAAAAATTTGGTCAGAAGTTATAATGGTGCAGTGTTTTCCAAAATTTAAAGGGTGCATTATTCAGATAGTATGATGCACCTACATTGGGTGGTTCACAATGCGCTGATTGTTACACACACAGGGATGTGCAAACGGGTTGTTGGTGAGTGAAATAACCAGCATGGCCGTCTTGGATGTGCTTTGTTATATTTTGTATTTTCTCTCTTTTTGTTAAATTAATCTGTGTATAGTTGTGTTTTTTGTCCATTTGTACATGTTCTGCTATCACACATTGGTGTTTTGAGGAAGTTGTGAATAGTTCAATACTCACTGGTCACTCAGGCCTCTGCTCCTCAGAGTTGATCTCATCTAATTAGTGGCACCACCTGACTGATTCATCACACCTGGTAGGAGTCTGTGTGTATCTGTTCTGTGAAGCACTCATGTCAGTAGCACTGATGATCGTCAAGGACTGAAATGTTTGCTGCTGTTTTTAATCACTTTTTATTATTTTTTGTACTTTTGGTGCACGGATGTCCTAAATAAATTGACATCATTTTGTTTTGTTTTTTGCATTGATCTCAGCCTGTGAACCTTTTTTTGTGGCTGTTGAATTGGTGTGCAGGTATGTCCTCTACCGTCCTTTCTTGGGTGGAATAATTCATCATTAATGACGAAAATATTAATTACAGTCTGTAAAATTTGACCAAAGCAGAGATCAGAGCAGAGCTGCAGAGTGTCTGTAGCCTGAGTGTCAGACTGAAGCTCCCAGAGCCTTCAGTCTGACATCGCCTCCATTGAAGGCGATTTACAAAGCGGGGGGGAATTTGATTTTTCCCTAACCAATCAGTAGAGATCAACGACTCACCCAGAATCTGACGTCATTAGTATCCATGCCTCGGGGGTGCCGAAAACAAGCGAGCATTGCCCTTTTAAAATGTCTCCATCGCCAGTTTAGCAGCTTCCTAATTTGGTCCTCCATTAACGCGAGTAGCGGCGAAATACCTCGATAGCATCGTTAATGTGGTCTGTAGGATCTGTAGCGGTCGCCATTGTTGCTATCCTCACCAGTTACCCACCGGCGTACAGCTTGACATCAGCGTGGTGCTGATTGGCTAATCGCTAGACCCGCCCCTACCCCCCGCGTTCATTGGTCCATCCATCGTTTGGACGAGATAAATCATAAATTCATTGCAGTATGCCAGACCAGAGATGCAAGCCTCCTCAGTTGAGTGGGCGGGGTCTATGGTCTGGAACCAGGCTAGAGTTTCTGTCCAACTCCACATTATGAGAGACTCTGTGTGCATTTACATACGAGGAGCAGTAATTTTAGAAGCTAAAAGTTTAGTTCTGTTTTCTCTGTCAAGTCTATAACTACAGATTTTAGTTTTGCTGCTTAAATGTCCAACGATATTTGCTGCAGTGACATTGAAGCTCTTACTGCATTACTCTCAGCAGAAAACTGATCACATCTCTAATTTGCCACATCCATTATGTAAATAGTGGTGCACCAGATGCAGGTGCACATCTCTTTAAAGGGAATGAAAGATGACACCCTGATTGATTGAATTCATGTTACGCCCGAAACACACCTATGATTACTTAGGGGACTAAATACAGCTCCTTCGCCCCTTGTGCCTTACAGTACTTTGCACCCAAATGATGCGCTTTTTAACAGGCACAACTGAAGTTGGACACCCCTGAACTGCACTTGCACCATGCCCTTTAGACCATGAGCTATATATTGTCTAAATGGGACCCTAGGAGGCTACAGTTAGGGGCCATTCATATGTGCCCTCAAATTCATTGTTTTTAATGTAGAGGCACAGCAGGCACATTCAAGCGCAAGAGCAAAGCTGGTGCAGCATTCATGCATTCCCGAACATCTATTTATCAGGGTGCAAAGGCAGCAGCCTAAGATAAACTGAGTACAACTTCTGGAATGCAGCAGTACACATTGCACGTCATGTGACGAGGTCCAACCAATCACAACTGACAGATATCTTTACCTTCTTCTATAAATATCAGTCAGTGATAAATATGGAGAAGTTGATCATTCAGTGCAGGGCTGCCAGAGCTTTATATGTGTCCCACAGACGCATTCTCCAGGCGATTAAAGATGTGGCATGTGTACAGCCCCTTATGCTAGCAGCTCCGTCAGGTTGTATCAAGACACAGCTAAATGCTAATATCAGCAGCTGATGTTTAACAGGTAGCTAAGATAGCTAACATGAACTTTTATATCACTAAGTTGTGTTTATCCATTTAGCAACTTAAAGGAGCAGTTCGACATTTTGAAAAATATCTAAGTTTAGCATGTTAGCATGCTAACATGAGCTAATTAGGATTATACACAAAGTACAGCTGAGGCTGATGAGAGGGTGAATAATTCTGTAGGTATGTGTTCATAAATCAAGATGTTGGGAAGCTTACAGAATGTTTTTATTTCATTTTGTCTTTAAAGAGTCACACACCAATAAAGTTTTGGATCATGTATCTTGATTTAGGGGATTTTAATGCTTTGGGGAATTCGGGGGGATTTTCTTACAATCCATTCTTTCTTCTCATACTTGAACATATTAATTGCTAATACTTGTTTCCTTTTCCTAAAATACTGACACCTTGTAATGCAATATTTTCCTATTTGTTACTTTTTCCTGAATTTAAGGATCCAAGTTTTTCTTTTGAGTTTACCAAGCGGATGCAGAAAATCTTGGCTGTGCTGCAGATCTGTTTTCCTGGAGGGCCGGGTCTATGTGCTGGGTTCACTAGGTGTTTAGTGCCGATGCAGGACTGCCAAGTATGATGTTACAGCCTTCCCATGTTAATGTTCATTCAGGAAGGACCTTTACTGCCAGAGCAGCAGGAGGGAGCCGGCCAGCTGTGAAAACACTGTTAAAGAGGCTTTAGTGCTCATTTCACGAATACTTTAAGTTTACTTATTGAAGGGGAAAAAAAGAAATTAATGGACTATGCGCTGGGCTTTTCCTTATTGTTCTTCCATGAGACTTCTCCATATGTGCCAGCGAGCGTCCGTCCAAGTTCAGCCCCCCCTGTGAAACCGGATCCTGAAGTTCCACGTACAGAGGCGCTGGCCTTTCCCCCCCACTCCTGTTCTGGGATTAACGTTTGGCTCGTGAACGCAGCTCGCTCCCCTCAGAGCTGCTGCCATGTTGAATCACCCTGTAAACTTTTACCTCAGAGACGGATACAAAGAGAGGGTGAAGGACGCAGAGGATGTCCTGCTGGCAGAGGACACCAGGGTCCCCTCAGGGAGGCTCATTATGGACATGATGTTACACTACTGGCATGTAAAATACTGCTCTTTGATTGGCCGGCAGATGTGTGTTAAAATCATATACGTGAACACCTCAAACGTGGTTCAGGTCAACAGTTAAACCACCATTACACTGAGGGTTGGCATAGCAACAGGACTGATGCTCATGTTACACTTCCCCTCAATGCACAGACTCCTGGAACCTCCTTAAAAACCTATGGAGCCTGCTCAAGGACTACTGAAACCTACTCAAGTGGAAGAACTTTTGAAAGCTACTGAAGGAATGCTGGAAACGTCTGAAGGTCCCAGCAGGAACCTGCTCAAGAAAACTGGAGCGTTCTCAAGGAACTGTTTAACAACTCCTGGAAACTGACTAAGGGCCCTTCAAGGACAGCAGGGACATCCTTAAGGCTCCAGGAACTAGAGATTTCCACAGGTCTACCCTTGGACCTGACACCTGTACGGGTTTGGGTCCACATTTTACTATGGTCAATCAGGTCCAGGTCGAGTCCCATTCTATTACCACTGGTGTCGGGTCTGTTTATGATTGGGCTGATTTAGGATCAGATTACTAAAGCAAAATAAGGTGAGCTGAAAAAGAAGCTAAAATAAAATGAATATAAAGAGGTCAAACTTAGCAGCACCTCTTATCTGGGCCTCCTTAGTCTATCTTTGCCACACGGATCCTCACAGCGCTGTGTCAGCGCTACGGAAAGGTCTGGAAGCACCCATCATCATTCTGGGCTTTGTTTTTGTGTTTCTAAACCAATCACAATTGTCTTGGACTCCACTAAACCCAGGATGCAGTGATGCAGAAGGGGAGGAGAACGCTGGCTGAAGTAATCGGCCAATAGCAGGCTTATAGTCTACATCCTGTGACTCAGACTACAGCCTCCTTAATGCAAATGAAAACATATTATTTAGAAAGTTTGAAGAGTCTTGAAGAGTTACTTTTACTGTGTCATATTAATAGTTTTACTATTACAAGTTAGAGAAAGGTTGACATGTAAAGCAAGACAGAATTCATCTGGGTTCCACTGCTGCTACAAAATACCTTTAAGTCAAGACGACTCACATTCAAAAACAACAATGAAAGCTACTTAATTTCCAAGTGGGCTTATCAGTTGCATGCTTTGACATAACCACCGCAGCTGAATGGATTTAATTAGCAAAAGGTATTTTGTCTGCAGTAACGTTATAGTGTTATAAGTTAGTGTGGCACATTAACGCAGTGGACATAGGTGAAGACATGCAAGACAAGACAACAGTTTCATACATGCAGGAGCTGTGTGAATCAGAGAAAGCAGCTAAAGTGGAACTCCTGAAAAGTGCAAATCCTGTCACATTAACCAGGGATCATTGGACATTAGTGAGTAATCAGAATTATATCGGAATAAATGCATTTTCTCAACTGGAACAGTGAAATCTTTTAAAAATAATAATAATAATAAGTTAAGAAGTTGTCTCTTAACTCTAAGTTACAGTTTTAAAACCAGCAGTGTTTACTTAGTGTTTTTAATATGTAAGGCACCTGCATTGGTAACCTGCTCACTTTATAACGAAGCTACTGTGTTTTATATATTGTATTTTGTCATACATACTGCTTCTATTATGTTAGACACGTGTGTTTACTGTAGTCTGCATTGCACCTTGAATTTTATATTTATTTTTTGTGTCTATTTGTCATGTGTACACTACAGATGGAAATTGGCATTTCGCTAAATCTGGTGCAACCATGTTTCCATTTCTTGTAAATGATTAATGTCATTGCACACTGCTCTCTTATAAATCAAATAAACCAAACTAAACAAAGAACTTCTTCACCTTGTTATAATGTACTTCAAAACTATATTGATATGCAAAATAATAGAATTTTTTACACGCAAATAAACAACTGGAATTTCACGATTAATCACAATTCCAAAAATTAATCTTTTGACATAATTATTTGCATTACAACATCAGTACAATACACTCAGCAAGGAATGCTTGACTCTCCACAGAGCTGTGAAGCCTGAGTCAGAGCACTGTAAATGCCCCTGAGGTCCCAAAAAGAAAACTGAAAAACCACTGAAAAGAAAAAAAAAATACTATCAGTGACGACCTTTACTTTGATAATTTGCTGGTAGAACGTTTCCTACAGTGTAATTTTGAATGCAGGATTTTCCACTGTATTATTCAAGTATCCGAGTACTCCTCCACCATCCACCACTACTTGTCATTATTTCCTGGAGGACTGTGACTCTGAAATCTACAGCTCTGACTGGAGGTCAGAGGTCAACCACCACACCAGCGCTGGAGAAGAGAAACAAAGACCCTTTAAAAAGCTGCTGAGATCTCTCTCACACACACACACACACACACACACACAGAGGAGTTGGTTTGTGGGCGAGAACGGAAACAGCCCATCAGTTTAAATGTCTGTATGAGACCACATGTAGAGACGCCTCACAGTCAGCGACGTGGGTGAGATCTGAGTGTGTATAATACCAAACTCCACTCGTCGTCGTCATTAAAACACCCTGACCATCCTCTCATGTTCGTTTTCTGTGTTTCTTCCTCTCTGACGCACACCTGACAGCTGCTGCAGCACCTTGTTATTGCAAAAATAAAAGTGCAACCAATTAGAGCTGCAGCACAAACTTCTTGCTGCTAAGCTGGGCTGTATCCGCGCTCCGCAGAGAGGATCAGTCGAGATGAGCTGCGGCTCTCTCAGACATTAATACCTCACCGTAGATCTCACCGTTAAACCCGCCTGCTCTTTCTCTTCCTGCAGCGTCCTTCGGTCGAGTCTGCCGGGAGCGCCGAGCAGCCAAAAATCAACTCGTACAAGATTTGAAGAGTAAGTGAGGAGGATGGATGTGTCGACACAAACCGCCGCGCCCTGCCGCCATATGGAAACCATTACACAGTTCTTTTTCTCTGGCTGTGAGAGGCGCAGAAGGACAAGCAGCATCCACAGGGTTTCTTCTTCTTCTACAACCAAGAAGAAGGTGCAAATAAGAATTTAAACTATTCAAAAGTGATCACCAAACACTGTCTACAACAAAAAACAACCTGACATTAAGACACCAACATCGGATGAACTACTGTTTTAATACAAACAGTAATAACGTGAACATTGAGAAAAATACAATTCATCCTGAACTCATCAAATACCGCCGCATAGCCAGCGATTTCAATGTCAGACACCTTTCATGGCGATATGATACACAGGTGGCGTCAGGTTGTAATGCCATCAGCAACAAGGTATGAAAATATAAAGAGCTCAAAAGTCCCTACAGGCTGGGTGGGAGGGGAGGTGTATGGGTCCAATAAACCTTGGACTTTCACCCAGGAGCTCACTGTTCGGTTCCCATGTGAGTTTTAAGCCAAACCGTGATGTTTTTTCTAAATCTAAGTACTTTTTTTGTTGCACAAGGAAATAAACCTAAATACGAAGTGTTTTACCAATGTTGTAAATTTATTTTGAAAGAGACTGTTTGCACCTAACAAGCAGAAACTGTACATTTCCTGTGCAAACTGAAGTGTATTTTGAAAAGACGCAATGCATGTAACAAGTAAATTGACACGCAATCCTGGAACATCAACAACAGAGGCAGGCGGATACCTAGCAAGTCATATTTAGATGTTAAAGTCCACTGATAAAGTGGTGATATTTGACAATTTGGGATGAGAATGCATATGCTAATGTTCAGTGTCTACTTTTATTGGTAGTGACTCCATCAGCCTGTAAATTGATAAAATAATCATTTGTATTTCAATTTGTGAAGGAAGTTTCTGCATATAAGATACCACCCGACATTGCGATGCCCCATAACTCCGAAGCCCCAGTAGTCCAAAAGTCCATTTGTACAACGGCCCATTATCCTGAAAATCAAAGCCCATCGCTCTGAACGTTGTTTCTCTACAGCACTCTCCCAAACAGAAGCACATGGTTGATTATTATGCAGAATGATGTCACTGGAACTTTCCACCATGCTGACAGCCTCTGTTGGTTAGATTTAGGCATGAGGAGTGACACAGCTTAAGGTTAGGGTAAGAATATCAGCGTAAGCCAATCAGAGGTAGAGTAGGACGAGTCACGCCTTTGCCATAGGAAGGTCCAATAACTAATTAGTGCTTCTGTGTGGAGGAGTGTGTAGCCTATTTTTGTAGAAACAGCCCTGGGCGTTTGCTGTCGGTGTCATGGCTGTTGTACAAATGGACTTTAGGTCAAATGTGACATTTTTTGCACTACTGATACTAACTATGTGCCGTCAGAACAATGGCATGGCAATATCACACCTGGGCAAGGATGTGTGTTTGGAGTCAGAGTTCAAACACAAATGCTTGCCCAGGCATGCTTCTCATCTGCGTATGAGACTGGTTTTAGAAAAATTGCATGTGCTGTGGAAGTTCTGCCACCAAATGAGTTTGCATGTTCTCCCTGTGTCAGTGTGGGTTTCCTCCAGGTGCTCCAGCTTCCTCCCACAGTCTAAAGACATGCAGGTTAATTGGTGACTCTAAATTGTCCGTAGGTGTGAATGTGAGTGTGAATGGTTGTCTGTCTCTATGTGTCAGCCCTGTGATAGTCTGGTGACCTGTCCAGGGTGAACCCTGCCTCTCACCCAATGTCAGCTGGGATAGGCTCCAGCCCCTCCGGCGACCCTCAAGAGGATAAGCGGTTAGAAAATGGATGGATTTCTGAATGTTCAGATTTAACTCAGTTAAGAGTCTAAGAAGGAGTCTGAGTTTTGTCTCTCAGTTGGGTTCAAACTGTTTTAGAGACTGAATATAGTGTTGCTGTTGTAAGGGTCTTTCTAAAACAACTAATACATTAACAACAAGTGAAATCAGCAAATATTTAAAGGTTTAGCATGTAAGATTTAAGGGGATTTAGTGGCATCTAGCAGTGAGGATTGCAGATTGCAACCAGCTGAAACTTCTTCTGGTTAGAATTCCATCAGTGTTCGTCCCTCAGGAGCCGAATTATCTACAGAGGTCTCTTCACCTCTAAAACAAATGGACCAGGTGATTTAAACCGTTAAAAAACACCAAATAATGTTGTTCGACATGTAAAAAAATCAGTGTTTTTCCAATGCTCTCATCGTGAATGGATTGATACCTACGGTGGCCAACGCGAAAAAGCAAATCGCCCTATGTAGAGCCAGTGTTTGGTTTGTACGTTCTGGGCGTACAAAACTATGGTGCAACGGGGTGGAGTCAGTAGACAATGACCCGCTTACTGTGTAGATATAAATGGCTCAGTCTAAGGTGACACAATACAGTGATTGTTATTTTCAGGTGATTGCACACAAGAAAACATACTTATCATATTATATTCCATGTCTGCCAGAATATCCCCCTAAATCCTGCACACTGAACCTTTAATTGAAAGTGATTAAATCCAGTCATTCTGCTTTATAATGAGAGTTTGGAGGACATGGACTGAAAGAGACAATTGATAATTCAGAGGAAATTAATTCAGTCATTCAAGGGGATATTTTAGCAAATTAAGGGAACACAATAATTAATCTGAGGGTCCAAACAACAGGGCTAAATAATACTGAGAGCACAAATCATTAACATTCTCCCTCTGACAGCCACCAGACTTCACAGTATGTCTGTGTCGTTTTTTTTATCCTGCATCTGGTCAGACTTTGACTCGTCTTTTGTCTCACAGCACGTCCTCACTTCCTGAACATGAAGTTATATTTTTCTCAGGTGGAGCTGTGGTTGGTTATCTGTGACCCTCAGCCTGAGCAGCGTCTCCTCTGCTTATATAACTCATGTTTCTGCATCCTGATAAATCACCGAGCCATAATACTTCTGTGTCCGGTCTTCCTCCTTTGTCTGAGCATCCTGGCAGGTCAGACTGGATTAAAGCCAGCCTTGTGGGAATGATGGCAGCGGAGGAATCTCCTCCTGCCAGCTCCTCGACCTCCTCGGAGAGACAACAGCATCCTCACATCGCTCCCAGAGACGATGTTAAAGTGTCAGCTGAATCCTGCTTTACAGCTCTGAGTTTGTGTTCAGATTTATTTGTGAGTGTTTGTGTTGTATCCATGTGTGAGGAGGATGAGGATGAGGAGGAGGAGGAAGGCAGTGTTAAAGCTCTTCAGTGGCCAATAAAACCCTGCAGCTCTCCAGAGGTTCAACAGGATAATTGATGATTGATGATGTTGGCATGTTTGGAGGTTAAAAATCCTTCCGGTGGTCTGAGCGAGGCTGTCAATAATCAGTCAATACTATTAACAAATCAACAGCTTCACTTTAGGCTCCTTTGAGTCTGTTTGTACTTGATGTTTAACAGCAAACCTGCAACATCATGAGCAGCAGTCACTCAGTGCCAGACAGGAAACTGTGTCAAGAGCAAAGAGTCACGTAGTTGTTAAATAGTCTGCTTCAAGTGTGTTATGATGATTCTGGGATATTTTACTGACAGAGTTCAGACCATAGACTTTAAAATAAACAGTGTTGGTCAGTAAAATGTTACAGTAGTATTATTAATTTTTCCAGTAACAAGTCGTGTAACTAATTCCTAATTTCAGTAATAACATTACTGAACAACAAATCACTACTGACTTAAAATACAACAATCACATCAAAGGAATCATTTTCATAATCGCCACACTGCGCAGGCACGTCACAAAGCAGCAAGCTAGTTTGGGAGATTAAAACTCTTACCTGAGCAGCTGGAAATATTCCCATTACTTTGATTCTGTTCGGAGAAGAGATGTCAAGAACACTAAAGTTGCTGCAGGTAGTAGTACTAAAACTCTTTCCACTGTGAAAAAAACAATCCTCAAACCTCTAAAACACCTACTACAATCGACAGCACAACAACGTGAAGCTCCAGGAAATACACCCCACCAAAGGTGAGCTCTCTGTCTTTCAGGAGGATCTTTGGCCACAGGCAGCTGAAGATCCCCAGGTAAAAAAGAAAATCATTAGCCTTAGCTACACTTACTGCAATTACCCCGACAGAGGCACACATCTGAATTTTAGGGAGAAACGGGACTATCAAATTTATGGGTGTGACAGAAAATAATATGAAAAGCAGTGTATCGAATTACTGTTGGCATAGAGTATAAAGGAATATAATATTATTACTTTTGAAAAGAGCACTGATAATAAAGATGGAAGAGATGAAGTTAAGCTAAAACATTTCAATCGCCCAGTAGTGGCTGGCTGCCACTACCCTGCCCCCTCAATGTTAGCAGATGGGGCCAAACTAAAAACTCAAAGTTTTTCCTTTATTTTTTTTTTTCTTTTTACGTAGTGCTTATCATGCTGATGTATGTTCAAGTGTTAATTTTTCGGACGGGAATATGAGCTTGACCTCAATACCATTATCGCCATTATTGCAGGTTGCAATATCTGAGCTCTGTTTGTGTCTGCTGATGAGGTTTCAGTCTTTTTACATTTCCAAGAGAAAAGAAACACAAATAAAATCATGAATCATCCTTAAGCTTGAAAAACTGTTGATAAAGGCATCCCACAGGGATACGTTTTAGGTCCTCTGCAATTTATTCCATATATGAATGTTTATTTTTTGAACTGAGCACTGCAGTGTTCCCTTTTATGCTGAATATATTTACTACATCTGCATTACTCAAATCCTTATTTCTCTTCACACAGTAAATTCTATAAGGTGTATAAGTTTTTGGAGAGACTGAAAATAAACTTAAATCTGTTCTCAGGAACGAGTTGTGGGAGGGTGTGAAGATGATGATTACGCTGATGAGGTGGGTTAACAATATCAGATCTATCACATGTGGTACCCTGATAATCAGGATTAAAGTAATAAATTCTCTTTGTTTTTCGATGGTCATTGTGTTCTGTTTCTTGATTGGATGGGGCGTTAAGTAAGTCAAACGGATCAACAGTGACTGATGTGTATCTATTAACTTAATGTTTGTCATATCAATCAAAAAAAACATGTAGATTTAAAGGTTGTTATTTCTCAAAGTCGGCTTCTAAAATCCTGTACAGCTGCAAACATCTCATCCACAATGGAAGATATTTCCCTTTTCCGAATCCCGCCTATAAAGCTCTGACTGATCCAACTGGTTTTTCCAACTGGTGGAAACATCTGTCAATGAGTACAACACCAGACCTGTTGTTCAGAGATTCAATCAGAACAAATCTGAGATGTGGGTGTTGATTCAGTGGTCTGGAAGCAGCCTATAACATTCCTTGGACCGCTTCAACAAACGTGCTCCATGCCACCCCGCCTAACCCTCCACCCAGCCTCAGGCTAGTTCTAACTCCAACCAAAAACCAACCTGTCCAGAACGAGTCCCCACAGTGTCGCTGGATAGATTTTAGTCCCCACAATGTAATGAAAACACACAAACAGACACACACTCAGCAGGTGATAACGCCGACCTGAGGTCTTCCAGATGACTCCGTTCTGTCTGAACTCTCTGAGTGTTTCTGTGCGGCTGATGGAAACTTTAAAACACTCTCTGATTAACATGAAAGCAGAGCGACCGCTTTGATTCAACCACCAGGACGTCCTCTTAAAACAAGATAACACAAGAAAAACACTGAGTGGATAAAGATGAACAGTGACTCTCTATCAAATACAAAGAAACACTTTACAAGAACACAGGAAGAGCTGGTTCGGACTTTTGTTTCTTATTTTTTTATGTATTCAATTCAATGTCACAAAATATACCAACCTATAACAGTAGTACTGCAGAGGTTTTGATCCACCTTATTTTTCACGGAAACACGGAGGCAAAACAGAACGCAGAAAGCTTCCGTTTTTTGTGCGACACTTCCGGTCCAGCACTCTTGACCACTGTGTAAATGGGAATCGCCTTGTTGTTTACCTTGTTGAGTTTAGCTATATATATATATATATATATATATATATATATCACATTTTTCACGTCACTATATCATCGTTCAGAGTAATCTGATGTTTGTAAAGTCTATAAACACAATGATTGAACAAACATTACTATTTCTGTGTGTGTAATTAATAACATGGTTATTGTAGATTAGCTGGGCTAACCGTTAGCTGTTAGCCGTTAGCCATTAGCGGTGTCTGTAATAACTCAATAACTCAATAAACGGTCCGTGAAAAAAATATTGTTTCCAGCAGATGTCTTAGTTACAACATGATTGAGCTAACTGGAGTAGTTTCATGTCGTATCCGACAACGGGAGGCTTTTAACAGATGACGTCCTGATGTTAGCTTTGCTGCTAGTATTAGCTGTCCCTGTCAGCTGCAGCCACTGATGCTTTCTAGACATCGTGATTTCCCAAAACTGAATAAATACCACACATAGCAACACAAAACTGCTTTGCTAGCTCAATCATGTTGTAACGGCTGGATGGTTGATGCGTACATGCTGATTCGCGTGCTATCAGAGCCAATCCGCGCATCACTATGGCTTAATAATCAACTCCGTCAATAAAAACAACCCGTCCTGTGTTAGGAGTGTATGTCGCTGACAGAAAGAAAGAAAGAAAGAAAAGGAAAAAAAGATAGAAAAGCAGCGTACACCTCACATATTTATTTCTCACAGGTGCGCACACGTGTGGCTGGCATGCAGAAGCACCGTCTGTGTGTCTGTGTGTCGAGGGTGCGAGCCGCAGCTTCAGCTGCTCAGGTAGAGAGGCTGTGTAGCCCGGTGTGTTTTTTTGCTGATTCGGTTCTGCAGGTTCTCTGCTGGTACACTGGAGACGGGGATCAAGCAGTTTGTCTCACTCGGGATAGATTGTGCTTTTTTGGTTCATAGTTTTTGATTGACGTGCGATTTATTCGCGTTTAGAGGGAATTATTTTTACCGGCAATTACTGGATAACGGAAACGTGGGCACAGTTATCTATATAAAATACACAGACTAACTAACTAACTAACTAACTGATTGACTAACATAAACAATTGAAAATTGAAAAAAAATTAGCTTGCACCGTTAGCTCCGGTAAGGGAAAGCATGAGGGAAAGTGGCTGACCGGAAGTCACGCACAAAAACACGGAAGTTGATCACTATTTACTTCCATGTCTGAAAATAAAGTGGATACGACACACCCCTACAAACCATGACAAACCCATCATTGCAATACTTATCTGAATCGACAGCACTGTAGTGAACAAATATGAGGCAGAATGTAGAAATAATCCACTTTATAATCAATTTTACATGAAGATGTGATACACTTTATAAGTAAGATGTTATCCCTTCCATTACCCCTATAATAACCTTAACCACCTCCCTTTTAACCTAATATTTCATTGCTAGCTAATCGTTAACTTAGCACTTTCATTGTGCATCCACTTCTGTGCTAACAGAGAAGGGAGCTTATGGTGGACTGATGTGTAAGTTAAGGTGGGCGAACCATGTAGCTAGTGGGCTGGTCATGTAGCTGCTCCAGTTGCAGTTATAACTGCTGACATCTGTCCGAAGCTAATCTGGCAAACTACCGGACCAAGCACCCGCTCAAGGACCTCTTGTGGTTGTAGTGATTCACAGTTGTTGATTTATGACCTGATTTATTGTTTTTATGCCTTCACTAACTGCTGACTCCTCGCTGCTCTTTACCAGCCGTTAGAGGTCGTAAGTTTTCCAGAAATTGGCGTGGCAAAAACAAGAAGCCTTACCGTCTGCTGCAGGTCAGATTTTGGTCTTCGTCATGGCTCAAAATGTGAAATCCTCATTAAAGTTTGGTCTTACTTTGAACCAGAGCATCTGCAGATAAATTCCATGTTGAATATGTTATGAAACACTGAAGTTAGGAACAATACAAAATGAATAAGTCTCCATTTCTTTGTTGTCTTCACTGCTGTCTTTACTGTAAGGGAGCTGGCAATAACTCCACCGGGCGCACCTGGTTTTGGTTTGTTAACAGCACCTTGTCAAACCTCACCGGGAGTGTTTCAGAAGCAGAGCATTTCCCTGTCCGATTTTGTAGACTTGCAGATTTTGTTGGTTAGGTCCTTGTTCCTTGATATTTGTGCTACTATAAGTAAGTAAGCAGGCTATATAGTTAAATGGGTTTTTTTTAAATTCTTAAGGTCTTCTGAAATTGTGTTTATTGTAATTTCCTACTTTGTTGTGCTGCAGCCAGGAGACAAGGTTAAGACCAGTTATGAACGACATGGATCAAAGATATGTGGCTGTGTTTTTGTTGTTGCCAATACATCCATCCTCATAATTATAACATTTTTATATTTCACATACAGTGCCTGTTAGCAGGAGAAATCAATCTGCAATGTGCTGCAGCTCTGTCAAAAAAAGACAAGGCGCATATTTTCATTAGTTTCAGGGGCACTTCTGAAATACAATGCTGGAGTTAGAAGAATTGTCTAGAGTGGCAACGATCAGCCTGGGGGAGATCTGCACTGTACTGAGTGCACTTTTCTAGTTTGTGAATATTATTAATTATTGCCTTTTAAAAACACCTTCATTACAAAATTAAAGCACAGCATTTAGAGATGCAGATTCATGGTGACTGATAGATACAAATTAACATTACTACCTTGTTAAATCTGCAGTGTTTCAGTTGAGATCAGTGTTTTTTTCATCAGTATACCTGCATGATGTTTGCCTTTCTCCCACCACTGAAAAAAAACTTCGGCTACACAAATAAACTCAACAGAAACTTGACTTTGTTCCAAACCAGAGTCCAGGCTGTAAAGTGAAGTTTTTGGAGAATCCAGAAGTCTCGGCAGCTGGATAAGTAATCAGTGAGTCACTTTTATCGATCAGTAACTCTATCAGATATATTATGTTCACTGTGTCCTGCGGGGAGTCTTATCATTCACGTTAATGGTTGTATTTGTTCCAGCTGCTCATCTGAGGCCAAGAAACACTTGAAATATCAGGTTAGTGAGATGAAAATAGACAGACCTGTTTCTGATCCAGAACTGTGCTGAAATACTTACAGGACATAAATAAGTTGTGACAGCTCGTGATATTAACTTTAAGTGGTTCAATTCTCTGTTGTGGGCCAAAAATACGAACATCCAAAACTGCTACCAGACTGCAGCACAGCTCTCATCCTCTCCACCCAGCTACAACCAAAACTATTCAAACACTCCGAACTTTAGTTTGAAGCTGAATTCAATTATTGATTTGATTTAGTGAAAGAAGACTCCAAACAAGCTGAACAACCAAAACAACCACATTAGTAAACTTGAAATTACAGTGGAGATCCCAAAGATATTGAATCTGTCCGTGTTAATTTTGGGAAAATGCATCTAAAATTCAGCCCTGAAATATCTTTAAAATGAGGAGATGGTGATTCCTGTCTCCTGTCCAGTACTGTCAGAACTCAACTGCTCTCTATCCGGCTACACTTTCCAATGGGGGCTGGAAAATGACGTAGGTAGTTAGCGCCTGCTAAATTATTTATCTGCAAACAGACTGTTTAGCCGGGCTCAGACGACAGGAGTTGTAAAATTTGAAATCGGGTTGCATCATGCTCATGAGTAGAAACTTCCCAGATGTTGTTCTCTCTAATTTCAAATGTGTGTGCACTACAAGATTTGAAAATAATTGAGCATCACACACAAAACGGTTAGACAGATTATCATCCTGGAGGGAGCATGAATGCACCACCTTACATGGTCTCCAGGGTGTTCTCATTCCGAATTCGTCAAATACCACAGCTTGGTCATTGATTTCAGAGTCAGCTACCGACACCAAAGCCACCTCTCGCCATGGTATGATACACCGCTGGACAGGGTCAGTTTGAAACACTGCCAGTAATGATGTATTAAAAAGAGCTGGAAACCTGCTTTTGTTGCACAAGAATATAAATGCAAATACATGGTGTTTTACTGGTGTTGTGATTTTTCATTTTGAAAAATACCATATGCATCTGACGAGCAGAAACTATACATTTCCTGTGAAAATGGAAGCATACTTTGAAAAGACACAATGCATGTTAGAGCTTAGATCGGGCCTAAAAATTCCAGGTCGACCCTACCCGAGCCCGTGCATGTTTTGTCCAAGCCCGTCCCATCCCGTTAACTGTAATTACGAGCCCGAACCCAGTTTAAACCCGACTTTTTTTTAAGGATACGAACGTGGACATTGAAGGCTGACTCTCGTCTTTTTTTCCATGGCAAGCCTTCGTCATGTGCCTCTTAATAAGTGTCGAGGTCCCCGTCTTTTTGCTATCATATACCAGCATCGTGCTGCACTTGGTACACTCAACGAAGCTGACCCCCAAATTCCACCAGATGCGTGTTGGTTGCGTCTGCACTCCAGAACAGCGGCGGAGCCTGTGACTGTGCTGTGTTCCAGTTCCGTCTCAGCTCCGTCTCAGCTGCGGCGCTCCGGAGCCCTCCACAACAGATACGCAGGACTTCTATTTTTGCCGGACGCTGGAGGACAACGCAGCAATTCAGCACAGAGCAGATCGTGTGGGGCCGGAAGTCGTGCACAGAAACAAAATAAAACATCCGATTAATTTTCAAAATAAAATACGTAGTGTTCACGGCGGATCATATTTCCCTGCACTACACCTTGAAAACGTCATAATGGACAGAGGCAGGCCTGAAGCCAACAGGTCAGAGGTTTTCAGACGTCATTTCACCCCATTGACACCATGGACGAGGAGATGTTAATCATGGAGGTGCACCCAGATGTCTTCCAACGGAACTGCACCGCTCCGCACAGCAAACGCAGCCGGTGGGTGTTGACGGACGCAACGGACACGCATCCAGTGGAACTCTGGCATGACACACACGTTGTCACCTTCGACAGCTCACATGTGCGCGACCACATGTGACCTTTTTCTCCAGGGCGCGAACAGAGCTCTCCTAGGTGAAAGTTGGTGTTTGTTGGACCATTCACCACCAGGGCCCTTAAACTATAACAGTGACTGGCCACGTATCATGCCAACGTGAAAAGACAGCTTTCTTCCTCAGTATCTGACGCCTCAAGTCACTGCCCAAGTGCTGGATTTCGATTGAGGCTGGGTTGGGTTAAGGTGTGGTTAGGATTAGGCACAAAAACCTCTCGATAATGGATTAGATAAAGATTGTGTCATGGTTGGAAATACCCAGTTTGAGGGTCACAATTTCACCCATGTTTGGTGACTAAAAAGCCACCAGAAACACAGTAATACACGCTATAAAACACAACCAGTTTTGTTGGTTGTTTGTCTCAAACAGTGGACTGCAACATGGCAGCCATTTCACCAGGAATCAGATCTGTTGATGCTATAAGAGTAGCACAGTGCACAGTCAGTACATACACTGTCCAAGTCTCCAGCACAAAAGCTACCAAACTTTTGCCACGGGTTTGCAGCTATGTAACTTGTGTGTAGTTTGTGTGTCATTACTTAAAGTCCTCCCTGCTACAACAGGTAACCGTGAACTATGAAGATATTAATTCAATATAAGGTTGGCAATACACAGGAATTCTGATTACATATGTAGAAAAAACAATAAAAGAACAATATATTGACTCAGCTACACGATACCATCCACCATCCCCTCCATCACCTGATGACAAAATCAGCTCATTTACTGTCACTTTAGGAATGTCTATAAGATACGTAAACATGCAAATGTAACATATTCGTGATTTGCAGAAATGTTCAAAGCCAACAGTTTATTCTGGCAACTGGGCTGGAAGAGCAATTAAAGACAAAATTACAGGGCAGTAGCAGCAGCAGTTAGTTTGGCAAACTGTAAAATGAACATTAATACATCTGAATAAAACAACATCCTGCCATTGATTTGAGGGTGGACAGCTGAGCACTGACAGATCACAGTAATGAAACACTATGGGTGATTATTGCTCTGAATCATACAGCTGATATGATAATGATGACAAAAAAACCTTTGATACCTTAGAAACACATTTTTGTATTTATTGAACAAAAGCAGCTGAAGTTGTTAAATTTTGTCCAAACACAAGCAGACGTTCTGAAGCCTAAAACCACACAGTCCAAAACTGACAAAATTATGATTTAAATAAGAAACTAAATTATCAAAAAAGAAGAATCCGATGCCAAGTTTTACTACTGAACAGATTTTCATTCTCGGCTCCACTGACACATTCCTGGTCGGTATCCAAAAAGTACTGAAGTCCAATAATCACCAAATTAGTAAACTTTAAATTCCAGAAAAGATCCCAGAGATATCAAATGTGTCAGGGTGAAAATGTGTCTAAAATGATACATGAGTTGCTCAGGTTTAATCTCATATACATATATCTTAAGAGAGAAGCTGGAGCAACATGATATAAATGAGATATAATATTTAAATGAAAGCTTGAAGGTAATTTTCAGTGAAGTTCATTAAAAGCAGAACAGATCTGTGACCTGTGATGAGAGCAGGAAGGTCACGTTAAAGGTGATAAAATATTGAAGTGACCTCCTTTCCCCCTGTTGGAGCTGCGACTGAGCCGAGGAATTTTCCGGGTTATAATTCCATTTGGCAGATCTGATTACAACCTGGACCGTTTCCACAAAAACCCACCAAAGATGGACCCGGAGAGTCAAAGCCGCTGCAGTCGCTCTGATTGAATTCCAGCATTTTCTTTCCCCTCCAGAGAAGCCAAAGTTTGATCTTTACTAATTGATATATCCCAGCTCCGCACATGAATCTCAGAGAGCTCATACCTTGGGCCAATTTAGCTGTTCCACTGGCTGAGTTTTAATTGAGTCCACATTAAAATTTACTTATAAAATAATAATGGGCTCCCATGCAAATGAGCCCATCCCGATATTGCTGCGGCTGCATTTGCATATCCACAAGCAGTCTGGGAGTTCAGAAATCAATATAGATGATTAATAATATATGGGCTACAGGAATAATTAAATTCATTTGATGCAAGGACTCAGTCAGCCTTGGCAAACCAAAGGTGCAATTTTGCCACAATCTAATTTAATACAAGTTGCCTGGATTGCAGTTTCAATTACAAGGATTGAAATAATAATAATGTGTGTTAAAGAAAAATTACACTTTCAAATATATGTTATTTCATTTCATTTCATCGAATGTATTACGGGATGAATCCCTCTTTCTTCACACATTAACATATTGCACCAAATTGCTAAATTAAACTGCTCTTTAATTTATTGCAGAGACATTAAAATATACAGCTCATCACCGCTCAAACAGGCCAGACTTTAACGTGTTTACTCAGTTTAAAGATGCAATACGTCAAATGTGGACATGTGAAGCTGTAAAGCGTTTGTACATTTATTAAAATAAAGTGTTAAATGATAAAAATCCAGCTGTGGTTTGGTGGAAAAGACATTAATCTCTGTGAAAGAATAAAAAAACAAAGAAACATTGGAGAGACTTTGTGATAATTACTCGCTGAACTGGATCCCAAAATAATGTTATCACACTGACGGCTGTAATTACAGAGAATATAAAGATACAGGCTGTTATTACAGCAAATAAATATATTCATTCAGACCCTGGGGTGCGTGTAAGGCTCTAAACTTTGTGTTGGAGGTTAAAGTGCAGCACTATTCGGCCTCTGGGCGCTGATGGAGATCACATGAAGTTCATGTCATAGATGAGTCTGATTCAAGCAAACAAACCTTCTTTAGATGATCTGTCTGAATATATGGTTATAATTACTCTGTGTATTATCTGGTTGATAATCTTAAACATTAATGTATTCACACCGGGTGCAAATAAAACAATGCATGCGAGTGAATTGCATGTAAAGTCAATGTAAAGACATGAATTCCTTATTAACTCACTTTAGTGAACAATGAGTGTTGCAGTAACTGATCAGCACTGAGATCCTCTGGGAACATATGACGTCGACGACGTTCCGGCAGAAGTTCATTCATTGATCCAGCAATGTCACGTGTGTCTGATGTGGGTCAACACAGAATATTCTGGTGTTCAAACTCACATCATGCCACTGGAAACGCAGTAATGATTTGCTAATACACAACTGGTTTTCATGTTTGTTGGTCTGGAAGAGTGGTCTAAAACTTTGCAGGCATCTACCATTGCAGCTCGGCCAAGGAAGATGACATTAATGTTTACAACTTGTGCTGTCACAAGCACAAGCCTCTCGTCCATGAGTAAATGCACGCTGCTGTGAAGATCCTTATCTTATGTACAAGGTGGCTCTGTTGCTGGTTCTGTTCTAGTTGTGTTGCAGGAGCTGAAAGGACGGTCTTCAGCTGAGTAAGCCACACCTGCACAACCCGCCCAAACAAACTGTGGCCACCATTGGTACAGGACAAACACACCAACGTGACAGTTACATGAACCCTGCTATAATGGACAACAACAACGGTAAAGGTGGCGAAAATCCAAGACG